>NC_079296.1:38028119-38331150 GCF_023638135.1 Falco biarmicus
AGTACAGGTGAAACTGCCAGAATCTTCTGAAAATACTTCAGCAATAACGAGAGTACAAATTTCCTCTGCAAAGCATCACAGCAGTGTCATTACTTGAAGTGAACATGCATTGAACGAACAAACAAACAAAGCCTTGATTACCCTTGGGGACATTTCCTTAAAGTTTTCCACCTTGCTCAGTTTGATTTTAGTTCCATCAGTATTATCAATTTTGGCAGCCTTTGTGTGCAGCAGCTGTTATCAGCATTGTCTGCAGCAACTGGTACCCTCTGTGCTCCAGCATGCCCAACGAAAGGGAAGAACAGGTGTCAGCAGTGTTTGGAAAACATTAGAAAATGTTTTCCTAATCACATGAAGTACAGAATTTATCTCTGAAGAACTTTAAATTTTATTTGGAGAAATATAGTCTACTTTATACTCACAACTCACTAAAATATATGTGTTTTCATCTCTTTGCAGATTGAAAGATTAGTTACAATTAACTGGGAACAATTCAAGTAGAGTCACTCTGTAAGGTGAAGAAATAAAAACCATATACATATAGGCTAGCATTTTCCAAAAGTACCAATGCAGATTGCAGATAAGAGGGGATTGTGCTAATTGTGCTTAGAGAAAGTTGCTTTTTCACTTCTTTGTGAAGAAGACCAGTGGTCATGAACAACATGCTAGCAAAATTGTACTTGCAAAAGATAAATTCCATCTTGAAAAGTCAATCTGGGGCTATGACATTCCTGTCTGACCAGTATCTGACATGTCTGGGCAGCAGTACTAGCTAATAAATACCTATGGTGATGGGATTTTAAATCTTTCATTTGGCTGGGTAGCTGGGATGGGGAGGGAGAGTAATATCTAAAGTGTATTGAAATGTGGGCTGATAGTGTTTCTTCAAGTAGTCAATGACTATTTTGCTACCATTTTGCAAGAAACTTTCCTAAACCCCTACTGGATTAATATTTGAAGAGTATTTCTGTAGAAGACCATACCACACAAACTTGGTTGTTTCATGTCATCACTGAGGAAAATCTAGTAGCAACAGAGTATTTGCTAACAACTATAGGAGAATAATAGTTTATTATAGTACTAGGATTATAGAACTAGTTTAAGGCATTATAGTATCTAGTTTATAGTACTTGGATTTGCCAACCACTGCATGCATGGAAATCCAGATTCCTTCTGAATGAGCAGCAGGTGATGAGGCAGTGACAACTGCACCCAACTGATTACCCTCTAAAAACTGCTTCACATTACTCAGCAGTGATGCCACTGGACAGTAAAGGAACAGCATTGGTGGGTTCTGGTAGAAGCTTCATTTATTCATTCCTAAATCTCAGAGAGAGACATTGCAAGGAGAGGAAGTCTCTTTCAAGCCGCTTTTCTGGGTAAAAAACTTTTAACAGGGTAAGGAGAAGTTACAGAAGTTTATATTCCATAAAAATTAATACTACTTCGGTAATTTTCTGCTTTAGGACGGGTAGCTTTATTTTTAATAGTGAAAAGTGTTACAGGGAGAGCAATAATCTCATGAAGAAGCAATCAAAATCTGTAAGGCTCCTTTGCTCAAATCACACAGAGTAGCCTACATTCTGCTCTGACCCTTGAAATTAGCAAATCCAGCTACTTTTTTAGGATTTGCTGATATCAGGGGTGGAACACCTGATGTGATACTCTCATATTACGCTGGTAGGGAGCAAAGGGAATGGCTGACATGGCTAAACATCTGATGCAATGTTCCCTAACTGGTAAACTAGATAAAAATAGTTCAGTCTACGTCATCTGGTGTACTTCTGAACCTTGGATATACAGGGGACCCTCACACATTAATCTTGTTAATCTTTAGCTCATAAAGTGACAACGTTTAGGTCCTAAGTTAGAACTGGGTCAAAGCAGAATGGAAATACTATTTTCTTCAAAAGTGATAAAATTAATTCGGATTGTATATTTATGGAACAGTCTGCAGTAAAATACTTCTCACTAGTAGCTATAGAACATGGGGAAAAGAAGAAATTATGTTAATTAAATTATGGAGTTTGAATAATTAATATTTTGTGAGGTTAAATAACGACATTTGTATAGTCAAAAAAGTATGTGCCTTTTGATTATCCTCACCTGGTTCAGCCATAGATCGTGGTTCTAAAGGGAAGAAGAGCAGAATTAGTACATTGAAAATACTTACTTTTGCCAATATTTTTAATTTCTTAAGCACTAAATATGAAGCTTGGTCTTCTCAATATGACGGAATACTCCTTTTGATCCAATTTTCTGTTTAAGGGGCGGTGGAGACAGCCAGGCCTTGTACCCAATGGTATGTCAAATCCACTGAACAATATGAACACTTATGAACACTTTTGAGAACTTATGAATAGGAAATAAATTCTGCAAGAAGCAGTTTTTTGCAATCTTAGTGCTACTTTATTGTGTCTTGAAGACAATTCGTCAGACTGTTACACACATGAGATCATCTTACGATAAAACGCTGTTTTGTTTAGTTTTGGTGTAGTGTCGTATTTAAGGAATTTCTATTGAGTTTTAGCAATTTTAGCATTCCAGTGACTTATAAGAAAACTTCAGATATTTAGACTGC
The DNA here is from genome assembly GCF_023638135.1 of Falco biarmicus. NCBI lineage: Eukaryota > Metazoa > Chordata > Aves > Falconiformes > Falconidae > Falco > Falco biarmicus. The sequence goes on from NC_079296.1 coordinate 38,030,701, forward strand.
ATTTGAAAATTAAAATAGAAGTGTATGTTTACAACCTATCATGTGCACACACAGGTATGTGTAAGCATGCTAACGTGTACATCAGGGTACTTTTGTGGATAAATAAGCAATCCGCTGCCCACAAATGCTATTATAATAGCACTTAACTAAAAGATGAGTGATTTACGGGCAGTGGAACTCATATATAAATGGTGCCAAACCCAAACACTAGATGTGAGGCTGAATTAGAAAAGGACATTGAGGTGGCAAAGGGGTCAAAGCAGAAGGCAAAACAATTCAGTAGTTTGGGGAATCTCAGATACTACCTGTGAGTATGCTGTTCAATTCATCCACAGCTTTGACTTCTGGAACCCAGATTTATTGCCATAAATGTGGCTTATATTGTTCTTACCATTGTAATAAGAAATTCAAAATGTTGCTGTGTTAGCAGTTCTGTTGCTGTGTTAGCAGTTTTGTTGCTTGCCTAAACTTTATTAGACACAGTATTTCCACACAAGAAACATACTTTTCTGTAATATCCTAAAATCTGGAGAATCTTCTATCAGTGTTCCTTCTCTATACCATTCAACCTTTGGGGAAGGAGCTCCTTTCACTCGACATTCAAAGACAACAAGCTGCCCCTCAGAAGCTGAAATATCCTGTAACATCTAATAGAGAAAATTAATAAACAGTCAGTAAATGTCTTACTGGTCTTGAAGTAATACTGATTTCAGTAAGATTTCGTAAACCCACTTAAATCCTTGAATGGCTTATGAAATGCACAATTTCTTTTTTTAAACTTTGATAGCTAGAAAATTTTAATTACTTCTCCAAACAATGAATTGACCTCTTTAATTTTCAAATATGTCATAGAACAGATTACCTTTGTAAATACAGGAGCAGCAATTATAGGTCTTCCATCTAGTCCTTGCAAATAGTTAGTGGGGCTTTGCGCCTGTAGATTGCAAAACATTGCATGATGATGTTTAGGTGTACACAGGTTATTTTTCCATATACAAGAGAAACATGCATTTGGAATGACACAAAAGAGATTTTGGTGGGCGAAGTCCAAAGCAAAATATTAATGTAATGAATAAAAGTTGCTCTGTTGTAGACAACTGCTAGCGATCTGCCTGGATGGGTTAGTGCCTGAGTAACAAAAATGCTGTTATTGCCTTATTGAGTTAATCATGGGAAGGAAAACTTCACTGCAGGGTGTTATAATATCTTTCATTAATACCTCACCAAAGCAAATGTATGTAGGCTGCTTGGTGGTGTGTCCTTTTAAAAATTCTTTCTTACAAAATATTTATGGATGTTAGTAAGGAAAAGTTAATTCAAGTCATGTGTGTGACTGCTCAGTAATTCTTCTCCTTTGCCAAACCCAAACAATTTACAGAGGTGGAATATCACCCTATTGATCCTGTTCAGTGAAATCAGAATGAAATTATTCTCCTTCTGGAAAACTTCCTTATATAACTTGATTAATAGAGTTTTTCATTTTAGTGAAATAGCAGCTGCCCCAGAACAGCAGAATTAGGGATTCAGTATCTCTGGAAACATAGCCAGATTTTACAGGTGGTGTCATATAAGCCAACAAGTTTAAAAGTGGTAATTTTTGAGGTAACTATCACTCTTGATTTAGGCAACCTCTGTCAAAATGGCAAACTGTCTCAAAGGCTTAATTCTGTTCTCTTTGTAGTCAAAAGTAAATGTGCATTGTTTCATCAATTCAGTTATTGGCTACCATTAATTCTAGGCTGTAAACATTGAAAAGGCAGCATAAAGCAAGTTTGTCATGAACTTTTGAGTTTTATTTTTAAGTAAATATGGTTCTTCTTTCCTATTAGGAAAGAATTCACAGTTATGAATATCCTGATAGCTTGCAACAAAAAGGACTCAAAATGCATGCAAACATTAATTAGAAATTCTTTGATGTGGATATTAATGTTATGTGGTAAATAAGCCTATCTACATAGAAAGTAAACATAGTCAAATTATTTAGCTTAAAATAAGTTTCGTAGAAAGAACATTATCTCAAGTGAGTTCTGTAGCGAGGGAGAGGGAAAAGTTACAGGCTGCCGCTCATGGAAGTGAATGAGTCAGTCAGCAGTGTGAAGGGGCTGGTGAGCTGACCTACACATCCAAGTGCACTTCATGGCATGCAGTCTCCGACCTGCTGGAGTGCACACAGATTCCCACCGCTGGCTGAGCTAGCGGCAGCTGCTCCTTCTGCTCACTGCCACGGAGATGCCTGTAACCTGGGGATGAAAGGTTCCCTTCCCTTTGCCGGGTGCTAAAGGTTAGCTAGTAGGCAGGACATCTCTTCTGTATATGCAACTACCGTATGGCTGTAACGTTCAAAGCTGAAGTTCAACAGCAAAGCAAAAGCTAGAACATTTTGGGGGTTATGAGTCACAAACTGTAGAAGAAACACCTTTTTAAGAGCTTGGTTTTGGTCCTTGAAATTCACCATATTGTCTCCCCTACCTGATTAACTGGTGTTGACACAGTCTGGACAGGTACAGACACAGGCTGAACGAAGGCAGGTGGTACCTTGGAGGTTTCTTGATGCTTGGTTGCAGTTCTAACAGCAGGAGATGCTGCATTCAAGGAGGTGTCAGCTGGCTTTGTTTTGCTGTAAAATATTAACCAAAATAAAGTTCTCTAACTGGAAGCTAGAGTGTGTCCCTTAGCTATGTCTGTCCCAGTTACATGTCACTTCCAGCCTCACTTCTGGGATTGAATTCCGATTGATCTAAACTGATACATACTCCTAGGTAAACCACATTTTATAAGAGTCAGGCTGCATGTCTTGCCACTGTAATCTCTCATACTTAGTTCACTTACACCAAATGTAATAAATGGCCTGGATTAACCTAATAGTGGCTTGAAAGCTGCTGTTAGCAGTTCTGAGAAGCATGAGAGCACAATGCTAGTTTCTCAGAGGACAGTGCTATTTTCTCTTGCACTGCTCCCTGAACTTGTGTGAAGGTTTGGGCCTATAAGGTAATGAAAATACTATGGTCTGCTTGCATACAGATTCAATAATTTACTGCTGAAGAATAAAAGAGAGGGGTATGCTTTCTGACCAACATGTGCAATTTTGGTAGTGTACAGGTTGGCACCTTTTCACTTCTTCTAGGTTGTTTCTGTATGGAAGTAGAAGAGTTGACCTTTTTTGTTTTTATTGATAAGTGAAATAATGCACACAATGAAGCGAGAGTCTTTTTATTCAGTTTGAGGTATGCAATGGCTGCTCTGGAATGTACCACAGGTCCCCCCTAGGAAAGGCAGTCTTCAAACCAGAGGAAGCCTTACTCAGAGTGAACATATAGTTGCTGTCATCACTGATTTCTCTTTTGAAATTGTGAACTTTTTTTTTTTTTTTGCATTTGTTCTCACATTAATTCCCTTTAATTACAGGTGGTCAGATTCCTTATGACAACAGCTGGAAGCTAAGTAAAAACAAAAGACAGTCTGATTACACCCAAGCCTGATCTTTCAGAATTCTGTCATTTGAGGACATCCTTCTACAATGTCAGAGCAGCATTCTTTTTTTTTTCCAAGAAAACCAGAATGCAATACATTACTTCACAATTTAATGAGGTAAGCAGCTTACAGATGCCATCAAGTGATCATGGTCAACACTATATTAACACCTAATAAGATGAAATGGCTGAGACATTTGGAAAAGTCTGAGCTAGAACTATGAAAAACTTAGCAATTCATCCTAAGACCTTTGAGGACTTCTTGATCCTAAGTTTTATATTAAACACTTACATCCATCAAAGTCTATAAAACAATCCAATCTGGAGTATTTTATGACTTCGAAGTAAAAATCACCTACGACAGGATTTGCTGTCAGCCTGAGGTCTGCAGCATTTTGTATTTGTGTTTTAAAAGAAAATTACATTTGTAATGAGTATAAAACTCCTTAATAAATAATAGAAAAGAGACAGGGTGCATAAGTCTGTTTGGTTAAAATTTCCTCTTTATAAAGCACTGGTTGCTTTTGGGGTTCAATTAATGCATACAAAGGCATGCAAAATAAATGATTGATTATTTCGGTTTTCAACCAGTGTGGCTTCCTTTCCTTGATAGAAAGACTTTGATTCTGAAAGACTATAAATTTTAACAGCTTTGGATCAGGTTCTAAACGCACAGGGAATGGATTTCGTTTAGGAAAAATAATTTTATTTCCCAGGTTTTAGAATACAACTGATACCTTTTCTTACTTCTTATAGTTAAGTAGTTTTTTATACCCATTATTTCAGTTTACTCTAGTTCATATCTATTAATTTCCTTATCTTAAATCTAAATAATCCATGTATAGCCATGTTCTGCCAAAAACTCCATGACATACCATATTTTCATGTGAGAAATTTTACTACACATTTTTTCCAAGTCAGATGCTTAAATCATCATTTAAGTTGGATCTAGTCAAGCGGCATCTGTTTTAGTAAATTAATTTTAGTAGTTTAATCTTTAAGGTAATATAATTCTTCTTATGTTTATATTTGATATTGTTTCACTTCTGAAGCTGAAGTTGAAAACACACAAGAAAATGTGTATTTGTTCCATACTATTTGTAAAGCAAACAAACAAACCCCAACCAATCCAAACAAATGCAAAAAAAAAGCCTAATGTGTTGGAAGTCGCAAAATATTAATGGAAACTGAAATGTCTACACTTGTGGGGTTTTGTACTGTAAGAAATAGGAAAGATGTAATTGATTTTAAACTTACTGATCCATTTCGTCTTTGGTGATTTCACCTTCAGAGTCAGAAGAAGAGACTCCTATGAAAAAGAAAAAAAAAATCACTCAGCAGAGAGTTTTTTGCAGAAGTTTATGTATAAATGATACAAACCTTTATTCAAATTTCCTATAGAGCAGTCTAAGGATATATATTATAGTTATGCCAAACCAAAACATCACATTGCAGTGGAAATGAACCAATGCTGCATACTGTGTAAGATCCAGAACTGCTATTGACATAAGGCAAATTTGGGATGAGGTGCGACTGAAATGAGGAAAACAGCATCCAAGACTAAATGTATACCTGGGTCTTGTCAGATTCTCTTTAAAGTGCCACTAGTGTGATTCAGTCTGTAATTGCTGTTGTGAATCAAGAGCTTTTTTTTTCTCAGACACCTGATACTACCAGTTTAAAAAAAAGAAAGGGAGAGGAAAGAGAGAGACCTGGAGTCACAGCTATTATTCTTAAGCTATAGCCTTATAGCACAGTTTGGAGATGATACAAGCTCAGATTACTAACAGCTGTCTTACACTCCTGATGCAGCCTTTACTGCGTTTAGAATTTGCATTTTCTCTGCAGTTCGTGCCAGGGAGCATCTCCATCAGCCATGGCTTCCATCCAACATCCACTGAGTTAGGTAAAAGCAGGCCTTGGCCCCAGGCTCGAGAACTGGTAAATCCTTGCCAAGCACAGGCGTCTCCCATTAATGTCAGGGGCAGTGCAGATACTAAAAAAGGATTCGTCCTTTCACTGTCAGATTAGAGAGGTGAAAGAAGAATAACAGTAGAGCAAAATTAACCTTGTATTAAGTAGGGTATGTGCTTTAAATTATGAATGGTCCCACTGTTGTCAGTGATGGAACTCAATATATTTTTCTGCCTCAAAAATGGAAAAAAGACAAAAGACAAAAAAATTTCAGTGTGTTTATTTTAAATTTGTAATCCTGCTAGCACAATGATGGATGCAATTTAAAACCTTACCCCAAAAAGTGTTAAAAAGAAATACAATAAATAGACCTCTCTTAAGCCAAGTAGGATATATTAAAGAGCACAAGGAGAAAGAAGAGACACCTAAATCTGCAGACGTAGCTTCTGTTTTATTTACAGAATCTATTGTGCAAGTAAAAATATCAAATTGCTGGCATATTTATTTTGGTTACAAGGTCCCAATAATGGACTACTATGAAGATATATCCAATTTGTAAAAATTACTGCAGAGAAAGGGATTAATAAGAATTAGACACAAAATTGAGGTTCTTATATTTCTGTCAAGTACCACAGACAAAAAATGTAAGGTGGCATCAGAATCTGAATATTTCTAGACCTCAGTCTTGCAGTGAGATATATAAAATCCCTGTGAAGCAGCACAATAAAATTGTATCTAAAGGGAAGTCACTTGTCTGCAGAGTATTTTACAGAGAAATAAAACATATTTTGATAATGATGAAAAGCGTTGCCTCCTTGCTGGGTGTTTTTTGTGACAAATCTATTACACAGTTAACATACAAAATGAATAGTCGTATCTTAATGCTGTATAACCAATTTCAACAACCAGTTTCTTCAACAGTTCTAACATACCTTCTATGTAAATCTCTGCAGAAGTGGAGTCTGTTCCATAGATGTTTGAAGCAAAGCACGAGTAACGCCCTGTATCCTCCTCAAAAGCTTCAACAATAACCAATGAGTGTTGATCACCTGTCTGGATAATTTGAATATCTGGTGAGTTTTCAAGCTCCTTCCCTTCACAGTACCACCTGCAAGGCAAAAAATACCGTTTATCAGTGCAAGCAACTTGGCAACTAAAACGACAATGTTCAAAGTCTTTCTGAGGATAAAATGGGTGGGTTTTAGCCTTGAAGATTCTGACAGAGTACTGCAGACAAGTGTTGAATCAACAGTCCTAGGCGTAAAATATTTGTGATTTTCATAATACTCAATTACAGCAAATAATAGAGCTCCTTTCTTTGCAGTAGTTAAACATACTAACAAGCTAGTTTATCTAAGTGACTCTATCATGTATTTTTCTTGATATACAGATTTCATTAGTAGAGTACAAGGGCTGTGAATCTGGAATGCTATCAGTCCAGCTCTGAATTTCACTTCAGGTACATTCAGATCTGTGTTGAGGCTTAAACTGTAGCAAAAAAAAAACCCCAACAACCTAAGTAAACAAATTTCCCTCAAACTTGTAATTCCAAAGTTCATATTGATTCAGAATATATATTCAGAAATCAGACTGAAATTTACTATAATGTTATGCTTTGTTTTGTTATATATTTAAGATAATCTGCTTTTTATAAAATATGGCATAAGTGTGTCACAAGTAAAGAGAAGTGATCTGTTACAGTATAGAGGCACTTCCTTACAGGGACATGGCCAGTGAGACAGCTGGACCTTCAATTATTTTCTGGATCATATTGCTGTGTTTCTCTTTTAAACCCAACTACACATCCAAGCGTGTATTGGGCCCTATAGAGGCTTCACGCGCTCATCTAAGGCATTCCTAAGTCTCTCAGTGTTCAGAAGGGTTGTTTCAGTAGAAAATGCAGAAATCCAAGCAAAAGTAAAAGCATCACCTGAAAAGACAGCTCCATAGGATGTATTAGTGAGAGTAACCACCAGCTCAACCTGAGAGCTGGTAGGCGGGGAGGGCAGGCCTGATTGCTATTGCTTGTTAATATGGAAAAGACAGAACAGAGAGAGAAAAAGCAGGTGGGTTTGCAGAACCAGATTCAAATTCAGTAAGACAATCTAGGTTTTATAGAGAAGGTGTAGTACTATGTATAGGGATCCAGTTATAGATGTTTGGGTTAATATCAGGAACACCTATATTTTTTGATAACTACCTAAATTTGAAAAGCCAAACTAGGGTGCATGCATCTTCACCGTAACTTTTCTCATAAGTATAAATAGATACAAAACTCCACAAAAATATTTGTATTTTTTCTTTAGTGCTGCTCTCTTAACTACATATGGTTGAATAATGCATCTTGTGCATGTGTGAGTGGGACTGTCATACTGATAACATTTTTTGATCAATGGACTTTTTTAAATGAATAATTGTTTCATACATCTTTATATGGTAACTTAGTAAAAGTACCTGCTAGCTTTTGAGTGCATACAAATGCTAACGAAATAATGGCAAATGTATTTACTATTATGTATTACACCAAATAAGGTTAGTTGCAGAAGGATGAGGATCGGTTTTTGAGTAATAAATTGTAATAATTCATATTTCCTATGCTGTACTGTAAGGTACTTTGATACATTTCCATCTCAGATAATTTAGAAAAACATTAATAAATAAATCTGTTTAATCATTCAATTGTATTCACCTCTTGGAAGTGGAACTTGGAAACAACAGTTTGTGCTACAAATTGAGCATGAAGAAAACACCAAATTAACATCTTGAGGGGGAAAAAAAATATCTATAAGACAGTCCCTACCAATGGAAACCCAGAATTGAATAGAAGTATAATGTAGAATTGAAAAAGGACTCTTAGAGGGACTATGAGGTATGAAAGAGTACAGATTTGGAACTTAAATTCATATTACATAGCTAAGAAGTAAGCCATGCACTATTTGTGCACCATCAGTCCTAGCCATCCAACATGGCTTTCTTAAAGTAGACAGGGTATTCCCCAGTACGCTTGGAGTCGCACATTAGTGTAATCTGTAGCTGTACAGTCAACTGACGTGAACGTACAGCTTGGAAAACATACAGGTCTGCCTGTTACATGGGGAAGCTCCCACACTGTAGAATGAATCACACTGTTTAACACAGTTTCCCCTTTTAGAAAGGCAAACTTTGTAGCTAGAGAGCTAGACCTTAAAAGTCTTGGTTTGTGTCTACATCTGCTTGCTTACCCTCTTTTACAAGCCTCCATTGTAACAAGAATTGAAAATGGGTCTAAGAAGATGACTTTTATGAATTTAACGTTTCTGATTGCAATGGACAGTCATGTAGTAAATATCATCATGTTAAAAGAGGATGCCAGTAGGCTGTGAAATGTCCCAGCTCTCTCCCCTGACATTTCACAACTGAAGTACAGCTAAAATACATCCACATCCTTCTTGGAGGGTTTTACAACAGAGAAACTGGCACTGGTTTATGCGGAGAACTTCAACAGAAGTTACTAATTTCTCTTCCATTTGAGCCTTGGAGCTCTGATAGACAGGCTTTTCCAGATCTGGCAGCAGTACTTTAAATGTTAAAATCCTGATGCTGACTTCTTTGCTGGAGCTTTCTTGCTCTGGAGCAAGGATGGCAGGTTCTGACATATTCCCAGGCCCAGCTGCTACAGTTCTGGTCTAATGAAAATGGGTTTGTGCCAGGACACTAGACATGTAGATCTAGGATAACAGAACTATACAAATTCTCCTATATATCACTTTTGGTAAATGTTAATAGCCATAAAAGAAGGGTCTGGGCAGTCAGGAGGCTACAGCTGCATCTTAAATTGCCACAGGTTTTTGCTTGAGCTCAATGTGAGCCACAATGTTAAGGGAATATTCCTCTGTCCCCTTGAAGTTTGATATAGTCCATTTGCTAGGTTTTCTGTCACGCTGGTGGGCAAAATGAGATGCTCCGATATACTTTCTGTCAGTGGACAATCTGCCTAGGCCAACACTTTACTCCAGGATAGCTTTCAGCAGCCATTCAGGCTACTTCTCAAACCTCAATGGAACTTAGTTTAAGGTGCTTCACAATACAGTTGTAAACAGTGTTCTGGATATTAACCAAACCTATACAACGTATAGCACCACTGGAAACTGAAGAGACAGCTGTCATCATATAAAAGGGAGAAATGACACCAGCACATACCCTAAGATGCCAGGTGAGCTAGCACATGTAAAAAGATAAATAAGAACTTATTGGGTGTTCTGGCTCAGACTACAAGTCCACCTAACCCAGCAGGCTGTCTTGACCAGTGGCTAAAAGCAGACACGGAAGAGTATAAGAACAGAGCGAATATATAGATGTATGTATATTCATATATTTCTCCAGAGTATCTAACCGTTCTTTTTGTCTCTTTATCTTCTATCTTTATCTAGCATTCTCTTATCTTTTTTAGTGTGAAGTAGCACAATTTTTAAAATAATTTTAAAAGGTGAAATCACTGGTCTTAAAATGATTATTTGCAAATTATCTCTGTTTTAAAGGATTTCACTGTCACAGTACCATTACCATTTTTTTCTAGTAGTTGAAATTATATGGTTTTTCACTAACATTTAGTTTGCAAATCCTGCTTTTTATTTGTGTCATCTTTATTTTGAAAGAGGTGATTTACACTTCCATTTGAAATACATTTCCTTTAAAAATAATGATCTTTCTAGCTTCTTCTGTTTGAGCTGTAGTGTTCATATTTCATCATAGTCCGGTCAGGAACCTTCAGATCCTCTAATACAAACGTCTTCAGACAGAAGGAACAGCTACGTGTTTTAGACTTTGTCCATAATGACTTGCCCAAATCTGGTATTTTCACCACTAATAATTATACACAGTGGGGGTTTTTTGACTGGCTCCCCAGAAGTGCAAATCACATTTGCTTTTCTGTTCAGTAATGTCCTTATAAACATGTAGATACAGGCACCATAGCTAGTAGAGGGTCCTTGGTATCCAGAACATAAACGTTTAGTGCCTGGGATAAAGGAACAGCTGTACCATGAGTAAGTAGAGGCAATGTTAGCAGTCCCAAGGGAGAAGTATGCTACTGTGCATTACAGCGTCGATTGAAATTGTCCATTGAAAATGATTAGTGCCATTTTTAAATTCTAGACCAGGAAATCATGTAGGTTTCCTGTGATCCTGCAGGGAGAATTTTTTTTTATTCTATGTATAATATGGTTTAGTCTTCTGTTGTTTTTAAGATTTTCAATTAGTGATAATTGCAAATTATCCTGTGCAACCTGCTCTAGGAGAACCTGCAGGGGGGTTGGACTAGGTGATCTCCAGAGGTCCCTTCCAACCATGACTATTCTGTGATTCTGTGAAAATGGTCACATTTTCAGAGGAGAAGACCAAAGGTTCATGCACAGTTGTGTGACTACAAGCACAAATTTGGTACATGAATGTACAGGTCGCCTTTTAGGTGTGTAATTCATGTAGGCAACTGTGTGCTTTGGGAGGTGAGTCACAGCGCTTACTCATGTCTTTTTATATACCTACCTCATGCCTCTTCCTTATAACATAGCCTTGTTTTAGCATGTTAGCTTTAGCAGACATGAAAAACTATTAAAGCAAATACCCATGTTCTTGAATTTTATCTCATCTTCAACAGCATCTTTTCAGAGCATTAAAATAACTTGTATAGTACAGTGTTATTATATGTTTGTGTCCGCTCAAATGTGGCTCCTTACTTAAGTGACTCATAGGGCAAAACACAATACATAAAATGCTGCAATATAATCACCAGCAAGATGTAAGAACTCTTTGTGTTACTACTGATCAGCTTTTCTAATTAACCTGTTGTGTTTGTGGAGAGATAAGTCTGTATTGCATGCCTTTGTGAGGCACAATTCTTATTTCCTTTAGGCAAATTTGAAAACAGCATGTAAGCTATTCCTTCCAGTTACTTCAGTAGTTTGTGAGTACTATGTTCCTGTAGTAGACTCAAACACACAGTGAGGCAGGACTGAGTTAATTCTTTTCTTTGCAGTTATTTTTTCCTTTGGTCCAAAATTTGCAGTGTGATTTAAAACTTCAGGAATAAACTTCTGTTTCAAATCTATGTTTAGATGTCCTATGCACTGCCTTATTTATTCACTATTTCCACCATAATGTTAAAGTATTTTAAGATTAAGCTGAGAAAAAGAGCATGTTTGTTATCTCTTTGCAATGCTTGTAAATGGAAAACAATTCTCTCTTGGGAAATTAAGCTTATGTGAATCTTTGGTATGGCCATATCTACTCCTTGCTTATTCTTAACATCAAAATGTTGTACGTGGTAGCAATGAAATGTCAGTTCCAAGGGGAGTTCTGACATTGAGATACGTGGCGTGACTGAAGTAGCACTACTTTCTGTCACTGACATTTCATTCCTGCCATGAATTGTAATGATAGCTTCATCATACAAGGCAGGTTCACATTAAGCACAAGCGGTGTCGTCTGCTGTGCCAAATTCATCCTCGGTCTTAATCCATTGACTTGACTGGAGTTGCATGTAAAAGAAGTTTGGCTCTCTAGACTTTGAGCACTAAAACAGATACATGTTTTCATGTGGCAGCCAGGAAGAAAAAATCTTAATCAATCATACGTGGCTTCAGAGTCTCTTAAAATCTGTGATTGGTTGCAGATCTAGTATCCTTAAACAAAGCAGCACTAAAATGCACTTTTTAAGCTTTGTATGTTGATGTTAAAGAATGTTTTCATAGAAACCTTACAACATACAGCCCGTTTTTAGAACATCAAATCCTCATGACACTTCCAGGATAGCTGTGTATGCCAAACCATGCAATGTGATTCATAAGTAAAATTAACCTAGGAGTGATGTGCCAAACAGTTTGGAAAAATGTAGACACCTCTGAACTTGAGGGAGTAAGGAGTGCTCTCTTCATGGGGAGGAGTGAATGTCACACCTATCATTACTCATACAGAAACAAATGTGTAGAAGAAAGCATGAGAAGGAGGTCACCAAAACGTTTAACACTGGAAATATGCTACATACTTCTCTTAAATGCTTATTTCTAACCTGCAGTGTAGTCAGAGTAAAGTAATCAATCAATAATTGTAGTAGTGCTCTTTAATTGCGAGCCAATGTTTGAGCTAGCTAGAGGCCCATATACTAAAGTATCGATCTTTCTTCGTCTCTTCTATGATGCTGCAGCTGATGATAATGAAAAATGGGTGATGTTTCATTGAAACTTCTTTCAAGATAGGTAGGCTTAATGAGCTTCCTCTAATTTGTGGACCTGTTACATTAATGCTGAGTTATCTTAAAAAGCAGTTGGACAGATCTATCTGTATTCAGCCAAGCAGGATTTAGCTTCCCATATACTGATATTTCGAATCAGTTCCCAGTTTCTCCTCTTGTTCCACCATCCAGTTTTATGTCCCTCAGTGAGCCCTCATATATGCCAGGTAGCTACCTACTATAAATCATACTGCTTTATCATTGCATATATCATGATATTTTGACCCTGATCAATTGTGAATATCATTTACACCATTTTTACATCATCACTTTTGTTTTATACTCTCTTGCTTTCAAACATGGTATCTGTCCATCATATTTTCCAGTCCTTTCCATTCCTGTGATCAGCTTCTTTCTAAACCTCCTCTCTCTAATTTCTCTCTTACAATCCCTATTACATCAGTTTAAACATCTGATTGCTTCTAGTGTTGACTGAGAAACTGTGTTACAGAGCTTGTTGAATCTTATTCTTGTTTCACAATGCTCTGGGTTCCCACAGTACCACTTCTGCATCTTAAGTGTATATATTAATAGCATTATAAGCAAGTTGGGATTCCTTTCTGTGGTTAGAAAGTCCATTGGAAGTCAAAGGATGTAGGCAGGTATGCATTCACACACCTGTGTCCAAAGGATGCTTGTTTGCTGAACTTGTTCATTCAGCTAAGTTGAAGGAAGAAGAAATCATGATTTAAAGCCAGCCAGCATTAAGCTTTCTTTCATCAGTTGCTACCTTGCCACTTAGTCCTTTCCTGGAACTACTGATTTTTGTGTCTCTCTTGCTTATCTATTAGAATTCTTCTCTCCTTGCCCAGCTCCACATGATACTGAACTAACTCACCACAAACCTTATAAAACTGTTACCCTCAAAGCAAGACAGTTTCCAGTTCTGAACTCAGTTCCACAACTATGGCCAACAAGATGCTTCCTTCACTATTTTGGAAGCTTTGCACAACAGAGCAAAGACAAGAACTCTTTTTAGTGAAAAAGACCTGCATTCGCCTGATCCCCATAGTTAATGGGACGCATACCCCAAGGTACATTATATTTTCTGATTCCCTTATGCTGTGGCAGTGACTAACAAGGCCACGATCGCTGGAAGCACATAAGTATTTATCACTCAGGCAAGTGAATTTTTTTACACCCTTTCTTAGTGTTACTCCTACACATTGGTGGAGTTGGAAGAATCTTGGATGAACAGGACAAAAGTTTTGTTAACAAAAAGTTGTGATCAGGAAATTCTGTCCAAGCAGCTAACATTCCCAGCTTTCTCCTGAATACAGCATGTACACTCACACATACACAAACACAAGGGGGGAGAGAGTTCAAACTTATCCCCTTGTGATTTATCTTTTATTTGTTAGTTTAAGTAGTGGAACTGAAAGCTGAGCCTGATCTTTTTCTTCAGCTTGACTGCTTCAGACTGATTTTCCCTGTGGGTCTTCCCTGTCTGTACTTCCCTTGGCCTTGGGACATCAGCATATAAGTTCTGGACTTCTGCCTTAGCTCCTCTAGGACCCTGACCTTGCTACAAGCCTGAGTCCGTAAACCAGGTATGCTTTTCTGTTTGAGGCAGTACAGTGCCTGACAGCAGTGTATTATCATTGGAAAAATCTGATGGATGCTTACTCTATAAAAGTGTAACAGCTTCTGTATCAAATGTCATTCACATAAGTAGCGTATTTTATTATTTAAAATAAACAAAATCAAATGTCAAAGTAGAAATGCCAACGAAAAAGCATTAGTTTTGTTGGGACAAAAATAGACCCAAGTTAAAAAGATACTCGTCATCCAATTCTGTGGGTGCATAGGCATCCTGGCCATCCTTGGATGCTCCATGGGATGAGTCATTGTTCCTGGGTTCTCCGATCTGCCCTTGCGAGGCTTCAGTGACTTTATAGTGTCAGCTTCTAATTCAGTTAGTTGTTAAATGCCTATACTTAGATGGCATGAACACCTTGTCAGTTTTATGTATGTGTCAATGGCATGGGCATGATGTGCTGTTGTAAGGATGGTGTTGTGGCCTTCTGGAAAATACATAAAATTAGCATTGTGCACCAGAGTATATGTCTATAAACAAGAAATTCCATGTTCACCTTTTCCGAATGCAAAGAAAGCCAGACTGAGTTTGTGTACAGGTCTATATACATAAGAGAAGATTATTTCAGTTGTTTTCTTTGTATTATGAACTGTGACTGATGAGAGAAAAAAAAATATTTCTTATGTCCAGGGATCCTACTGACATTTTTAATATAAAAAAGATTTATCGAGGCAAGTGCCTGGAGAAATAATTCTCCAAGTTTTTATAAGCAAAAGAAATTTTCAGAGACTGTTGCTAATATCTAGAGGATTATGATATTTCCTGTCTGTTTTCTGTCAAAACCCGCAAAATTCTGGCACTGTTTTCTCTCTTAATCAGACTCCTCTGTGAATTTAAGGGCTAAACACAATACAACATTTATAATGGCATAAGCTCCACCAAGGAAATGATTCAAAATTGTTAATTAAAGCAGCGAGTATAGACATGAAGCATAGTAGAAAACATTCTTCCCAAACAAGGTATTTCCCCCAGCTTTAGAACAGATTCCTCTCCTATAAACGAATTATTCAGTCCTTTGGAAGTTCACCTTTCTGCCATGGACAAGAGACCCTGTGTGGCACCATGGGTCGAGGTCTTGTTAAAGGCTGAGAACCTACATGTTACTACTGAAGGTACTAGTGGGGCAAAATGGTGTGGCAGTCACAGTTCAGGGATCCTATGAACTGGGTAACTTCTTGTCTTCGTGACAAGGCTGTCCATTACAAGAGGATTTGTTTGTAGATCCTTGTTCCTATGTACTTAATATGCATTATAAAAGCTTCTTCCTTGTGAAAAATCAGCAGCTGGCGTGCCAGAAATCCAAGGGAGAGGAAGGCAAAGATTCTTTACCACAAAAATCTTAGGAACTTCCTTCTTTGGATGCTGAAACAGTTTTCATTTGATGATTGTGCCTATTAGTTTAGTGAAAAAGATGATAAAAGATGTTCACTGCAGTAGAAGTGGTAGTAGTGTTGTACTCAGCATTGTTGAAGTATATAAGGAAGACAGTGAGCTGACAATTGGAAACAGTGGACCATCTGTGACTCTCAGAGTCCTTTAATTAGATGCTGAAGATGCAAATAGTTCTTTTCCATGTTTAGTTGAGCAACACAGATTTCTAAAATGCCTATAAAAGGATAGACAACCGTCTAGACTGAGGGTATCTATGATACTTCAAATATTAGGATGCAAATATGTATAGTACATTTCTAAAAGGTGTATAGTGTGTCCTTTCTATTGGATTGCTACGATCCCAGCAAAGGAAATGTAATTCCACCATTGTAAGTGAGAGATAAATTTGACTAATGAGCTCTATATGAACAAATTTAGACTTAGAAATGCTGATGAGACCTAAGAATTTTTAAGATAAACTTGAAAGTAATCAGTTTCTTATTCCACTGATGTCATTGATGAATGAAGTGTAGCTTTTTCACATTTCCTTTAATTGTCAGTGATCTTTGCAGATGTTACTTATTCAGCTTTCAAAATCCTCATAGATATAGGTGAAAACTGAAGCACCAGAATTAGCAGGCTAGTCACACAACATGAATAAGTATCGGTTAATAGGAGTGTCTTATACTTGATAAAACTCAGTTAATAGAAGTGTCTTATACTTGATAAAACGGAAGTGCTTTTTCTAAGGTCACAGCAGAATCATTGTCAGAGTCTGAATTAGAACTGAGCTGCTCCTGGTTATTTGTATAACAGCCTAAATGAACTGTTTTCCTTTCTGTTCATGTATGGATGTTTTTGGTTTATAGGATTCTGTGTTCACTCATCTCAAATACCTTCAGACATCAGCATGAGGTATCATAGCCATGGGTGTTTTTAGCCGGTTTACACAATCAATCTTGTTTTCCATAAAGATAACTAACATTTCTCACTAAGGAGTCAGCATTTTCTTGTAGTTATGGAAGTACAGTATTTAAAAACAGTTATCTAAAATTCAAAGAAAGTAATGCGTTATCTTAAAATATAAGTGGCGTTTTGTACAACTTAAAGAAAACATTTCTTTTTTCTTGATTGACTTTCATAACCAAGATCGAGAGACTTCTGCTATAGATTACTGAAACATATGCATCAAAATATCTGGAAAGAGTAAGGCATACACCTACTGTTACAGAAATACAAACTGACAAGTGCAGAATATGTTTACCTGACTTCAGGTGTTGGGATTCCTACCACAATGCAGTCCAATTGCACTTTGGTTCCTTCAGGAACTTCCCTGCTCTTCAGTTTTTGAGTAAAGCGTGGTGGTTGTCCAATAGGCTCATCAGAATATACAGATGCAGATTCTGACTCTGTTTTTAGCTCTGCACTTGTTAATTGATTGATGGATTCCAGGTTTGCTGCCTGTTGATCATCTGTTTGCTCAAGTGTTTTCTCTGCTTTGTTTTCCAGGTCTTGAGGTACTGGCATGGAAAGCCTTTCTCTGTTTTCTGATGTGCTAGATAGGCTAGAGCAACCCTTTTGAGCAGGCTTATTCTTGGATTCAATTTTGCTCCTGTAGTTTTTGCATGTTCGGGGTCTTATTCTTTCAGAGTTGTGAGCTTTGAAAAGTGACGAGAGCTCCTCAATAAAATCTGCTGCCTTGTTTAGGAATTCCTTTTTTGATTCTGATTCAGAAGGGATGTGTTGTTTCTTTGGATCTTGAGAGCTCCCTTTGGAGCCTTTTGTGTTTTTGACATGGTCCTGACAAAAGTTTGAGTGCAGGCCATTGTCTGATGTTTTCAAAGCTGTAGACTGAGCCATTTGTTTGTGTTTTCCTGTATTTTTCAGCTGATCTGGGGGATGCTGTGAATGTGCCTGAAGCTCATCCCATTTAGTGTCCAGTGGATTCTGATCGATAGCTTGCCTTGCCAGGTTTACACTTTCATCTAGCTCTTCTTGGCTCAAAAAAGCAGAAAGGTCTGGAAGGTCATCTTGGGCAGCTACCTCATCTGAATCACCAGAAGCGTTGCCGTAATGGAAATTATGAGAAGCTGGTTCTGATCTGCTTCTTTCACTCTTCCCTTGATGTTTAGTTTCAGCTAAATAACTTTCTCTCAGAAGTTGAGATATTGAAGCTGAGGATTCTAAACTGTCGTCTTGCATGCTGCCAACAAAAAGGACAAATAGGACCACACCTTATCAATAGCAAATTTTTTGATTGCACACATTCACAGGCTTCTGAAAGCAGAACACAACATTTTCAAAGTGCATCTGTGTGCTGAATATTAACTTGCAAGTATGGCCTTGTTTTAAAGGCTTTCCTCTGTACGTACGGTCAGATGCTATTGCCTTTACCCACTACAATTATTCTTTTATCACTTTCTACCTTTAGTAGCCTTACATAGCTAAAGCAACTGCAGGTGTGGTAATTATACTTTGTTCCAGGCAAAACTTCAACTACTGAGCTAGTAACTGAGTTTCTATGTCAAATCTTTATCATTGCTGATGTGTGTTTCTTAGCTAAGGAACAACCTTATCAGATAGATTAAATGCTGGGTATTTCAAGGACTGAAAGTTGTGAGAGAATAGCAGTACTTTTAAGTTAAGTAAATTTAGCTTGAAAGATACTGAAGTAGTACATAAATGAACCCTCAAAAGCATTTGAGGGATTAGGGAGGAAGAAAGGGAGAGAACAAAAATATTCTATAATGACAATTTTTCATTTATAATTCTTAAAGATATTGCATTATAGGAAGCAATAATGGTACTAAATGTTCTATCCCTTCTTAAATTAGGCATTATTTCTAATAAGCTATATAAAGTAAGTAGAGAACTGTGTCATTATTTGACGAACATCATTTGTACTACAGGCCTTTCAAAATCTTTATCTTAGGTCATCCTAACAGCTAAGAAGACAGTATCAGAAAGCCCATACTTAACTTGCATACCTGATAAGCAAAGCTAAAATACCACTTTTGATACTTAAGTACTTCTGCATAACATTCTCCCTTTTATTTACAGAAGAGCCATTATGAATGCAGCAGGATTCAGACATCCTATTAACACACTCACTTAAGGTGGCTTAAGTGTGAAGAAGAATGAGACAAATACTCTTCACAACCTTTCAGAGAGCTGATACCTCACAGATACTGAAACGAGTGCACGACTATTTACTCGATCTGTCTCTTAGAGTATGCAGTGCACAGTATCACTCTCCTACTTCATTTATGGCCTGGCAAGTCTTGCTGTGATGGTTTCAAATATTCCTGCCCCAGGCTGTCTGATTTGTTGCACCACAGAAGGTTCCGTTCCTGTTGTGGCATCAAGAGAAGGGAACATGCATGCCCTTGCCTCATCCATTTCAATTCATAGCCTAATGTAACAGCCTAAGTTGCCAGAGAAAGAGAAGAAAAGTAAAAAAGGTGAAAGCTGTGAAAGGCTTTCTGCTCTGCTAGCAGGACCATTGTCCCTGGAAAAGGGCTGGGAAAAAGCAAACAAGGTGGTAATATCTGGTACTGCTGCAGTATTTCTCCCCGGAATGTGACAGACAGCCCTTCTTCATTTACAGAAAGGTAAAGTTCAAATTAAGCTGTTTATATTCTTCAATAAATGAACATAAAGCTTTCATATTCCGATGTGCATTTTGAGACATTAATCCATCTGCCTGAGGCACAATTTGCTATGTTGAAATTCTTTTTGTTATGTAAATATTTGGCATTTTAGATTTACTGATTTTGTTTTATTTCAGTAATACTAAACAAGCAAAATTGGTAAGACAACAAAGGCACCCAACTGAAGTAAGTTTGGGCCTGTATGAAAAGCGACAAATGAAAAACCATATAAATTATATGCTTTTAAGCACCCAATCTAGTCCCTGCAACTGAGCCAGGGTCTACAACACTAATTGAACACTTGGCATTAAATTATCTGGCACAGTGTTTCAGTGAAGCTGTGGCACATAAGAGAACATTGATTTGGGAAGCCCACATGAGATAATGTTGTAAGCTGTTTCATGACTGGACAGAGTATGTAATTTAACCTCTTAAGAGAACAAAGAGGTCTCTGTGAGGCTTAAAAGTTCCCACTCTATGGATACTACTTCTGCTTGCTCAGCTTTTACTTCTTGAACAGCTGTGCAACCTTACTGAAGCTGAACGTGTTTAAGGGGTTGTATTATCTTGTTTATGTGCTGATAGCATGATATGCGCTATAAAGGTCACAGCTGAAGCTACAGTTTCAACTCCAAAGAGTTTAAATACATTCTAACATAAGGAGTTTACAGACTGGAAGACAAACCTCCCACATGAATGAACTGCAGACCTAGAATATAGCTGTAACATCGAGCAAGTTTGCTTCAGACCTCCTCCCCATGTGCTGCCTTGTATCTACTTAGAAGGGAAGAAGCAGAGCCACAGCCAGCTCTTTCCTCTGCACCGTGCAGCTGGCTTAGCCTGCAAAAAGGGAGCAATGTGTGCTTTTTAGTGGGATGGCATGGAAGGTAGAGTCTCTCAGAGTTGTCCCTAGAGAGATGTAGTTCCACACTAACCTCTCTACCTGTGGCTGTGGCTAAATTGTAACGTCCAGCTGTATCTTTGTGTAGCTTTAGATGCCACAGTGCAAGGCTGTATTTTGCATGGTTGGGGAAGTGTGTGTTTTACATACTCTTAAGGAGAAAATGCAAGTAGGGAAATAATACTGTGTGATCGAACCCCGCCAAAGTCAAATGAAGTTAAAGAACTCCTGCAATAATTTTGTTGAGAGGGTATATGCAAATCATCTGACTGAGTATTCAGGGTTTCATTTTCCTCTGGTGTACAGATACTGCTTGATTTTCTCATGTAAGTGCTATGTCTATTTCAACAGAGGTTGTTAATCACGTTGCAGCTTTTCTGCAGATAACCATAGTAAAGCAGCTGTTTGTTCAGTACAGTTATTTGAGATTTTGTTCTGGGTCTTCATATCTTCTATTCATCTTTTGAACAAAGCATTGAAACATGAAAGAAGTAATTTCTGCTACTGTGAGAAATAATTTCTACTAATTCCCTTAAGGAGTATTACAGCAATATGAGGAGATGCTCTCAAAGAAGATGCAATTAGATTGGCAAAGTAGATTTATAATTCTAGTTTGCAAAAAAAGTTTAGTGAAGAAGCCACTGTCTGATAGCAAAAAGAGGAAAATAAAATGCATGTTAATGCAACATAACAAAATCAGGGGTGCCTGTACCTGGTGAGAATATAAAATGATAGAGGAAATCAAAGTGGTCAAATCAAAACTTCCTTGTACTGATGGTTCATTTTAGCTAGCTGCAATGCAGTTCTATAAAGCATCTTCCATTCAGATGACCAGGCTAGACAGCACATGGAAGACCAAAACCCACTTGTCTGTCACAGTCCTAAGGGAACACATAAGAAGCAAATGGACAAATAGCTGGTTCAACCCTGTCTCTGCCCCTCTGAGGGCAGTTGAGCAGATGTAAATGGGAGGAAACAAACTTACAAAGGAGCTGGGACAACTTATTTCCTTCTGCCCATTAGAGCAGGAGAGGTTGAAGGGAGCAGAGTGCTCCTTCTGGTGTCGGGGAGTAAGGTATTGATGAGAATGAATCTGATGCCAAATTCTTAATCTTTAGAGAGAGCCGTCACTTTTCTTTAGAGCTCACCCAGGGTCAGAATATTATATCTAACTCTTCTCTATTATCAGCTTGTGTGGAAGATAAGTTTTTATTCTATTTTTAGGAAGAAGTTGGTTACTAGTCAAATGTAGGACTTTGAGGCAGTGCTTGGCTACTGAAGTTTTAAGATATTTTGAATTAAGTGATGTTTCTAATTAAAGGAAAAATGTTGAGTTTCAGCAAATGTTGCTGTGAGGCTACCAGACAATCCAGTTACAATTGTTAATTATGCCTCGCTTATGACTTGAGAGATAGTTTCTTTTTGGTTGGTTGATTGGTTTGGGGTATGGGATGGTTTGGTTTATTTTTTCTGCAAGGAGTTATACTCTCCAAGGACTACAGAGGGCTGATGATGGAGAGAAGCACTGGTTAGGCTGAGTGATTCAGATTTCACAGTCAAGGGACAACAGCTTTTGTTCAAATGAGACCGCACATAGGGCCTGAAAGGGTCTCTGGGCTAGACAGCAATAAAGCTGAATTCAATATATTTCTAAAATATCTATTAAACCATCTTTCTAGTGAGCAAAAAGACACCACCAGAGGAACAATAATCAAACCTGTGATAGCCTAGTTCTTCCTCTGATGGATGCCCCATCCCTGGAAGTGTTCAAGGCCAGGCTGGATGGAGCTTTGAGCACCCAGATGTAGCGGGAGGTGTCCCTGCCCATGGCAGGGGGGTTGGAACTAGATGATCTTTAAGGTGCCTTCCAACCCAAACCAGGCTATGGTTCTATGATTCTCTAATTTAGCCTTTCTATAGCCAAAATGGGAATCTAAGCTCCAAAATTAAGATCTGGTCTTGAGTTCAGTGTTTCTCTTTGCCTGACTTTCTGGATTGTTTAGACTGAGATATGGAATTGGCCTTGATATGCCTTGAACCTTCCCTTTAATTTTTCCTGACTGGGACTTTGGCACAGAATAGTCTTTGTAGATGCACAGAAACCATCCCACAGTCCTGCAGTGACTGCAGATATCACTCTTGAGCAGATAAGTGCTGAGAGCTCTACAGATAACTTGAGAAAGCAGTAAGAAAGACAAACTCTAGTAAAAACACAGTAGCCAGCAATTTGTGGTGTCAATGAAAGCACCAATAATTTTGCAGCCTGGAAAAATCTGTCTCATAATGAACAAGTATCAAGGGGAGGAATTACAATGCTAGTTACAAATAATACTCTAAGCTGGTGTTATTTAGGATTGGAAGTGGGATGACCAACTCCAGCACTCTACTCTTGACTGGTTCATTACCTGCAGCACCAAACAAGTGCATTGAGGGCAACATCTCTTGCTTTCCTGAGACACTAACAACAGTGACCTTGGGCATTTATTATCTTGAGAGGCATCAGAGGATGTCGTGAACAAACCTGCATAAACTTCTTCTGTCTACTAATTCAGTTTACACTAGCCAAATAATTACACAAGCTTTCTGACCTTCCAAGAGCCTGTATATGGCAATGTTCTCTTATTAGCCAAGAGATCTTTAGGATAAAATATTCACAAAGGTAGAATTAATTTCCACAGTTTGTTTTGGCAGTGGCTTGACCTGAAAATCCTTACATGGAAGGGAGGAAAATCGCACCACAGGAAGCTTGCACAGTGTGACACCGAACCCTTTCATTTCCTCTTGTTTGGGGCTTGTTAGACTCATTGCTGAGTCATCACTGAAAGAATCTGAGCTTCCCCTAAGAAAACAGCAGGAGTGAAATCTCAGCAAAGCAGAAGGGAATCCCAGATATATCTAAATGCAGATCCTCTGTTTTATGTGGTGAGAGACATCTTTGAATCTTAATGCCCTAAAGATGTTTTTTTCAAACGCTCCTTCTCTGTATCATAATAAAGAGGTTATCTGCAAATAGCAGATTCAATGCAAAAAGCATTTTAACGTCTTTTGTCTTCAGTTGCAGTTAAAAATGAGTAATTTTACTCAGTATAGGTTGTTCCTATCTAGCTTTTCAAGCTACCATTACTTTAATTGACATTGCTTTTGTATGAAACCCCAGTGTCAGAACAGCTAGCAAACTGATGCTTCTTTCTCTGCATAGTGGCACCTTTGTGACCTTTACACAGCAAGGCTTTGGACCCATATGCCCAGCACCTCTGTTTGGGAACTGGAAAGTTTAGCAGTTATTAGAGGCTATATCCTTTTCCAATTAATTTAATTGCACATAAATTGCATTTACCCGTACACTGTTGAACACTAACAGTTATACATGTGTTTCAACTGTATGATTACAGCTATGAAAAACAAGCTAAGAGATGGCATGAGTGATCAGTCTTGCAGACATTTAATGATCACAATCACATTATTGCATGCTTGCAGGAATTCTCACTTAGCAGTTGCCATTGTCGCTGTTTCTGTTACTGCCTGTTGACAAACTAGCTGCTGCAAGACAAGCTTTGAGACTCCAGACACAGGAAAGGTTAGGCTGGAGCAGAGGACTAAGGTTAGTGGTTTTGTGTGTGTTTGAGGGTGTAAGCGTAAGATGTTTTTAGTAATTATATTCATAAAGGTATGTACAAGAAGGTAGTTTACTTTTCTGTTTTAGACCCATTAGCAGCTTTGAATTCCATTCCTTGTAATGAATCAAGAAAGTCAGATAACCGAACTCTCATTTCCAAGTAATGTAATTAAATAATGGAAAAGAGCCTCCAAAGCCCAGGAGTGTAACAGCTTCGGATGGAAACAAAATCCCTCTAAGAACAAGCAGGCTAAAGGTTATGTCCGTGTTTAGGAAACATCCTACCTCTTTATGTGTATTTTTCAATATAATCTATTCGATGTTCTAATATATGTTGCATTTTCTTCCATCTCTAATCCATTTTATAAATTCCTGATCTTAAAACTCTCACTTGATTGTAAGTCTAAAAGAGGCTGGTAGCTATTTCTTGCTCACTGTTACATGATTCTGTAAATAGTGAAAAGACTGGTGGTGGTGGTGGTTTCGTATCTTCACATACTGCTGCTCTTTGCTTCAGTGTAAATGTCTGCTGTTCAAGGGTTTTTTTAAATTGCTGTTATAACTGATGTATGGCTACTACTGCTTCTGTTCAGAAAAATAAGTAGGATCAGGATCAGGCCCTCTTCTGTATGTAAAACCTGTAATAGTCCAGCTTCTGGCCTTAGCTACCTTGCAGGATAGACCTGCAGCAACTTCACTTAAACTGCCCAGGATTTACATGTAGCTGTGAACAGAATCACTAACTCCCACCCTGCAGCCCCTCTATTTTTAAATGTCACACACCTTAATTTTTTAAGCAGTTTTCAGGTAAAATGCAAAATTTTCCTCTACAAACTTGAATCTTAAACCTTGAAAAGTGTTACCTGTAAAAGAAAGTTTCCTTCTAAAAGGAAGAGAAAACACAGGAAGAAAGGAAAGGAAAAAGGAAGAAAGAAGGGGAAAAAAGGGTAAATGCAGAATATCCAATATTTAGAATTCTGGGAAATTTTCATTATCTTTAATAAGTTGTTAATGACTTGGGAATTGAACAATGCCTCATCTTTTGAATACTTGTGATAGTGGACTGGGACCTTAACTGGTAAAACTACTTCTAGATTCCTATTGAACCGAAACTGCTATCTGGATTTTCATTAGAAAGAGCATACAGAATTGAATTATCTATATACAGTTATATATAGTCTTATCTTTAGCTAAACATTTTATGCTGAAGTAATAAATAATTTGAATTTACAGAGATATAATTTAATGTAAATATTTTATGAACATTAGGTAAATGTCAAACCACAAGCAAGTGATGTGATGCTGGGAATTTTTAAGTCTAGATTTCTGTAGAAGAGGATCTATCTAGACTGCTTTTTGTACCAGTGTTGTTCTGCCCTAACACAGCTCTGTCCCTCTTGTTCACCATTTCACCCACAGGCATTTGAATGCAACTCAAAGTGTACAAATGTTAAAGTCTTAAAATCACCCGTTTTTCTTTAAGAAACTTTAATGCGCCTTAAATGCACCTATTTTGCAAGCAAACAGTGATTATTTGTCCTTCTGGTGCTAGAAATGTGAGAGGTGAAATGCATTCTTCATTACTACTGCATTTAGTCCCTCATGTCTCTTCCCTTTCCTGCTGGCAGCATAAGTGCGCAGCCCACAAAAGAAGAAAAAGGTTGGAATTTATCATCTCAGAAATGGGATGGGATAAACCCTCTCTCCAAGTCATTCTGCAGAAGTCACTGCGAGAGGCCGATGCACATTTGGAGTCGTGCCCTGGCCAGTGACCTCAGGGCTGCTGTAGCAGGCACCCTGAGCAGCATGAAATACTCAACTCTTCTCCAAGGAAAAAGCACAGTCAAAGCTCTTTAACTTTTTCAACATTGCCTTCATACTATCATATAATGAAAAGACCTCTTTTCTTTTTACTCTGATCACAAGAAGTCTTTTATTTTTCCATAATTAATATTGTCCCTTAGTAGTTTTTACAATGAGAAGTGAGACCCTTTCTTACCCATGTCTAAAGTTCCTTTTTCTCCTCAGGGAATCTTGAACTGCAAGGTAAAAAATGTCTTGAAGAAACTCCATATAAAATCAAATTGAAACTGAAATAAATTTAACCTGATTTTTAATTTAGAAGGTCAAAAAGGAAAACAGGTGATGACTGTCTTGGAGGCCCACCTGGGATGCTTCTCCATCCTCCTCTCCCTTTGGCCTGTGAAGGCCTGGCCTCAGATGTTAGGACAAGCTCTGAGTGTAGTACTTCACGTGCCTGTGATGTAGGACAAGTTTTTATTGATTCAAGTAATGTGTACAGTCCAGTTTCCTTCAAGGATTGCCCATATGAGAAAGAGCTTATATGAAAGGCCCCAAAAGATGCAGCAGAGGTCCACAATTTGGTGCTGAACATACATCCTAAAGTCTTCCATGGAAAATATAATGAACAGGCAACAATATTCAGTAACTGTGGTCCAAACGCAGGCACACCACTCTGCAAGCCTTTCATAGCTAAAATTGCAAATTTGCTTTCATGGACTGTGACCCAAATTATTTAAACTAGGTCACTTTATTATTCCTGCTAGCAGTATGTGTGAGCAATGCAGAAATCCACAAATGCATGTGGTTGAGGACTACTGTAAACTTTTCTTTTGAAACTGAGGCTACAGCTTAGCTCTTAGTGTTAAAAAGTGTTTTATGTATTGCATGGACTCAGTCTAGACTGACAGATTACAGCACTGCATAAGGTACTGTAACAAGAATTTGCACAGCTTAAAATGCTGAGAAGTTTCTGTGCTACCTGTTGTCTGTAAGTGGCACCAATGTTAAGGGAATCACATGTGTGTCTGAAGGCTGGACAGCCAACTGCTTATGTAGCCACACTGAACAAGCACAAACTGGACAAAGAAAAGCCCTGAAAAGCAGCAGTATGCAAACTGTGTGGCATTTGCACATCTTTTTGTTTGGTAATTTCAAATTTATGGTTTGTTATGGTTTTAAAATAAAATTCAGTTTTCATACAAATACTGGTTCATAGTGAAAAAGGGAACGCCAGCCTTAAATTAAACGCAAAAGAAATCTGGCTTGCATTTTTCCTCCAAGGTTTTTTAGTTGTGCCTTTCTTTTTTCACACTCTCACTATACTTATTTCTTTTTGTCCACTGTTCTTTTTTATGCTTTTTCATCAGTCTTCCCTAAGAACATTGTGACTTAAAAGCCTTCACATTTGAATCATATTTTCAAAGTACAATGTTCAAATGAGATTTGTATTAGGCAGAATTCATTTGCCTATCCCTGTAGAGTATTACTGTTCACAAAAACAAGTACTAAACCAGTTAAGTTTTTAACAGTAAAGTAAACTGTTTTTGGGGTATTTTGGTAGTGGTTTGTGTCCTGTTCCAACCCCCCAGTGATTTAGATCAAGATTTACATTGCATTGTCTAATTGCTGTTTCGGTATTGTGTAAATTTTTAACAAAACAACTTGATGTTGTATTTATGTAGAAATATACTTAGACTGCTAATTCTTAGCAGCTGTTGATAACAAACATTCCTCCAGTACCACAGCAAGACCTGCTGTAAAATCTCTGAAGAATGCACAGGAATAGCAAACCAGCACAGAACACACAGCTCTCTTTTGTCTTTGATAGTCTGTCAAATACAAAACCTAACTAACTCCTGAATTGACTATAAATAATTTCTGATGGGTAAATATCAGCTATAGGAATGCTCAGCTATAGGAACTCAGACACTTCCTATTGCTGTTTAATTTTGTTAGCTGTTTCTGAAAGAAAGACAAAAAGAAAGAAATATCCTGACCTTAGGAACCTTCAGGAGATGTAGGAAAGGGAGAAGAGTAGAGTTGAAGTTTATGAAGTTGTTCCATTAAGATTTGCTGATTTTTTTTCCACTCTTAAACTCTAGAGCGTCTTCACAAATGTGAGCCTCATGACCAAAACAAAACTACTGATAAAGTAATCAGTGTGTTTAGCACGATTCATATAATGTTCTATTGACGTAAACTCAAGAGCTACCCTGTTCTCTTGTCAATTGTTGACATATTATTTTGTAAAACTTAAGATGGGCTTCTGATTACTGCTTAATGTTGCAATATATTGGGCCAAACATTTGCTACTGACAGTCAAATACTTTTCTGAGAGAGAGAAAGAGAGCAAAGCAGATAGTGAGAACTCAAGGGTGAGAGCTATGCCCTTCTAGCAGGACTGTTTCTGCAGCTGTTGTGTATATTAATCCAGAGAGCAGATCTCCCAGCACTAAATATAGCCGGTGGGGTCATTTTACACGACAAAATAAATAAATAAATAAATAAATAGAAAGTATTTAACTATGGGGACACGTTAAATTAGGTTTGATTTTGCTTAAGAAGGAAATCCAAATTATGGCATCTTGGTTTAAAGGCTGAATACCAGAATGTAAATATTTCAGAAAGTGGAGGGAAAATAAGCAGGAAGAAGAATACAGTCCTGGCAAGGAACTTTTCCTGGTCATTACAATCTTCTGTTGACTCTTTGGAGGAGCCAGTCTGGCTCCAAGGGATTTTGACAACCCCACCAATGCTATTCAGCCCTTTGTAATGCTGCAGAACATTGTTTCCCTTTCACTGCAATACGCACGCCTCAGCATAATTCAAGTCAGTCAGTTTAAAAACTATTTGTTCCCTGTTTATGTCTGACCAGCAACAATTAGCATTCAAATATACATGCTCATCAACCCCTTCTGCACCTGTGCTGCACAATCAAAATGTAGACCGATCTAAAGTTGAGGGATTACCTTTTTTAATTCCTCCAGATGTTGCTGCCCAACCCTGGCAGTTAGTAGCGGTGACAATTATCCAGAAGTGTGAGATTAAAGTTAAGGAAGCGAGGGAATTCTTCGAGTCCTCAGGAACAGAAACAGCTAGGAGTCCGTACAGTGAAGGAAGTTAACCTTCGTTATTATGAGGATGGCTGTAAGAAGCTGGACAACCTGTCACCACCGGAGCAATAGCATTTGTCAGTTTGCAGGTCCCAAGTTATTTTGAGCAGCGTAAACCATGTGCCCACGGAGCATTCCACCTCATTGGACAGGGAATCCACTGCTCTGACAGCACCTATGGGCACCGAGTGCCTTCTCCTCACTCATGAAACGTCCCCTATAGATGCTTATGTGGGTTTTGCTGATTCATCCAAGAGGCACCGTAGTGGCATTGTGTTACTCCTCTCAGCTGGTTTAGACTTCAGCCTTTTAAAATTACTAATTATTGCTATTGTCTTTATGTTTTGATTGGAACTCAAAGATTACAGTCACTGGGAAACCCATCAGCTGATAACAATGTAAAAGTTTTGCAGCTCCAAAGGGAAACTCGGCAAACACTTGTGATTTAATTATATAATATTCCTGACTTCTTTGAAGTGTTCAATTTAATAAACACAGTGCAACAATGCAGAAATCCTTAAGGATGGCCTGTAACTGCAAATCCTCAAAAAGCTAGAAGCTCTAAACTTGTTATTGAATGCACAGAAGAAAACTGTTGGGGGAAAAGTAATTAAAAGAGGCAAGTGAAACTTCGCTGTAAATAAAACTGATATATAAACACAGGTGGAAAAAATTGAAAATATTTGAAGCAGTACACAGAGAAACTCTGTTACTATATAGCATTTAATTTTGTAAAACTGAGTTACTGGTTAAAACCTTGAGTGACTAAAACCTACCTTGGAAATGCAAGGAAAATTGCAAATCTGAAAAATTGAAAATGCAAGGAAATTTCTCTACTTGGAAAATGTAGAGACTAGATTTTCTTTTCTACTGATCCTATACACCAGCAACAGAAAATAATCTGTAATTCTCAACAGTTCAGCTCACCAGAAGCACTGCTTGATTTTTGATATATTACTTTATTAAAAATGCTCGTCACAATTCCGATTTTAAAAGATTACTAAAATGTTATGCATTTATTACAGGGAATGGATATATAGCCCTTTCCACAGCTAATAATATAATTAGATGTCTTTTTGACCTTCTCCCAGTTCTCTCAAAATGTTACTGAGTGAGCGCCTTTGCTAGAAAAGAGATTTCCTGTGGGATGTAGTTCTTCAGAAAGACATTTTTATGAGGCATAACAGTATGAAAAATCAGAGGTAAAGGCAATTCTTTTATGAAAAAAATCCTGAAGCATTGGAGATAGTTTTCTTTTGTTTCTCTTTTTGTAAAATAATGTTGTGGTTCAACCCCAGTTGGCAACTAAGCCCCACACAGCCACCCACTCACTCCCCCGCAGTGGGATGGGGAAGAGAATCAGAAGAGTAAAAGTGAGAAAACTGGTGGGTTGAGATAAAGACAGTTTAACAGGTAAAGCAAAAGCTCCACACGCAAGCAAAGCAGAGCAAGGAATTCATTCACCACTGCCCATGGGCAGGGAGATGCTCAGCCATCCCCAGGGAAGCCGGGCTCCATCACGTGTAACGGTGCCTTGGGAAGACAAATGCCGTAACTCTGAACGTCCCCCTCTTCCTTCTTCTTCCCCCAGCGTTCTATGCTGAGCGTGACGTCAGATGGTATGGGATATCCTTTGGTCAGTTGGGGTCAGCTGTGCTGGCCGTGTCCCGTCCCACCTTCTTGTGCACCCCCAGCCTCCTCGCTGGCAGGGCCATGTAAGCAGCAGAACAGGCCTTGACTTTGTGTAAGCGCTGCTCAGCAATAATGAAAACATCCCGGTGTTTTATCAACACCGTTTCTAGCACAAATCCAAATCATAGCCCATCCTAGCTTATATGGAAAAAATGATCCCCGTCAAAACCGGCACAAATATAATTGCCAGAATAGCTTATGCGCATTGGTTGGTGGTGTGGTTTCTTTAGTGATATGGAAAAATTGCAGTGTGAAGTCAGCCCTTCTTTGGGGACAGGTTAGGCATTTTATGGATTGAGTGATGTCTAATGTAACTTTATACCTGGAGTAGAGATCTAATGTATTCTTTATAATATCTGCAACAGTAGATGTGAGCCATACAATGCTGACAGGAACTGCACGTTGATACTGCACCTCATGCTACTGTGGCTTGGACATTACACTATCTGTACGTCTGTAGGCTGCAAACTCTGAAGCCTGAAAATAAAGTCTGAAATGTCTGATAAAATAACTGTAAGTCTATGTGGACTTCTGCTGAGATGCGCTTATAAAATGTGCATGGAGTCTTGCTGAGCTGTGAACTGCTGTTTGTGCATGATATGCAAAATTAAGCAATCCAAAGTGACTATTCAACCTGATCCAAACGATATGCAAAAATTTTCCACTTTAAGAGAGAGTTTTATATAAGATGCTAGAATTGCAAAATCATTGAATAATCTGTGCAACAAGTGAGCTAAGGGTTATGCAGAAAGTACAGCATTGAGCAACTGCAAAAGTTATGAGCCTTTACTGTGGCAAACAGACTGGCCATTGTAACAGCAGGTGGTACAAGGACAAAACTTCCAGGAATGACGAGAAGTTAGAGTGTACACAGTAAATGTGCCAGGTCTTGCAGAGCTGTCGTCTTGACAGAGCAACATCAGAGAACTGGAGATTCACTAGTTTGAAAATAACAGCATAAAGCCCAGGAAAATACTGTTGTTCCTCTGTCTACTTTTTTAGAAGACCATGAGTTGAGGGTTTTGACTGCTGAGCACCAAAAGAACACTTCACGGTATCATGAGCTCCAGCTTTATGTCCTTTTGTCTTTGCTAGTCGGCAGAAGAGAACATCTGCTTCTCAAGGGTAGGTGTAGTGTCCTAGAATAACTTACATGAGCACTAATTCTTTCCAGATCGTGCCTGTCAAATCCCAAAGTACCTCTAGAAGCAGCAGGAGTGAGTCATAAAATGGAACTTTGTGCATGGCTGGTTGGCTGTTATTTCACAGTAGGATTTTCAGACTGTAATTGTAATTGTAAACCTTTAGGTTTTATCATAAATGGAAAATTCTTGATTTTCTAGATATTAGGATGAAATTAATACAATCCTATTAATGGCATGTGCTGAATTGTTGATTGAGACACGAGATGGGTTACACGTTATTCACAGACAACAATTAATAGACATCTGTGTGGACTGCCCAAAATTATACGAGGAGTCTGTAGTGTCTTTTGGAGGTCATCTGAAGACATTCCTTAATACCAGATATATTGTCCAGCCTGACAGTAAGCCTGTGAATATGGCTGGGGCTGGAAGAAGCCATCTACAGTAGAGTATTGGAGAGTTTTAAAGCCTTAGAACATAAAAAAAGGCACCTAAAGATCTGAAGAAGTCATCCTACACAGCATTGATCTACCACCTTTTTTTTTTTTTTTTTTAACAGTTCAGAGAAGAAGCAGGGCTTAGCTTACTGTCCCAGAGCAACTGAGGCAGATGAGCACTTCTCTGGGACATAGGCTTGCCTTAGTTGCAGTGATTTCAGGGTTACAATTACGCCCATAGTACATGCAGGTCAGTATGATGTACCTAGCATATAGCATATATTTGCTTAATTAGTTTGGAATAGGAAATTCTCCAATTCAAGCTATGTCAAGCTCACAAATATACATGTATGAAAGTTTATTTCGGTTTTAGAGGTTAGTGCTGGAAATAGTCCTGACAGCTGCAAGTTGGCAGTAAGCTTTGGGACATATATTACAGGGCATCCTGATCAGTTAGATACTTATCACAGAAGCTAGTGATGAAAAACAGCTGGACAAACTTCAAAATCTTATTCTGAGCAGGAACACCACCTTAGAACAAAGG
Source organism: Falco biarmicus (assembly GCF_023638135.1). Classification (NCBI taxonomy): domain Eukaryota; kingdom Metazoa; phylum Chordata; class Aves; order Falconiformes; family Falconidae; genus Falco; species Falco biarmicus. Next base: position 38,063,221 of record NC_079296.1, read on the forward strand.
CCATAAAACTGAGTGCTGCTGTTGTTTACATAGGCTGGAAGCAGAGAGAGGACGGACGCAGGACCAGAAGGCTGGGAGCCAGCAGGGTGGCCATACCCATGGATCCAGACGGAGCCTCAGGCCGTCCAAGGAAGAAAAAAACCTGCACCAAGCTGAACATTAGCAGTGCAACTCACAGGAAAGAGGGCATCAGTTCCACAAACAAAAACTTGCTGGCAACATGTTTTAACAGCTGGTTTGTGAAGTGACTCTCATTTTAATTAAGCTCAACTGGGCTAGACCAAGCCACTTCCAGATCAGCTCCAGTCAGTTTACACTGTGTGCCTGTGGAGAGACCAAAGTACTGAGAATTTCTGCTGTTGCTCTTTAAAGGCAAGTATGTAAAATGGTATTGTAGCTCAGACGATGCTTCCTAACTCATTCAACCATTATAACTCGATCTGAATTTTTAGGGAAATGTAAATTTGTCAGTGATTTAATTGCATACTATAGAAACACCAGTCAAGAAACATGGATAATCACAAAGACACCTAAGTCACAGAGCATGCCACAGTTACGGTTTCTTCAGTCATTGTCAGCAATCCCTGCCATCATGGAATGAGTGTTCCCTCCCCTGTATAACCAGAACTTCTGCTGGTCCTCACAGTCTGTCCTATGTTTCAGGTAGGCATCTGATAATCTGAAAGGGTCTGGATATATATTTGGGTACCTTTGCCTACAGGAGTAGCTCACAATACTTCCTCACGTGGCAGTGTCTCTGGTAATGAAAGCTCATTCTGGTGTCCTCTTGCCTTTGTTCTGTCATTATTTCAGAAGCACGTAACAGCACTCAGTGTATTTATTCTGGGGTGTTACAAAGTGCCACCAGTGTCTACAGGATAGAGGAAGGATTTTCTGTTTTACAGCTTATCACTCGTGTCTTAATTTTTAAACCAATAAAAGGAGTTTGCAGTATGATTAAAGATATGGGTAATGATGTGCATAACACAGGTTGTGATTCTGTACTAGAAGCATTGGCTGATGGGCAAATACAGATTGCTGTTGTCATGCCTGCCTCTGCAAGAGTGCTGAGGCAGATCCAGAGAGAGTTGATATATTCTATAGATCACACTGGCAAAAAAAGAAACAAATAAAAAAAGAAAATGATGGTCCAGAACTGCTTCTACATTGCAAAAAGCAAGAAAATCTGGTATAGATATGTCATAATAACTTTTTACTATGCTGTCACAAATGGGTTCACGAAAATCTGTGTGCCATTAAGATGATGAAGGTGCTATACAATGCAATAGAAATTTGCTCTTGATTTAGAGGAACACAGTACATGCTTTTGAAAATCAAATACTGCCTATAAGACATAATTACAGGTTTCATGTGGACTTTATTAAAGCCCAGTCTACAAGAGAAAAGAGATTCAAAAGAAGCAGTGATATCATATCAATAATTACACTGTATCTTCAATTTTCACAGATAAGAAAAAGTTTTGAGAAAAGACGCAAAAACCACCTTTTGCTTACCAGTTTTATTGGATTTTTTCGGAGTGATGTTTAGGAAACACCCAACATACAATGCAACAGCAGATTCTGCTGTTGCCCATACGTGTGTACAATAGCCGCAACAATCACTGTGTTCTTGTGACTACCACATGTGACTTTCAGTTATACAGAGCAGGAAGATGGTGTTTATACAGCTATTTCACAAACACAAAATGTGGAGAGATGGGTAAAACTGGAAAAGGAAGAAAAAAACTGTACCATGTCTAAACAAGATTTTCTACAAGACCAGGTTTTTGCCTGTGGTTGTAATCCGATTCCAAATTACTTTCAAAAATATTGATATTGTCTTTGTAATTGGTTCTAGATTTGTTAGGGTTTTGGATTATGATTTTTTTAAATTCCCAGTGAAAATTCTAGAACCAAAACACTAAATGTTCTATTACTTGGAAATCCCCCTTAAGGTTCTTTGCGGTCCAGTTCTAGTGAAGCAGTGATTTTGCAGATCTCTCTGGAGCCCTGTGGAGCGCAGCGTTACTAACTACTTTTAGTTTACATCCCACCAACCACTGGTCTTGCTTACCCCAGGGCTGAACACATTTCTTTCTAATGTGGAACATGAAATAGTGCATTAGGCATGTTTGCTCTAGTGGGCTGAAGGAGTGACTTCCTAAGAGAGGCTTTGCAGAACTGTAACCATTTTGCTGGTCAAATATGAATGTTGACTCATAAAGTACCCACTTTGTCTTTTGTGATAGTAACCTAGTTATACGAGCTTATTCCAAGGGCAGTGAATTGCTCCCTACCTGTGCAGCTTTGAACAGCAGTGATGTCTTTTCTTGACGCATCAGTGACTAGTTGCTGCTTGAGGCATTACATTTAAAGGTCCAGTAATTTGAACATCAGGGGCAAGCCCTATTTCTCTTTTAGATTATAGACTTTAATGACTTGAGGTGTTAATAGCAATTTTCTGAATGCTTCTGGTAAAGCTAGTTCAATAGTGATTTGCAAACCTTGTGTGAGATAATATGATTTGGGTATTTCCTATTCATATCATTATGAAGTACCTCTCTTAGCATAAGCCTGCCAGGTATTATCATAGAATCATTTAGGTTGGCCAAGACCTTTTAAGTTCATCAGGTCCAACCATACACCCAGCACTGCCAAGTCCACCGCTAGACCGTGTCCCTAAGTGCCACATCTACATGTCTTGAATACCTCCAGGGATGGTGATTCCACCACCTCCCTGGGCAGCCTGTTCCAGTGCTTGACCACCCTTTTGGTAAAGAAATTCTTCCTAATGTCCAATTTAAATTTTCCCTGGTGTAACTTGAGGCCATTTCCTCTGTGCGTACTGTGTGATTCTAACTCAGATTCTAATTTTAGAAATGGAGACATATCAGAAGGATGAAAGAAATGGTAGCTCTTTTCTGTAGAAGGCACAACTAATAATGTTGAAACATTCCTTCAGTGCCTGTTTCTCTTTCACCCAGCCCAGAACAGGCTTTATCATTTAACAGGGCAGCACTTAGGTGAGGATTGCCTGAGTGTTACTACAGGATTTTTCAGTCTCATTAATTATTTAGATGAAATATGCTAGTAATTTACGGGGACTGATGCTGTTGCCAATGAAATCAGGGATTGTTCTGTCACTAAAATCAATAGGAGTCAGACTTTTCCTTTAAAGTTAATTATAACCACAGTAATGAAACCAGTCTTTCAGTCATCCACACAGAACCACAATCTCTTGTACTATCCCCATCCAGTTTCATCCAGTGTTCCATTTGCTTTTCAAAATGAATCAATAGGTAAAAATGTACCAGTATTTTGCTTTGTTGCAATAGAAATGGTACAGCTGAAAAATGTTACAAAGATCTCTGTAAAACACAGAGATAATCCCCAGAACATGAAATAATTGGTTTTGGGTGACAACTGTAAAAGCGTATTTGTAAAATCCCTTTTTTCTAAAAAACCTTTATTCAGTTGTTAAAGTGTCAGGTTCTTTAAGGTGGATTCCTTGCCTAAAAAACACGGAGGGCACTGTGTCCTTATTTTAAATTATGATATTTTTTTTTCTTGTGCAGTATTATCCGTTGTACAATACTATCTTGTAACAATATTAGCGTTTCAAAGAACTTGGTCAACTTGCAAAGATGCCTGTAATACAAAAGAGTTAGCAAAAAGTGTCTGTTCACAACCATTTTAAGGTTCCCTCTATAGTTAATATTTTATTAGGTTCTCCTACATTCTTCCTTTTGTAAGGGAAATTCTTTTTTAAGTTGGGATGTCTAAACAACATTTTACAAGCAGCTGGGTTCTTTAATTTGCAGCATTCACATTTTAAAGTGGATAGTTTCCATGTTCAAATATAAAGTGCATGAGCTCTAGTTGGAAGTGCTGACGTGGCTGAGTAGGATCTCCTTGAAGTTACCACCATCTCTGGGTGCAGGGTTTGGCTTACATCAGCCTTCTCTCTGTGGTCAGTGCTACCAGACTGCAATGATTTGTAGTGGACACAGCAAATACCGATATATAGAGACTGGCAGTTGCCCAAAGCAGCAAAAGTTTGATGCAACCTGCTGTATAAGATTGTTTTTAAAAATAATTTAAAAAATCAGATACAGAAAAGATGGAGATAATACTAATGAGGACTCCTATCTCTAAAGTCCAATGACTTGGTGGAGACTATGGTGATCAACAGAAACACAAGATCAGAAATGAGTGGATTGAAATTAATCACCCAGAAACTGGGTTTGGTTTGGTTACTGAAGAAAATATCAAGGGGATGCACTGTTCCATTCATGACTTTCTTTAGTCAAGTGAAGCAGGAGGAAGCTTGATGTGACATTGATGCCAAAAAGCCCAGCTTGATTGAAAGGTATGAGATTCAGAGTCAGGGTTACTACTCCCAGCATCATCAGAGACTGCAGGATCCATTCTGACGCTATAGGATTTCAGTGTCCTGATTGTGAGGCATGACTAGTCCAAAACAGATCATAAAAGGGCATCTGATAAATGCCATTTCTGCTGTCTTCACCTAATTTGGGACACACTGTGATATGTGATATTTGCATTCCCATGAGGACCCTCTCCTTCCCTGTCTTCTTTTATTTCCTCACTTTATTCCTTGTCTTTCATGTCTTTCCTTCTCTTGTTTTTAATAAGAACCTGACTTAGCAGACGAGACAAATTTTGCTATGTTGTTTCAGGCCTCCAACTGAGAGAGCACTGGTTGGCACCAGCTCGGTCCGATGCTGGTACACGTTTGCCAGATCTTGCTGTAGCTGATACAACAGTGGATTTGTTTTCTTTAGTTTATATGTAAGAGAGGGCATGGAGCCAAACACTGTGTTTGCACTTTTTCTGTTCTTTTCTGGGGTTTGCTCTCCCCTTTTTTGTGGCTTGTCTAATTTTTACTTCAGATAAAACAGGATTAGACCCTAGCAACTATGGATTACCTGTTTCAACTAGGTTCTTTATCTTTCTACAGAATGTACATCTCCAAAACATCTAAAAAGGATGTTTATAGCCATGATTAATACCAACTGAACAGATTGTCAGAGGGACTGGTACAGAGTGGAGGTATCTTGTCCCCTAAATCTAAAGGAAAACAAAATACAGGAACGTTATTAAAGTGAAAACCTTATTATATACTTTATATTTTGATTATTTGAACTTTTTCTCCTTTCATTTGTATTGTAATGAAAGTTTAATTTATTTTTTTCTCATGGTAGTTATTTCTGTGGTTGATACTAAGCAGACCTGACATCTACACTGTCTGCCTTTGTTAACCGCTTACTGTTGTCGAGCGAGAGAGTCATATACATGAATGCTTTTGACGGGGTTAAGATTAACACAACAACACATTATGGATTGTATTTTTAAAAGTGGATTAAGAGTCAGTCTAGCGAGGCGTATTTGGTAACCACACAGTCTCTATTTCCAATTACACATTCGTCAAACAGAGATTTACAGTGCAGTCCTTATTCTTATCACTTAAACGGCATTGCATATCTAGAACAGAGAGCAGAATTTCATCCAGGCTATTTACAAAGAAATTCCAAAACCCTTAAAGAACAGAGAAACTTCACTGAGAGTCTATCTGTAAGTGCTTTTAACATAAAAGAACAGAATAAGTGTGGCTGTTATTTGTGGGAACCTGATTAATGTGCATCACATGGTAATGAGGAAAATGTACTGAGGGCCTTGCCTTCTGTCTGAACTAAGGGCTTATATACCATTTATACAAAACACAGGTATCTTCAGTATCTTTTTTCTAATAGGGGCATTCCAGGGTATTTCTTTGTTTTATATTAGAGTCCCTGAGGCCTACAGCAAATTAAACACGAAGGCAGCTGGCAGGAGCCTGAGGCAGCTCAGCCTAACGGTAGGGCAGATCAGGGCCTTTGGGATTCTGGAGTAACCGAAACCAGAATGAATGGCTGGTGGTTTTGGCACCAGAGGCTTTTGCGCCTGTTATAGACAACTAGAACTTGTAGAAAATATAAGCTCTAGTCAGATGTTTAATAGGACAAAACAGTCAGTAACTTAGTTGCCAAAATTATACTTCATGAGATACGCCCCTAATTAGAGTGCCTTAAAGGGTCGTTGCTGGAAGAGAATAAGGAGGGGGCATTTATGGATAGTCTACATCTTTTAAAGTAATCTCTTGAGACCTCTTGCTTTCTGAGCACGCTCAAATGAGAGTTTCAGTGGTTTAGCCACAGTGTGCATGGCTGTCAGCTCATCTCTGAACTTGTGGTCATCAGATCACTGCAGCTAGGTAGGCCTGGGATAAACAGTTTGGAGGACAGCTACGTGATTGTTCAGTGAGGTGACCAGAGGAACGAACTAGAGACGAGGGCTTGACACACATCGATTAGGTAGGAGGAGAGCATAGTTTGCTAACAGTTCGCTAAAATATGACAGAAGCAAACTCCATGGAAAGGAGAGACTTACGTAGTATATTGCAATGGTGCAGCAGGATGAACTGGGAAATGGCCAGTCTGAAGGGCCACAGCTGGGGCGGAGAGATTATATCCGTACTTGCACGGAACACACCATCTCGACACATGGTGGCAGCAGAAAAGCACGGCAGTCTTTGTGCCCAGTAAAAGGCAGCAGTGGCCTCTGGGGTTAGGGGAATCCTGTCGTCTGGTTCTAGCTAGGAGAATGAGTGCTAGCTGCTACTAGTTCACCCCTTGTGCACAGAGTCCAGAAAGCATTGACTCTGCCCAGCTCTCTGATCGTGTAGACAAGGGAAAAAAAACTTCTGCACAAGTTATATGCCTTTAAAATTTTTCTTCCTTTGTATTAAAACCAGTGCCATTTTGTAATGAAAACAGAACTAGGGTGTCATTCCCAAACTCTGAATCTCATTAGGTGACTGATTTGAGAAATAGTTGCTGTTTTAACAGCGCTTCAGTGTGTCACCTTATTCTGCACACTTGAGATCAGTTTACCGGCTCCTCCCGGTGGTTCTGGCACTCTTTCCCTTACGCTGCCTCATCTGTCTGGAACGCCTTCCCTCAGGCCACTGAGTCACCTTCCCACTTTAAATGTTGCGTTTTTCATTGTAATTTTAAACTGACATGCATTATAACATAATGTGTAGAAATGCAGATGCACTGCAAAAATAGTATCTATAGATACTGATGAACCTTCAGAAAACCTGGTTTTTTTAAGGATAAAACTTCACTGACAGAATTAATTTTAAAATAAAGATCTTTCTTGTCAAAGCACAAGCCAACATTCAGAGGGGACAGAGATGGAAATTAAAGTAATTTGATAGTACCAGCTTATTAAACACCATCAGTATCAGAATCACTCTGTCCAGCTGAGTAACAAGTGATATACTGATAATGTAAGCTCACTTACTGGAGTAAGGATCATGACCCAGAAGATTACCTCAGAGCAGCAACAGCAGGAGGTACTGGCCATTCTGACTAGCCATGCAAACTGTTAAGTATGCCTAATGTGACTTTCTCACAAATATATAAGACAGAGAAAGAGACAGAGAAAGAAAAAGAGAGGAGGATAATAGGAAACTAAATAAAACCTCTAATTCATTTCAAATAAGTCACCTAGTAATAAAAAAGGTTATGAGTACTTTCCCAGGCCACATTTAAGCCATTGGTTCTGTTTATGCAGTTGTCAGTCTCCAGAACCGTCTAATCTCCAAACAGTTAAAATATTAATTTACTCAGTGGAAGGAGTCAAAAGATATATCACAGGATTTAAAATATATTCTGATCTGATAAACCACACATATTACAAGCCAAGTTTAGACCAACTGGTACATCAGTGACATGTAGTAATGCCATGTGCTATCACACAAGTTATAAAAAGGAATTCTCTTTCTGCCTAGGGTGCCTCTGAAAATGCTTTTTTAAATGTCTCACTTCTTTTTGCTTTAGAAAAAGAAGAATATTGGAAGACTCCAAACTGTGGCACTTAGAAAGAAAATGCAAATATTATAGTAAGTATTTTTCATTTAATCTAATTAGTAAAGGCCTTTTAAAGCACAACAAAACCTTTTTGGCACGCTTAATTGGTGGTGTGGGGCTGTGGAAGCTCAATATTTGAACTAAATTTTAGACATAATCTTAAGGTATATGCTTAATGTTAAATAAGGACAATATAGCAAATAAATTCCCATTATTTTATAAAGAAATATTTAGTAGTTTGGAAATTCAAAGACAGGATATGACTAAGCCTATGTTTTCATTAAGTAGTTAAAAAAATTTACTTTCAGTTTTCTTACGTATTTGTTGAAAGGCTAAGGGATTACCTGTGTATATCCAGCAGCATATTCTCATTTAGTGTATCTATATAACTTCATATTGCCTAAGATTTTGTCATTTGGGTGACTAGAGGCAGTCACCTAAATCTTTACTCACCATTTTTTGAAAATCAAAATAGACATTTTGAAGAGACATACTTCAGAAAGTCGCAACCATAATGTTAATAACCCATGGGTATCGTATATGAAAATTGTTCCTCCTGCATAGAGTGGATGTGTTTCATTGTGCGTTCAGCTGTTGAATAGGATTTAAGATGTTTGAGTGAATAGAGAAGTTTTAAGTGGGAGCTGGAGCAGGAAGGGGAGCCAGAACTGCTGGTATCATGCTGTGTTGAATAGAGTTTATGTGAAATGCATTTCAGTTTGCTGACTGCACTGCATGAAAAGAGTATAAACATGTATTTTTTCATACTTGAGATACTCAGTTGTGGTTTTCGAGCTGTGATATAAAACGCATCAAGACTTGGCTAGTTTAAATTGGCATTAGTTCCATTGACTTCCATTAAGAAACAATTTACCCATCTGAGGGTTTGAGCTGGAGGAAAGGGAAGTGTGGAAAATGACAGCTTTCGTTTATTGGCCAGGGAGGGCCAAGAGAAAGAACTCAGTGGAAAGAACTTCCAGAGTTTTCCTAGCCTTAGTCAAGATAATGAAGTTTAAAATCCAAGAACCAGTGAATAATTTGATTCCCAAGAATGAGGCCTCCAATAACAGCCTCCACCTTGCAGATATGGCTACTTTCTGTGCCCTCCCAGGGGCTCCTTTTGATTACATTATTGAAACTATTAAGGAAGTAGAACAGTGCTCCATGCATTATTGTTTCCTTTCCTGGTTTTGAAAAACTTGGGAAAGAAACTCTTTACATACTGTATGCTTCCTAATCCTGAAATACTTTTTCTCTATGTACATCACACAAGAGAAAACTTTTGGTTCTTTTGCAGAGATGTGAAGATCTCTCTGCTCTAGATCCTGAGATGCAGGATATGATGCAGCCAGATGCTTACATCAGAAAATACATGACAATGAATATATTATTAGTTTCCTGTTTTATTCTTTTTATGTTGATCACCATATGTCCAAAGAAATTATAGCAGAGGCAAGCATGGTATTTGAATCTTTAATTATAGTTTTAAAAATATTGCAGTTCTACTTGTCAAATGGCATTTCTTTTAACTTGCTATAGTTTTGTTAGAAAACATCAGGAAAATTAATATAACAATATCTGTTATGTTGTTACTTGGGCAAATACTGAGTTCTGTGTCCAGTCAAAATTAGCTGAAAACTAAGGTGTAGGAACTTTTAAAGCTAAGACTTTAAAATTGTATGTATTGCTATTAACTATTTTTGAACTAAATCTTAGTCAAAAGAGAAAAGTTTTCATCAATTTTACTTCAAAATGTGCAGGCAATGCAATCTGAAATACTAGACTTTTAAGAGATCATTGCTGATATAACTTACTGGAAATTATGACTATTTGTAACCGCAATAAACAAAACACTTCTAGGTTCACGTCTATTACAATTCTTCAGAGAAGTCAGTAGGGATTACTATAGTTATGAACAGACTATTTTAATGCTTATGGTTATTATAAACTCAGAAGACAAAACAAACAGGTTTCTAATGTTGATGAGCTATTTAGAGGCTCAAACATAAACAAGAGGTCAGAAAAATCATAAAGATCACGTCATTTGCCTCTCAGAAAAAGTGATTTTTAATCCTAATGCTGTTTATTACAAAGCAACCACTTGGCCATAAGGCCAAATAAGCATTATTTTTGTTCATTTTATAAAAAAAAAAAAGTTATACTCAAAGGAATTTAATTTGTAACATTTCTGTCTGTTAAAGAGCCAGTTTGTTTGGCTGAGTTTGCTACAAGCTTGTAAGCTTACAGTATTGTTTGTATTGAATTGCCTGCAAAATTTTATCACATTGTGCACATTATTTTTTTACAAGTCTACGGGCTAAAAAATAATGTGGAAGTGTTTTCTGATTAAATTGGAGTTTCAAGCTGACTTTCTTGCTGATAATCTGTCTGGGTTTGGATGTCTCCACTGGGTCATGGGGCATACAGGAGCTGCTGTGTCTCAGTTGGATGCTGTGGAAATGCTGTGCCTTTTCCTGAGACAGTCTTGGGGACAATCTCCCAGGGATCCAGTCCCTAGGACTACTCTTAGATCTATGTCTGTGTATGTTTCAGAGTGACTTTGTTGCTCTAGAACCCTGCCTAGAAGCTGAAAATAGCCCTGTATGCTTCCTTTATGAAAGTAAAGATATGTGTGTTAAGTGGGGACTATCCAGTACCCCTCAAGTGACCATTTCTGAAGGGGATCAGTGATCATATTTAGTGGTGTCCTAGTGGCTTGCTGACATCAATGACAAGAAATCCTTCATCAATCAGACATAGTGATGAATCACTGCTACCTCCCTCATCCAAGAAAAAAAACCAACAGCTAAATGCAATGGAGATTTGGCACAGGTGGCTGCTCTACTGTTTCTGCTTCCAAGTGATACATAGTTGCTTTAGCCTCCCCCTTACAAGCTTGAAGTTTTAAAATGAAACAGCTTTTTGCATGCTGCTAGACCAAATAAACAAAGAAACCTTACCCTAGAGACACCGTCCCAAGATTTTCTGGAGAGAAATACGAGCCTCTAAATAACTCATTAAAAAATCAACAACAAGATTGTCAGCATTTTGCACAACTCCAGTGTCAGTAAACAGAAACAAAAGCTTACAAGATTGTGGCGATTTTTCTTTCCTAAACAGGAGCTTAAGAGTATTGGCATAGATCTCTGGGAACATGAGGAGTCAATAGGTTTCTCTACATATGAATTGTGTGGATAGCAGCAGTGGTTCAATTTTTCACACAGCTATGAGGATTTGATTGCTCATTTCATACAGCTCACTTCCCTTCTGTCTCCAAAATCAAATTATTATTTTTAAAAATCTTTTATTCTAGTGCTAAAGTTGAGACCTACAACATAGGAAATTCAGACTTACAGTCCTCCAAGGACTCCAAGCTCTGACTGCTCACACATAATTTCTGTGGAGCTTCTTAACAACCTCAGGAAGAGAAATCTAATTTTCCATCTGTCCAAGAGTCTTTGTCCACTCTGAATATTTAATCCACTTTTTGACCAGAGATCTCCTGTACTGTAGTTGACAACAAATGGCACAGATTCATTACCACTTTGACACCACATTTCAGTCCATGCTATACCAAACATCTATCAGTTGCTAACTGCACAAAAATAGATCTTAGAGTGTCATGCCCCTCTGGGTTTCAGTAATACGTGTGAAATCATGAGTCTTATCCTGAATTAAATCGCAAAAGCTGAAGAGTACTGTCCAGTCTTGTTTACTAAACAGAAATATCTTTGTTGTAAAATAGTCCCATATTTTTGAGCGATAAGTACTAGCAGAAACACCTGGGTGTAGTTTGAACATACTAGCCACAGTTTATGCCTCAGAGTTATTTTCTTCACAGCTATTCTTCATGGAGTCCTACCATAGGACCAGAGAAAATAGCATGTCCTTATAATTGTCTAGGCACAGGGCCACAGGCTACTACACCTAGCTGATGGTGGAGTCCTCAGCTTTCTAGAGACGCGTGCTGTGTCATCTTCTCTCCTAGCAATCAGCCCCAACATCCATTTCATGTCATGCCTGTTGTGCCCTCTGATACTCAAACGTTTCCTTACAGTTTCTTTTTTCTCCTCATCTGCAAGCGTTACTCTGGTCTAGGACCTTTTCTTTCATTATTTCTGTTCCCATGCCCAAGCACATCCATGCCTTCTTGCTACTGCCTGGGAAGGTGGGTTTTTTCTCTCAAATTGTACTCCTTGTAAAGGTAAGGACTTTATCACCCAAGAAATGGGGTGGGAGAGAAAGCTGAATATCGGGAAAAATTCAGTGTGGCTCAACAGAGAGGGGGCTTTATCATGGTATTTCTGGTTTCCAAACCAGCACGATTTTTTCTTCCATTCCACACTCTATTCCAGTAACGACAAACTTAATTATGTGAAGAAAATGCCAGCTTCCTCTGCACCTCTAAGAAAGAGACCATCTGTGTCATTTTCAGAGTTAGTTTTCCCTTCTGCTGTCTCCCAACCCCTCTGAGAGAACAGAGCCCTCCACCCCGCCTCTGATTACAGGAGCACCTTACTTCTTTCACAGTCAGGTCACCCTGTGCGTGGGATAAGAAATGACACTAAACAGTCCAACACAGAAATTTGCAAAGAAGCCAAGAGTGCTCACCATGAAGCGTTGTGACCAGCCTGTGTGTGAGCCTCAGTTCTGGTGCTCTCCTGTGCCTCTTTGTTCTCCTCAGTGCAGGCTGCTACCTTTCTGCTGCTCTTTACGAAATAGTAAGAAGGCTAATTTTAGGATGCTTCATCATCCTGCCATGCAAAGACACAGTGTCATGTCAGAATCAGCAGCATGTGGCACCACTTGGAGCTGCTATTTTATAAGCTGAGGTTCAGCGTGTTCTCTGCACGGCAGAACTGGCTCAATTATTGAGCTTGTATTCCCATAGGATTGCACCTTAAAAATCAAAGGTCAGTTTCAGCCTGACCAAAACCCCAGTTTAATGATGTGGGAACTGATGTCACAGCATCCAACACCTAAGCCAAAAATCCAGAAGATTACATGGGAATTTCCTGGTATTTGGTTGGCACCTGGCCTGCTGCATTATTTATAATAGAAAAATTCATGTAGTAGTGCGAAACATCACTGCAATAAGAAGAGAATGTGCCACGTGCGGGAAGGGGCTGCACTCCCAGCCCTCTGTGTAGGATGCTCAAAAATGTTCAGCATCTTAAGCCCCAACCTGCAGGTGCCTGGGCACTTATGTGGCTTCTGCCATACTGCCAGGATATGGGGTGGTCACTCTGAGTGCCAGTTGTAGTTTGTGTGGGCCTGGGGATATTGGATCCATGCAAGAGTTTGTGAGCACGGGAGCTTCATGCCTAATGCAAAGGTCAGCTGGTTGTTTCCTTCACTGTAATCTTCCTGTCCAGGTTTCATCCTTGTCCTTCACTGCTTTTCCGTTTTCTTTACATCTTCCATCCTATGAATAGAATTCTTGTGGCTATTTCAGTTACATTTGGTGGCCTGAGAGGATGAGGGGAACAGGGTGTTGCAGGTGTTTGGTTTTGCTTATTGTATTTTAAGGTATGACAACTCAGCTTATCCTTAAACAGCTCCCTTAATTAGACACCTCGAGTTAGACACAGAACTTTAGATATTTTTGATTTAGTATTTAGATAGATTTACCATCACAAACAGGTCAAAAACAGTTCATTTTTTTTCACGTCACCATCAGTTAATAAATAATTGGTTTTACTGGTAAGCACATTTGCATTTGAGCTAACCAGAGTCATTACAGTGAGCAGGGTGGGCAGAGGGAGAACTAAAACATACTCAGCTATAAAGTAGCAGACCATATAAAACGTGTGTGTGAGTTATCTGTCTGTGTACACAGCCACTTTCACTAAGAGAACTTCCAGTAAAACTGAAATGGCATAAAAGGTTCTGACTACCTTGTTTGTAAGGCTATTTGCATTCTAAAGCCTTTGTCTTAATCAAGAATATTCTACACAAAAGCTTCACACAAAGGTTAGTAATTTCTCACAGCAAAATGCTGACATCTCTAATTTCATGTTATCAGCTGTTCTGGACACCCATTTCTATTTTCTGTATTCTGTGACACATCAAAGTATAAAACAAAGGTGTTTGAGATGAGGAATTAATGTTTATAAAGTACGTACTGACTGTTGCCAGGAGAAAATGGAGGCAGAGAGCAGAGTCCACCTCTGTTGTTAGCTATACAGAAAGTTTTGTGCTGTAACACCGCAGGCTTCAAAACTGTGTTTATTAATTGGAAGATATTTTCCAGTGATAAAGCATCAAGTATACTTTAGTTAACACTATATATTATTTTTTCATTTTTGTATTATCTGAATGGGTGATTAACTGGGGTACAATTTAAAAACCACAATTTTGCTGACAGCAATCACCAGGCAGTAGCCAAGCATTGCTATTTTAATGGTGGCAGGGCAACTGAAAATAGTTTCCTACTTGTTGTGACCATCAGTGAGAAGACTGTGCAATTGTAATAGGAAACCCTTTGTGCTAAGGCACTCCGAAGGAGTAAATGCCTTCTCCAAAGTTAACCAGATTTAAATTTCTTGTTTTCACAGTATTTTGCATCAATACAATCAATGCAAAATACTGCGGTTTTTTGCAAGTACTATAATGGTCGTTGGGAATTTTGAGATGCAAGCATGCTCACGCACAGTTCTTTTGACCACTGTGCCTACAGAACCACATTTTGGCAGATTTAATGCCAGTGGATGCAGAATTGGTTGCCCTGAGTGCCAGGGAGGCCAGGCAGTGGTGTGGTGTCAGAGCAGGTACTCCCTTCCCGCTGCTGCCTATCTTCAGCCCCATGAAGGAAGGGGCTTTCTCAAGGCACTAAGACAGGCAGGATATGGCTTCTCCAACACGGAGAAGAGGAGTTGCTAAGATAGGTAGTAAGTGGAATGAAAATATGGCTTATACTTTATTTGAAGGTGCATTTGAATTATTTCACTTACAGTAATCAGATTTTAGGACTAAAGTAACTGTTTTAAATAAAACAGCTATGTGTACCACAGAAGGAAGTTGAGGTCTGTGCAACACTGTGTGTTGTTTCAGGCTTTATTATTGTCTTATCATACTATTTTCTCATTTTATTATTATTTTCTCATTTAATGCATTAGGCCAGTTACACCAAAATACTTTCTTATGTAAGAATTGTACTGGGCGTATAATGTTCTCTTCAAGTACATGGACACATCCCCACACGCTGGTCAGAGGACACATTGCACAATGAATAACTATTTAAAATCTACTTCACAGTGTAATTATTCGTAGTTACCACTCTGGTGGTCTCACAAAACAAAGGGAAAAGGAAGTTTAGAAGATAAGGAATGAAATGTTTTCCTCCATTTGCTATGTGTAAGAGCTACTGCTAACCTTCTGTTGTTACATGCAGAATGGGAAAAGGCAAATAACATCTCCTCTTTAAATAACAGACCTGTGTTACTTGCTGCCTTGAAAAGTGCTGCATCATTTAGCCTTTGTCAGCTATGCAGCTCTCTCATTTTCTCAGTGTCTGAGTTTCGTGTTTCTGGTTTGGATCTTTACTGATAAACCTACAACCCCAAGTCCTGAGAAGTCCTGTAGACTCTTACCTATTTAGGTACACAAAGGAGTTTAATGGCTGGACCAAGACATCCCATCTGTTGGGTTGTTTTTTAAATGCTTTCCATTACGGGGCAAAAAGACACCAAACATGGAACCTGCCGTACCCGTAGTTTGCAAAATGATTTGCTGTGAAGTGTGCTTGGTCCTGGCCTTTTTTACTTCCTGACCTACAGAAAGGTGGATCCCAGAATTACTGCAGAGAGGCTGCTAAGTAACGAAACCACATTTGGAATCCCAGCGTGTTCTACTTAAAAAAATTGCCATGGATTTTCCTCCTGGTACTAAGCAAAATCCTAAAAAACTTGTCTAGTGTGTAAATGTATCTTGCCTGCTCCACTGGAGATAGGTGTTCAGTGGAAAAAAACGTTTATGCCCACTTTGCGTATGCTCTGACACTGAGGAGTGCTTGCAACTGGAATGCAGAGTTCAGAAACCTGCACCCACTTCTGTGGGGGGGCGTGCTGTGCTGGCCATGGGCTGGCGGGCAGCAGGGCGAGCGGGCAGCAGGGCTGGCGGGCAGCAGGGCAGCAGGGCTGGCGGGCAGCAGGGCTGGCGGGCAGCAGGGCAGCAGGGCTGGCGGGCAGCAGGGCAGCAGGGCGGGCGGGCAGCAGGGCAGCAGGGCTGGCGGGCAGCAGGGCTGGCGGGCAGCAGGGCAGCAGGGCGAGCGGGCAGTAGGGCTGGCGGGCAGCAGGGCTGGCAGCGGCCGCGCCCGGGACAGCGGCCCGCCGTGCCTGCAGCCGCTGCCGGGCAGGCGGAGCAAGCCCCGCAGTGCGTTCCTGCCGCGCCCCGGCGGCTCCAGCTCCTCCCGCTCACTGAGCGCGCTCCCTCCACGCCCTCGGAGATGGGCCGGCGGCTCCCGCGGGCTCCGGAGGTCACGGCCGGGGAGCAGCAGCGCGCAGCCCCGTCCCGGGCAGCCCCGCACGGCCGGAGGAAGACGCCTCACGAAGCCCTCCTCGAGCAAACCTGGCGGGACCGCTTTGCCCCGGAACATGCTCATTGGGATTTTTTCACTGCTGATGTAAAACCAGTGCTGTAACGCAACGATGGTTTGTGTTTCCAAGCTGCTGTACATTTTTGCGCTCGAGTGCTTCCCCAGTCCCCCGCCGGCCTTTGGGCGCCCCGGGAGGGCGCCGGCGCCGCTCCCCCGAACTCCTCCGGGTGCCGGCAGCTTCTGCCCGGCCGCCTCACAGCCCGGCGGCGGGGCCCGACGCGGTGACCGTGACCGCGACCGCCACCTCCCTCCCGGCTTCGGTCCGGAGCCCGCCCCGGGACCCGCCCCGGCCCCGCTCCGCTCCCGCTCCCGGCAGCTCGAGGACCGCTGCCCCCGCGAGCCCCGCGCTGACGTCACGCCGCGCCGCCGCTGCGTCACCGCCCCTGGCCACGAGGCCGGGGAGGCGGGCGGGGGAGCGGGCGCGCGGTGGCCCCGCCCGCCAGTCGGCGCCTGCGCGGGAGCGGCGGCCCGGCCCTGTCAGCGCTCCGGGCTGGGGCTGCTCACGCCCTCGCGGTGGCCGGTGGGGCCTGCGGCGGGCGGGCCGGCCTTGGGCGCGGCCTCGCGGCGCCGTGGGGAGCGCAGCGCAGCGGGACGGAGCGGAGCGCCTGGCCTGGCCTGGCCTGGCCGCCGCTCGCCGGTGAGTTCCGTCGGGCCGTGACGCGCCGCTGTACCCCCGCGGTCCCGCGCGTGCCGCCCTTCGCCCCGCGGGGCCGAGAGGAGAGCGGCCGTGCCCGGCCCGCAGGGCCCAGCCGCGGGGCCGGTCGGACGGCGACCGCGGTAGCGGGGCGGGACGGGACGGGACGGGCGGCGGCGTCCGCGGCGCGGGGAGGCGAGCGCGGGCGGCCGGTGGGCCGGGGCGGTTGGGACCGTTACGGGCGACGCCGCTCGGCAGCCGCGGGGCGCGCTGAGGGGACGGGCGGAGGCCCCGCGCCGGCCACCGAGCTGCGCCTTTCCGCCGGGGCCGCCCCCGCCCCGCCCGCGCCCCCCGGCGGGGCCGGCGGTGCCCGGGGGAGCCGCGCCGCCCTGGGGCCGCGGGGCGCTGCGGGAGCGGCGGTGCCCCCGCCTGAGGGAGCGGCGGGCTGTGCCCGCAGCGCCGGTACCTGCGCCGCGCCGGTACGGAACGAGCGGGGTGGTTTCCCCCGCGTTCGGTATTTGGTGTCACTGGGCTGCTGCTGACGTCACGGGTGGTAGCATCCAGCAGCTGACACCGTGAGCTGGCTGCCACGGCTACGCGCAGGGGTGAAATACTGCCGTGATTTGCCATCCAAGTGCAAAACTTACTTGGCTGCTGTCTCTGAAGAGAAAAAAGCACAAACACCACACACACACCCCCACACACACCCCGACGGGAGCGGATAGCTGTGCCAACAGCAAGGGGAACTTTCCTGCTTTTTGCCCCACTGGAGATGGAGATAAATCTTGACGATGAAAATCTCAAACCAGTGTAATAATCACGTGTCTCTTCTAACTTCTTGTGTTGCAGGTTGGAGCTTGCACTGCAGTCACTGCTACAGATGTGTCAAAACTGCTGTTGCATAGCTATGTCTTAACCGAAGACGTTTTCATGTTGGTGTCCCCTTCTGAATGTGGTAGGATATAGCTAGGGAAATACTTGATCATGCATCATCTCCTGAGATAGGTAAACAGAATGCAATATATTTTAAGCTGTTTGGGGTTTTTTGCTTGGGGTTTTTTTTTGGTGAGATCGCAGGTGTAGGCATCTTCTTTACTATGTTTTGATGTTTACAAAGAAAATAGTTCATCCTATTGTGCTGGCAAGAATTCTGCCCTTTGGTTTACGTAATGCTTAGGTGCGAACTGATGGCTTGCTTCTCTGAGCAGTTCTTTGTTTAGGCGGTTTACATGTGTTATGACCTGGCAGAATAAGATGGAATGCATTTGTAAGTGCATTGTATTCCACGTTCCATTTTACATGCTGTCTTCCAAATAATGGTCACAGATGAAAATTTGTAGCAGTTTTATACTGTGTTGCACTGATTTTTAAATTGCTCTGAAAATGTGTGGAAACTTATGTCGCCGAAGTGTAGTATAAGTAATAGTGAAAACATTGTCATAAATTCTTTTGAGTGCAATACTGAAAATGAGAGATGTGTAGCTTTGTATCCTTTCTAAATAGGTGCAGAGTTCGTCAGCACAAATACTGGTAATTGCAGTTTCGGCATTAGGCACAGGGGTCTGCGTGGGCAAGTTTGTGTGTGTGGCCTCCAGTTAACAGTAGAGTAACGATGAAGCTGTAGCCGCTTTTGATTGCAGCACAAGAGAGGGGACTTGAGTTTCAGCCATGTATTTTTAAGTTTGGTTGCCTCATAGTTGTTTAAATTTAATGGTTGACACCATATTATTTGGGTTGTGTAACTGGATTGATCAGAGCTGACCAATTTTTTCCAAGCTATGAGTCAAGTGTTGTTTTTGGGGATGATCTTGAGGCTGTACACAGTGCTTTCTGGAGATCCTTGTATAAAGAAACTAGCCTGTACTGTCTCCTTAAAAAGGCGTGTGAGGTCATTTCCACCGGCTAAAATTGGTTGTGACTGCCATTTGTATAGATCTGGATTAGGGATTAGAGAAGTTCTATGAAGAATATTTTAAGTTTTTGAAACTAAGTTATATAAAACTGAGGACCTGCACATCTTACAAGTTGTATTGGAAATGGGAGGGAAAACGTTTTATGCAGAGTTAATGTAAATACTGTGCAAAAAGTAAATCACACTCTTAAAAAAGTGTTTGATGTGTTATATTGGTATATAGAAAGTGAACTTGTGGATTACATGCTAGATAGAAGGTAATATAAATGTTAGGGACAGTACTGACAAACCCTACTTTTTTTTTTTTTTTTGGAACAGCTACGCAGAAGGGATATTCTAGAAAAGCAAAGTTGGAAGATCTCTGTGATCCAGAGAAGCGTAAACATGTTGTGCTGGGGAAATGCATCGTTTGGACAGCTTGGATTGGGTGGAATTGATGAAGAGATTGTTTTAGAACCCAGAAAAAGTGACTTTTTCTTAAATAAAAGGGTCAGAGATGTAGGGTGTGGACTGAGACATACTGTTTTTGTCCTGGATGATGGGACTGTTTATACATGTGGTTGCAATGATCTAGGACAACTGGGGCACGAAAAAGCCAGGAAAAGACCCGGTAAGTTTAGAATTAATGAATTGTGGAGAGTGTGTGGTGGTGCATGTAGTTTTTTATCTTTTTATGCTACATCAAACCCAAGGTTGCCAGTGTCTGCGCATGTGCTGAATTGTATGCATATTAGTTCTTCCAAGAACAGGTATATTTTTAATTTGAAAAGCATACCTTTGCTTGGATTGCATCTTGTGACAGTTGGAAGCAACCAGCTGTGAAACATGGCTGTCCCCCCATGTTTTTGCCTGCTGTGCAGCTGAGTACTACCACTGTTTTTTATTTCCAGCATAGAATTGCTTTACCTAAGGCCGTGGAAGACGCTGGCTGTCTTTAATCTGAAGGGGAGGTGACCTGCTTCAATACATGGATTAGCATTGTAGCATATGTATGGATTTGGCTACTGGAATATGGTAGAAATGAATACCTGGCATACCGTCACTGAGAAACGTCCTGTGTGGTTTTAATTATCTAATATTTGATGTAGAGCAGGTCTGGTAAAAGCAATGTTCTTAATTCTCTGTTTTTTAAGAACTAACGATAAAACTTCTGATAAAAGACTTTCCAGCATGAGCGGTGCTACAGGAAGGGGGTTTGGAAAAGCCTGAAGGATGCAGTGTAAAACTTATTTGGGCTTTTTTCTTCCTATCTATGTTAGGCACGTGTTTCTGCTTCCTGCTAGCGCAGTTCTATAGCAGAAGTGGGTAAACATCTTGCAGGGACTGCAGAGGAGTGTGCACATGGGCTCTTTTCAGAGCTGTGCATGTGAGTCATATCTGCGTGCTACTGAGAGATAGGGAACAGTGCCTCTGACAGTACTTACAGCATAACATAAATGGAAGAGGCTTAGTAAGAGTTTCTTCTAATCACCGCTAGAGTGATTTTTCAAGTTTCTTGGGACAACTATTGATAGAAGTATTTCAGATGGAAACAAGGCATTATGCAATATTTTAGCAGTTCTTCCTTCAGAGTTTTGGCTTTGGTACCAAATAAAGATTTTTTTTGTGTAGTTGATAAGTAACTTTTTAAAACTAATTTGGACTTCTATTGGGTAACAGTAAATGGATATTAAAACTGATGAACTTTAGTCCTGTGCAAACTTCAGCTTCGTGAACATGAATTCATGATTCATGAACACGAATGACTCAGCGTATCAAATTTACTCTGAATGCTTGTTACCCACTTTGAAAATGATGCTGAATTGTCTTTTAAATCTAACAGTTACAACAAAAATACATGACTTAATTTTTGGTTTTTTAAAACAGTCTTTTACGAGCTTTTTTATGTAATGGACAAACATCTACTATAAATCTTTTATTTTTTTTAACACACTCCGACACAGTGGTCATGAGGATTGTAATGTCCTCCGTATTTTTTCTTTCATCTAGAGATTACTGACAATACTGTTGAATGTTCTAACATGAAGTCAGTGCATTGGGACAACTTTACTTGTGCAGCCTCAAGAGGCTCAGTATCTCTACAAATGGGTGGATGCTCTCTTTTGAATGTATTTTTGCTACCTGAAGATAATTTTGTTGTTGTCTTTACCACCTCCATGTCACCAGCGTCACTAGCTGTGCATTCCCTCTTTCCTCCCCACAGAGCTCTGCTTGCCATAGGGATTGTGTAGATGTTCCTTAATCCGTATTAGGCAAAGTCAGCCTGGCTAGTTTAGCAGCTGGTGAAGATAGTCTGAGCTAATCTGCATGCTGTTGCCTGAACTGGAGAGTGCTTACATGACCTCTTCCACTGACAGAGCTGTGGAGGCTCTAATGGGCTGAACTGGGGTGGTAACCTCTTTAATCAGACCACCTGTTTAAAAAAATGAATTTGTCTGCTGCCTGTGTTACTTTATTTTGGAGACTGAGTGCCTGTCACGTTGCA
This sequence comes from Falco biarmicus, assembly GCF_023638135.1. NCBI lineage: Eukaryota > Metazoa > Chordata > Aves > Falconiformes > Falconidae > Falco > Falco biarmicus. Next base: position 38,084,784 of record NC_079296.1, read on the forward strand.
GATAATGTTAGCTACTGTTTTGAATTGAGTTAGGCTATGCTAGGCTGCATTTACAGCACTTGTTACATTGATAATACGCGGGCTTTTTCAGCCCTCTGCCATTCTTAGGCAGGAATAGAATTTCTGTGTCTGAAAACAGGGCACAAAAGCCCGCTTTAACGTTTTATTTAAGGGGACTGTTGAAAAGTCCAACCTTAACGACAGGCTCTGATGATAATTCTCCACTTCAGTGTTGCTAACATGAAAATGTTAAAGACTTTTGATCACAGATCATAAGCACAAAAACAAAATTTGAGTTTTTCCCAGTGTATTGATGCAGGCTACTGGAAAAAAGTCACAGATCTTTTAGTGTTTGCTTTTCAGAGGCATGCACTGTATATCTAGAAAAATTGCTCTGTAGGTTCTGTTTCTACAGTATTTTGCATTATAAAGAAGGACATTGTGTGGCTCATTGCAAAAACAGTAGCTTTAGTCTTTAATTTGCCCTGCCTTGTTCTGCAGGCTTTTTTGTTAATAATGAATAGGTGAATTTAATTTGCTGTGGTGGAATGTTTTCCTCTTACATAATGTCTACACGTGTAGTCATTTGACGATAATCTATTTGGCCTTAATATTAATTGAGTTTCTGTGCTCATTTTCAGATGGGAGGATTAGAAGGAGCCATCAAGCTGCACTTTTTTATGCACTTCTGTATATAGCTCCAGATACAGTTGTTTAGTTACTTTGGGGTGTCAAGTTCAACGTACTTCTAGAATAGCATGCTTATAATTGTAAATAAAGGATGTTTTGGGACGTTTCTGGGCTTGCTTCTGTGTCATTTTAGTTGATATCTTAGTACTGAGTATAACTGTCTTGAATGATACTACCTAGTTAGTAGCTTCTTTTATTAAACAGCTAACTTTCTTTTTTTTTTTTTTTTTTTTTGTTAGAGCATGTTGGTGCGCTGGATGCCCAAAATATTGTAGCTGTGTCATGTGGAGAAGCCCACACTCTTGCATTAAATGACAAGGGTCAGGTATATGCTTGGGGTCTGGCTACTGATGGACAGCTTGGCTTGCCAGGAACAGAGGAATGCGTCAGAGTACCCAGGTTAATATTAATTAGTATGTAATAAGTTATGTTTTTTGGGGAAAAAAAGTGCTTAAGTTCCATTGGTTAAGCTATTCTGCTGTTACAATTAAAAAAGCACATTAGTGTATTTTAGCTGTGGCACTTGCATGCTGTAGACAGTTTCCTTTCTCAAAAAGTCAGCTTATGTGAGAAGTGTGTGATGGGTTTGGTTTGGTCTTGGGTTCTGTTTTGTTTTTTTTTTTTTCTTTAATAGTCATCTACTAAGAATGAGAGTTATGTTAGAAAAGTAGGATGGGTATTTCAAGAATGTAAATGGGGATTGACAACTGCCATTTAAAAGAAGTTAAAGAGAAGTAGAATGTTAAACTTTCAAAACCGGTTGTGGGAGTAGGTTTGAGGAAGGTATGTTTGTGATCTGATTTTTGTCCTTCAGTTTTCACCCTAAATTTTTTTTAGCTGAGATCAAGTGATATGCCTTCTAGTTATAAAAATGAATGGTATCCAGATTCATTTGCTTGTTTTCAGGATGCTGTAAGCATTCCAGCTAGCTGAAGTTCATATTTTTACTGTGATGAATAGATTCACTGAAATCAGTGCAACTGTCTGTAGCAGAAAGTTTGTATATTTGCAAGCTGGAGGCTTTTTCTAATTTTGTATTTTACGTAAGCAAAAGACACATGAAAGTTACAATTCCTTGGAACATTAGTATTCATAACTTCATTGTGGCTATCTGTGACATGTCTAAATATGAAAGACATAAATAACTAATAGAAAGGGTTTTTTATTCCTGTATCAAATTTAAAAGCCCACAGGCCTTTTAGAAAGTCCTGGTTTTCTCATCAGAACTTGAAGGCATACTAGATTTAATTCACATTTGTATGTACTTGCAACTTCTTTCTATTATTGTGCAATACTTAATAGCTCTGTAAATGGAAGTTTTGATTGAAGTTAGTGTTGGTAGAGATGAAAAATTGAGTGTTCAACTTTATTCAGTCTTTAATATTGATAGAAAATGATTGTAAAACCATTTTTCTATTGGACACTAGAAAGTAGGGATCATTTTCTTCTTGCATCCAGTATTAATTTCTTCCACTCACCTGTGTGACATCTCCTTCCTAGCACATGAACCTCCCTAATTCTTCATTTCTAATTAAAGTTACAATATTGAAATTAGTTTCATATATACTTCAGTGAAAAGGATTCACTTATTGTATATTATTACCCTTTGGTGTGACTTTGTTTCATACCGTGGCCTAGTAGCTTAATTCTTTCTCTGTTTTCTTATTCCAATAGAAATATTAAAAGCTTATCAGAGATCCAAATTGTTCAAGTTGCTTGTGGTTATTATCACTCGCTAGCACTCTCAAAAGGTAAGCCAAATTCTTTTGAAGCTTTGTGTACATTCCTACCAGGTAATTCTAAAGGTTTCAACATTTATTTTGTCTTTTTTTAAAACGTGCTACTGCTTAACACAGATGGGATTTCAGGTTGGTGGGGAAGTGTAATTTAACAATGGAAGCTTGAATGTAACAAATTTGAAAAAAAAACAACCCACAAACAAATGTTGGGCTGTGCTGCTTTTTCTTCTTATGCTTTTTTGCTTTTTATCATCTTGCTTTCATGTTTCCTTTTAAAATTCATTTTTGTTTCTCTCCTTTTTCTGGTCCCCTTTCTTTTTCATCCTGCTAGCATGCCATTTTGTCACTAGTCTATTTTAACCTGTGACTTCTAGTTACTGAGGCTTTCACATGATGACTTCCTTGTCAGCTTTTCTATTGGAAAGTCTGTTTTATTGGTGCTTCTGTAGTTAAAATTTAACGTCACATCATAACCCACTTTTTGAAAGGTTTAAACGTGTCTTCAAAGTTTTTCTAGAGCTGTGAGAACATACTTAGTTGGCCTCACTTGTATAAGAATATTGCATGTCTGGTTTGTATAGCTCTCCAGAGAGGAGTGTCAATTTAAATCTGTTGCCTCTTTGTTTCTTTGTGACAAAGCAGAGTTGTGGCCAAAACTTAGGTTTGCAAGAAGTGGCTGCTGGACAGGGTTAATGGAAATAGAAACTCAAAGCAAAAATTCCTGAAAGATTGTAGTCTGACAGTGTTTCTTAACACTGTTTGAAATGTAAACTAAACAAGCTGTGGGGAGGGAGGCATTAATTATATCCTGAATGTATTTGTTGGGTTTTTTTTCTTTAAATACAACAGTTTATACTGACTATATGTGCCTTGATCCTTTGTGTGACTTTTTGTGGGCTCAGACTGAGTTTTCTGTGCTGTTATGTATTCCCAAGCATCTTTACCATTACAACCTAGTGAGGGTCTGTTGTTTTCAGGACAGGCAGAGATTTACAAATAACCCTTTGCCTGGGTTAAGATCAGCAGTAGAGTGTGGGGAGTGTCAGAATTGTGCTAAGTGTTCTGTTGATCAAAGGTGCAAGAATATAATAGGAGTTTATACTTTAAAATTCACTTAAGTGTTTTAAATAGTTATAAGCTGCAAGTACAGCATCACCATCCTGTTGCCAGTTCACAGATTTGCAGCTCTATGGTTCTGGTTTTCATGTGCGTTGTAGGGTGGGGTTTTGTTGGGGTTTTTTCTGATAGCAAGGATTTCTGCAAGTTCTCTTACAATGTAGCAAGGTTATGGTCTTAAAAATAGACCCCCATAGGGAGGAAAATGGGATGAACTTAACTTGAATTGGGCATTTTGAGAGGAGACTTTGTCCTATCTTCAGATCTACGTATGGGATATTGAACAGATGGATTAGTTCATGTGATAAATGATTGGCATAGGATTTCTTTGGTGTTAGGAAGATTGTTTTGTATTAAAGTAATGGTTTGGGGCTTTTTTTTTTGGTTGTTTTTTGTTTTGTTTTTTTTGTGTCTGGTTGGGTTTGGCTTGGTGGTTGTTGTTTAAATAAATACATAAAATCTGAGAGACCTGTACCCCAGGGGATGGGTTTCATTGTTTCCCATCTTGATAAAACTGTTACTGGAAAGATGGAGGTAGGAGACATAGGTAATGTTACTGTTTGAAATGTATCACATCAGCAAAAGGAGAATGTCTTTGTAATAAGGTGGTGATCTTCAGGATAGTCAATACCTTGGCAAAACATTGGTTGTTCAGTAGAACATTTTATTTTGGAGGCAATCTTAATATAAATAGCTCTAATTGTGATTTCTTCAAAATGTTTTTTCTTTATAAGGCATCAAATGACACTGTAAATTTTGTGCTTCATTGATCATTAATATTTTACAATTTAAAGTATGTCATTTAAATTGTATGTGAAAATTAAGTATGTTGCTCTACAAAAGCTTAAATGAGCCTTGTGATTGGAAATTGGAAATTTTTGCATGTTCAGTATTCAACTTCAGCAAGATCTCTGTATAAAACTATATGCAGTAGTGGAACTTCCAATGGAACAGCGTCTTGCTTTGTAATAACTGAACTCAGTTTATCTAACACTATTGAAACAAGGATGTTAAGAGCAATTTTGGGGGTTTAAAATGTGATTTAAATACTTTCAGTCCGATTAAATATTTGTGTTGAATGTCTGCAAATTACACAAACGCTTAGCTTCAGAAGTCAGTAATTGTATACATTTTCCAACTCGCAAATATTTGTAGAGTAACTGTCTTAACTTTTAGCTTTTCTAACAGTAAATAAACTTTATATAATTAAACTATATTAATTGTATTTCTTGGTTTTGGTTTTTTTTCCCCTTTAAACAGGAAGTGAAGTGTTTTCCTGGGGACAGAATAAATATGGCCAGTTGGGCTTAGGTTATGAGTATAAAAAACAAAACTCGCCACATGTGATTAAATCTCTGCTGGGAATCCCTTTTGCACAAATTGCAGCAGGAGGAGCTCATAGTTTTGTACTAACTCTTTCTGGAGCCATTTTTGGATGGGGACGCAATAAATTTGGGCAGCTGGGTCTTAATGATGATAATGGTAAGTAAACATTACTGCAGTAAAATTTCAGGCTGAAGGTCCCGGTTTGTGGATGTAAAGACATTCCTAGAAAAGGAGCAGACAGAACAAACCTTTCTTGAATATTGTTGGAGTGTGCTGATGTCGTGTGAGGGCGCATAAGGAAGACACAGAGGTTTTTTTCTCCTCAGCTGTTTTGTAGTGAAAATTCTGAGTGTTACGTTGAAGTTCTAGCCTGCTTGGTTTTCTTTCCCTCTTCTAGACTTTTCTGTGACTTAAACTTTCTGAATGTGATTGAATTAAAGTACTGTGCAGCTGTTACAGTTTGAACTGAATCTTAGGTAGATGAAATAGCTTGACAAAACCAGTAATCCATCAAAACTACTCGGTTGTGCTTAGAGGACACATGTAAGGCATCTTAAATCGTTTTCTTACTGGCATGTGGGTATCTGCCTGCCTTAGGCCACTTCTGATAATCATTCATGGTTTTTAGCGAACCATTTCCAAAATTCCCTCTGCTAGGTTGTTGATGCTCATTAATGATTTTAAACAAGTGGTTAGGTTAGACAAAAAATGGTTTCTTTGTTGGTTGTGTTATGTTACACGCACGCTATCTGTGCACAGGGTGCCAAGGTGGGAATGTATGCTGTCAGGTTTAGTATTGAATAATCGATAGCTAGTTTCATGAATTTGAATTTTCTCACTGCTTCATTGTTGTCAACACCATTTAAAATTAGAAAAATGTGTTGTAGCTAAAATGTGTGTCTGAATTGATGCTTTAAATCTGGTCACACTGATGTAATAAGAAAATTACACATACTTTTCAGAAATCAGATTTTGGCGGGAGACATCAAGTTGCTTCTGCATATTCTTTGGAATGTATGTGACCTCAGTGTTCTATATAGCATCACGTTTCAGTAAAATCCCTTTTTTACCAGGCACCTTGGTGTACCTCACAAATTCTAAGACATTAGTGTTAACACTTTAAAAAATTGCCTTTGCGCAACTGGATGACCCAGTTGATTGGTTCTGGTGATGGAGGGAGGTTAGTTGTGCTTCCTAATTTTTCAGTATTCCTTTCTATTACACATTTAGTAATACTGAACTATGACCAACTGTTAACAACTTGTAGGAATATTTTAAAAACATGAAACACATAAACAACTCAAACCAGCTGTTCTTTTCTCGTGGCCGTCATGATTTATGTATTCTCGTGATCCTGTCCAGTGAAAATGAGACTATTTGCTATAAAGTATTTCAGTATAGTAGTGTCTCTGTTTTTCCGTGATAGCACTTCTGTCTCAGAGATACATAAACTCTGTCACAATGATTGCATTACGCTATCAAATTCAAAGTGCTTGTTTGACTAGAACGGCACTAGAATAAATAAGCAAAACTATTTGTTTTCTGATTTTGATTTTCAAAATAAGTGATCTGCTGCTGTGTTAAACCTTTCAGACAGGTATGTTCCTACGCTGCTAAAGTCATTGAGAACTCAGAAGGTTGTTCATATATGTTGTGGAGAAGATCATACTGCTGCCCTTACAAAGGTACAATATTCAAATTTAAATTACTTGTTTTTTTAATGCATACAGTTTTTGGAGAATATGCTACCTGAATAGGAAATTAGAAACAAAATTCTGCATAAAATTTCTTCAAGATTTATTGGATGAGGTTCAGGAAACACTGGAAGAATGGTTAAATATTTGAAAAAACTTAGCAAATACAATAAATCTTTCAGTAGTTTTAAATTTTTGACAGATTTGGTGAAATTGAGCATACAAAATACAGCGGTTTTTTATATAACAATTCTGTTTCTTTATTAAAATTACACAGATACTGAAATTTGCATTAGTGTATCCTAAAGAGATTAGCTGTTTTCTGGGCATAACACCTCTAGCATTGCTGTTACCACTGATCAGACCCGAGTTAATTTTTAATTGAAATTAAATGCTGGGGGGATTGGTGTTTGTGGTTGGTTGAAGTTTTCTTACTAAATTGCTATTTGTTGCTGTGGTGGGCTGACTCTGGCTGGATGCCAGGTGCCCAGAGCTGCTCTATCACTCCCTTCCTCAGCTGGGCAGGGGAGAGAAAATACAGGGAAGGGCTCCTGGGTAGAGATAAGGATGGGGAGATCACTCAGTTGCTGTCACAGGCTTGGGGAAATTAATTTAACTTACGGCCAGTCGAAAGTCAGAGTAGGGTGATGAGAAATAAAACTAAATCTTAAAACACCTTCCCCCATCCTTCCCGTCTTCCTGGAGTCAACCTCACTCCCAGCTACTCTGCTCCCTGCCCCGAGCGGCACAGGGTGGTGAGGAAAGGGCCCTGTGGTCAGTCTGTCACTGTCTCTGCCGCTCCTTCCCCCTCGCACTCTGCCCTGCTCCAGCCTGGGGCCTTCCCACAGGGCACAGTCCTCCATGAACATCTCCAGCGTGGGTCCTTCCCATGGGCTGCAGTTCTTCACACCCTGCTCCAGCGTGGGTCCCTGGTGGGGTCCCCAGCCCGGCCAGGAACCCTGCCCCAGCCCAGGCTCCTCTCCCCATGGGGCCAACAGGCCCTGCCAGGAGCTGCTCCAGCATGGGCTGCCCATAGGTCACAGCCTCCTCTGGGCATACTCCTGCGCCAGTGTGGGGTCCTCCACGGGCTGCAGGGGGAGATCTGCTCCACCGCTAACCTCCATGGGCTGAGGGGCACAGCTGGCTTCACTGCGAGCTGCTGCGTGGGAGTGTCTGACCCCGCACCTGGAGCACCCCCCTGCCACCTCCTGCACTGACCTGGGGGGCTGCAGGGCTGCTGCTCTCACTCCTCTCTTCCATCTGCTGTTGCATAGTAGTTATTAACATACTGTTAGCAAACCAACAGAAGAAATTGAAGATTTAATCCACTAGTGAGTATTACAGTTTGAGGTTCTTAGGAAAAGTTGGTCATTTATTTCAAGGCCAATTTGGAAAAAAAACCTGTATTCTGTGTCAGCACGGCGTATTCATGCAGAGGCGTAGGAGCTGACTGAGAGCTGAAATGTATCAAATTGCCTTATACATAACTGTTGGCTAAAGGCTTTATTTGGAGTCTTAAATTTTTAAATTTAATCTGGAAACTTTTAGGAGCAACACAGAATGTATAAAGCTAGTGCTTTCTCACCCTCATTTAAGTGATGAATAGTATATTTCGAGCATCAAGTGGTAAGTACCTCTGTTTTGTGGTGGGTAAAGCAATACATACCTGCTTATCTTTAGATGATCGACTCCTGTACTTTAATTTCTTTGTTTTGTTAGTTGGATTAGACTTCAACATTTATGTATAAATTATTATTTATTAATTCTTTGATGTTTCCTCTTGTTCATCGCTCTCAATAAAATATGTCAATTAATGAACAGAATATTTTGAGCTTACTACTGATAGCAGTAGAAAACAATTCTGGCTGATCAAGATTTGGGCAAGTGACTAAATACCCATTTAATGTCTGAATCTGTTGGATTGAGAATATTGTTGCAGAAGGCATTAGAATTTTGAAAGTAACTATTTTTAATGTTATATTTCTGATGAAAAAAAGAATCTGTGCTTATTTTTGGAAAATGTGTAGGGTTTTTTAATATGTTAGTTTGAATTTTTGCGCTGCAACAAGTTAAAAGCTGTTCTGAAGAATATGATCTGCCTCAGTGTTACCACACTTTTGTTGCTTATACAGGCTTAATTTTTTACAGTGAAAGGAAAAGACTGTTCACAAACAATTGCTTTTTGTCCTAATATATTCTCCTGCTTTGATGGGAAAGATGTGGCAACTTTGTCATCCTGAAATTGGTATTGATGTATTGTGCGAGGTTAGGGAAGTACAGAATATAAAGAAAACAGCAATCTGTAAATTAGGTTCTAAATGTTTTTCCCATTTTAATGTATAGAAGTTAACTCCAAACTTGCTTTAAAGCTGATGGACTTGATTAAGATACAGAATTTACTGTAAATGTTTCTAGAAATTATTTTTGTCACCCATTTGTGTGTAGCTCCTTTTTTCCTTACATGTTAGGCCTTGCAGAATGAGGGGTCTTGGTTTATCTCTTTTTGTAAACAGTACTGAGTACACGTGCAAGCATTCTTCAGGTCCTTCTGATGTTCAGGAAAACCTGTCACTGTTTGTTATCCTGATACAGTGAATGAGGCTGTTGGTTTTTCTCAGTGGATGCTGCCATTTTAATTGTGATTTCCAGCAGAGGTCCAGTCTGATGCAGGGTGGAATTGAAAGAAACAGCTTTACAATTTCAAAACTTTTGAAAATGGCAAGTTTTGAAGTTGTAGTAAGGTAATTTGTATAATTTCTGAAAATGTTTCTGATTTAACATTCTTCTGTTAAAGTTTTTGGTTAATTTCTTGATTAAATTAATCAAAAACACTTAAAAAATTTCCTTCTGAAAATGTTGACGTTTTCTGGTTCCTTAAGCTTTCAAATAACGAAGCTGACTATTTCAGTCATACTCTGCATCATCTGCCTGAGGAGGGCAGCTTCCTATTTGGTAATTGCTCTAAAATTTACTTTGACTTTTAAATTGTGAATATATACTTCTTTTCGTAGTGTGAGTTTATATTATATAATATATTATATTTCATTGTAGTTCATCAACTATTTTTTTATGTAGTTCATCAACTGTATCGGGGGTCCTCAAACTACGGCCCGTGGGCCAGATATGATCCCCCAGGGTCCTCAATCCGGCCCCCGGTACTTACAGACCCCGGGGGTTGGGGGCGGGGGGGGGGAACCAAGCAGCCACAGATGACGGCCTGCCACTTCATCCGCGCACCAGCCCCCTGTTTAAAAAGTTTCAGGACCCCTGAACTATATAATAGGTCCTTGATGAACTATTGTAGTTCATCAAGAAAACTGGAAAAGAGGAAAAAGGAGGGTTAATATCTATTGACACAAATTGATGGCAGGACTAATGTGTAATAATACGGAAATTACAAGAACACAATTTAACATGAGTAAGGTAATACTTGATAGCTGTGCCACATTTTGATAACTGCAATTAACTTGTGACCTTTTTGTGTCTCCGGGCCCTCTTGTGCATGTATATTTTCTCCTTTCCCCACATTTCCAGAATCATCAGACGAGGAGCTTTATGAAACCCCTATTTCTGTTAAGTTTCTTCTTCTGAGATATATTGTCATTTTAATGCAAATAATTTATTTGTTTAGGAAGGTGGGGTTTTTACATTTGGAGCTGGAGGCTATGGTCAGTTGGGTCATAACTCTACCAGCCATGAGATAAACCCAAGGAAAGTTTTTGAACTTATGGGAAGTGTTGTCACGCAAATCACATGTGGCAGGTAAGGGCTATTCTATGCTAGTGCTGTGAATCTTACGAATAACTTGTTTTGTATGAAACTTCATGTATATTGCAATATGAAGTGAGGTTTTTCTTACCCTTTGTGGTTAGGAAAGACAAGATGGTCTCTAATAAAAGATATTTAGACACCTTACTGGGATTCTAAAAACATTCAGCAGAAAACTAAAGGAAGTTACGAGTATTATTATGAGAGGCTATGATTTTCTGAACTGGAAGTGTGAATAACCAGTGAGAAGGTGTTGTTTACTGCTGTCACTTTATCATTTCCTATTAAAGAACAAGTGTGTTTGTGGAGGTACATGAGCATCACTGAGGATAAGAGTAAAATTTGGAACCATAACTTGTTTTATACGATACCTGTAATTCTGTATGGCACTTCAGTTCCTAGTGGGTTTTTATTGCATATATTACAATAGCACCCAAGAAATTGGAAAAATTCCCAGCACACATGAAAATGCTCTTGTCCAAAGAACTGCATTCTAAGATGACAAAATGAGGGAGGCAACATAATTTTAAGAGAAGGGCACACTTTATTATTTGGGTTCAAGAATATATGGATGTAAACCAGTCTTTTTAGCAGTTTTGTTGACATTGAGTGGACCCATTCCCTTTTAATTGTGTATATAAATTCAATACTGGTTCTTCCCAGACTCTTAGAATTGAGAAGGATGGGAGGGAAAAGGAGATGCAGCCAATCTGGTAGAAACTTCAAATTCGTGAATGTCCAGAGATAGGCTGTGACAGCCAGGCTGTGGTGAAGCAGGGGTTCAAGGCAGAACTTGGCATCTTCATTCCACGAACTTTTTAGTGGAAATGGGATACTGCCTATTGCAGCATAAATGGAGTATTGCCAGGGGCAGAGCATTGCCAGTAGAGGGGTGGCGTGTTTGATACTACAGGACCTTTAACACACTAACACAACTCTTAGGCTTGCCTGCACAAAGCATGTTATAATGCTTAGGTTTTCATTACTGAATTTTGTTTGCCCTAGGCAGCACACTACTGCATTTGTTCCTTCATCTGGAAGAATTTATTCTTTTGGACTCGGAGGTAACGGGCAGTTGGGTACAGGAACAACCAGTAATAGGAAAAGTCCCTTCACAGTAAAAGGAAACTGGCTCCCGTATAGTACTCAATGCCCGACAACCGCAGGTAAGCAACATCTGGCATATTTACTGCTGGATTCCTGCTCCTTTGTAGTGTCTTACAAATCTTGAGATTCAAACTAAATATGGGCTAGAATCACTTTCTCCCAAAGTTTGTTTCCCCTGTGCTCTGCTCCCTGAAGTCCATTTCTGCTGTAGGAGATACATGCTTACCTGTGCTGTTGCATAAGCTCCTTTGTTAGCACTAGAGCTAAAACTTAGAGGTGTTGGCATTTACCATTAAATTTAAAAATTTAATTGTGACTATTATATTAAGAACATCTGCTTCAGCAAGGTTATTTAATGAAGAAACCTTTTTCTAATTGAGTGTTGATTGCATTGTCTTAATCATTTCTCAGATTCACAGTTGCCTGTTTTTTATTCCTGTTGCAGACAGTGAGGAGTGTTATTGTGTAAAGAGAATTTTCTCTGGTGGGGACCAAAGTTTTGCACACTACTTTTATCCACAGGTAACAAATTAAATATACTTTGGTTCCAAAATCTGTCAGTTAAATTTTGGGTTTTCTGATGCATTTTAAGAGATTTTCATACTGAAGATGCATGACTACATTGTGAAGTTTGTTAGAGCAGTGTGGAAGCACGAGACACTAAGTCAGTTTAGCAGTTGGAAGACTTGGATCCAGTTATTGAGTGTTAGCTGTCAGTGAGCTCTTGAGGCTTTTTGGCATGAGCTCTTGAGGCTTTTTGGCATAAGCTTTTTTCCTGAGTGATGGATGCGTGCATTTTTTCTTTCATAAAGGAAAAGGGGATTTCTTCATAAGGGAAAAGCCTCAGTAGCTCCTGACTGCAGCTTTGCTACCTTCTGCTCTGCAGCCATTTTAGCATATCACAACGATGAGGAAACACAGAGCTTTTTGCTAAAAATTGTGGGTGATGACACAGTTTATGTGATAGGAATTTTATGCTAGTCTTACAGCTGAAGTTTTGAAAGGACAAGAATTGGTGTGTTAAAATTCTAGGATGGAAAAACAGTCTAGAAGGGCTTCAGAGTAAAAATGGCGATGTGGGAGTATGAGGGGAAAGGACATAATGTTAGAGGACGAGTTGGGAGGAAAAAAACAGGATGAAGATACATAGGACTGTTTCCATTATATCTCAGCCAGTATTAGACCACAGGGATTAATGAAGCATCAAGAGTTGAGTATGGGGGGGTGAAAACTAATTTGGACATGAAGAAAAACAGATTTTAGTGGGTAACATGTTGTCAAGAAAAACTGAGTACAGGTCAGGCTTGCAGCAAGCCTTTGCTCCTGGTTGTACAGAATCAACAATTTTTCTAGTTGTTTGGGGTTTTTTTTCTTCTTAATTCTGATTGAGTTGTGGTAATTATTGCTGTATTTGAGAGAAGCTGGTTTAGCAGGTGTAGACTGGAAAAATTACTGATAATATAGGCTTGAAACTTGTCTATTAAAACTCCTTTCTTAAAAAGTTTCTCATGTGCAATTTTCATAATTACTGCAGTAGATTCTGACTGACTAATTGAAGTGAACTGGAGACTGTATGAATGCAGTTATTGTGGCATGTTTTGTACAAAAAAAAAAATTAGCAATAGATGAACTTTGATGCTGCAAAAGGATCCCTTTTAGTACTCTTAAGTTTGGTAATTTGTATTGAATTCTTTCAAAGTTATGTGAATACTTTACTCCTGGGACTTGTGTGCCCTTGCCGGTTAAGGGGTCTCAGCCAAAATCTGTTTGTTTTCTCAAGTTAGTTTTTGGGCAGCTCACTTCTCCCTGAGTTGTTTCACTGTGGGTTTAAATGACACTTCGGCTGGACACAAAGGAAATGTCAAGAGGGTTTCTCGTCCTGATTCTGTAGGATGGGATCAGAAGTACTGGTTTTTGGCAACAGCAGCTCATCATTCTGCTGAGGCAGCTATGTTGTCAGGCTGCACCCTCAGGAGAAATATGTTTCCTTTTACAAGTGTAACCTTATTTTTGGTGCTCTTTCGCATCTCTTTTCGAACCAATGCTCTCTACTCCAAACAATAGTCTTGGTTCAGCTCATCTTTACTATTGCAAGTCTTACTGGAATTCATTTGGTATGAGCAGCACATCAAAATGCAGCTCGTCTGATGATGCAGTGATGTTCAGAGAAACGTGATTCATTCTCAGAGGAGTCTGATGGAAGTGGGGTGGGAAAGCAGCTGTCTGAAAAATTGAATGGCTCCTTTTCTGTATGCTCACAGCTTGGCAGTGAGCTAAATGGCTCATAGTGACGAGGGAGAAGAGATGCGTGCTACTCTTGTCTAATGCTTGTTAGTGTTCATTATGTAGAAAAATACGATATGTTTAGGGAATTTACCGTTAAGTAAACTGTGGTGTGAATGAACACACTAATCTAGATGGTTTTAGTGTATGCTCTTGCTTTCATAGTGAATGCAGAACTGCTAGAATCCAGTGAATTTATCCCTGGGCTTATTTCACAGTAATAGTCTGGGTAGGCAAATTGTCAGTCAATGAAGAGATAAAGAGCTCAACCACAGGACTGATTTTTCTGGAAATCAATTATGTGTGGTTGATTCTTTATGCTTTCTTTAAAATTTAGAACATGGTGCCACCAGATGATTTTAGGTATCCTGACTTTTTGAAGCAGATCTGGACTGTGAATGAAACGTTTATTCAAAGACTGTTGACTTTCCCATCTGGAAGACTTCCTGTAGAGATAGCTAAGTAAGTGATGCTGAGGAAAGAAGCTGTCTTTTATAATTTTACTTATGAATTGGGCATTAATGGGGTTTTGTACATACATAGCAAAGCTATTTTTAGTGAATGATTTTATTGTGTGCAGAGCTTTTGCTGTGCTCTCACTATCATTATTCTGCTTGTCAAGTAGTTCAGATCCTTTAGTCTGTGTCACCTCTGTCACGTTTTAGATGACTATACAAGATTAAATTAAGTATCTAGTAGCACACTGAAAAATAACAGTATGTGTAAAGGAATATGAAAACTACTCAAAGATTATTGCTTCTACTTTAATAAAGGAGGATGCAAAGAAATTAAAAACAAATTACAGGACTTGCTTTGATTTGAGCTGTCTTAAACATTGAGTCTTGGAGGTTTTATCTAGCGTTGTTTAGTCATATTAAGTCAGAGTTCCATCCTTTGTGTGATGTAATTTGTTAGGAATTAAATACAGTTTTTTATTGCAAATGCTAAATTGTAAAAAAAAACCAAAATAAATGTAATGTATTTCATACGAACAATTTCAGTGAAATTGATGGAACATTCTCCTCAGCTGGGTGCCTGAATGGGAGCTTTTTGGCTTTGAGGTAAGTGGTCAGGCTTTTAAATGAGTATTCCTGTGAACAGCATTAAGGGTGGCTACCTTCTTAGTGTCTCTTGTTGCAACCATCACACCTTCCCAGTATTTCTTTATCTTACTGTTACTCTGGTACCTGCAGTTTGCACTAGCTCCTTTATTGCCATACAGTTTGTCAAGCTGGCCCAAATGCAGCATGCCTCCTGCCAGTCTTTGGAAGTGTGTATCACCTGGCTGCTGCTGTGTAAGCCAGCAAAACTCAGTACTTCTCAGCCACAGGTTGTATGTAATTCAAGGGGAATATATTGCACAGGCTGGTTTAGATCCTAGTGTTGTTACATTGATCGTCTTGCAGTTAGAGAAGATTTTTTTTTTTTTTTAGTTGCTTCAAAGGTCATGTAAGAAATGGAAATCTGACACTGTGATCTCTCGCATCTTAATTCCTTAGTAGGGCTAAAAATTCAAGGTGGAAAAATTCTGGAGTTGCTGAGAATACAGAATTCAGTCTTTTTCTCTGTATTTTTTTTTTCTTTCTGCAGCAACGATGATCATTACAAAACCAGCACTAGATTCTCAGGGGTTGATATGAATGCTGCTAGACTACTGTTTCACAAACTTATACAGCCTGACCACACTCATATATCACAACAGGTTTGTGCTGTGTATTTTCCTTATGTTTGGGATTAACTTTGTGTGTTATATGTATTGAGAAATATTATTGTTATGCTTGCTCAGACCCTTTTAATAACTTTCTTTACTCTTTATGGGCTGCAAATATGTAAAACTGTTGTGTTGTGACAAGTAACACTAGCATATTGTATTTTAGTATTTAATACACTGTCTTTTTTTCTAAATGTATAATAGTCTAATTTAAACTCTTGATGATTGTTTTTTAGATTATTTTTTATCTAGGTGGGCATTTGTTTAAATTCAAAATTGCATTAAAATAAACAGAATTTTATGATCTGCTGTAGGTGGCAGCTAGTTTGGAAAAGAACCTTATTCCTAAGTTGACCAGCTCCTTACCAGATGTTGAAGCTTTGAGGCTGTATCTTACTCTACCAGAATGCCCACTGATGAGTGATGTAAACAATTTCACAACGTTAGCTATTCCTTTTGGAACAGCTATTCTGAACCTGGAAAAAGCTCCTCTGAAAGTTCTTGGTAAGAAACTGAAATCTTTACTGTTAAAACTAAGGATCTCTAGATGAAAACGTGTAGAGATTCAGTCAGTGAAGACATGGTGTCAGCAACACCTGCTGTGTATTTATAGTTCTGTAGAATTCCCCAGTGAGAAAGTTAAGGGTTAACATTGCTTGATGTGTAAGAAAGCGCTTATGCTATTGCTTCTGGGTGAGTTAAATGGCCATTTATATGAATTTATCTCATATTGTAATTTTTGGACTGATTTCTTTTGGGAGGAATTAGACTGTAGTTCAGTGTATTTGATAAATGTCTTCACGCTTTACAGTGAAAATTATGTGGTCAGACAGCTAACAAGCTCTAAGCAATTTGCAGAAGTGTTGCAGAGCAGATGTTAAGTTGTCTTTGAGTACAGCACCTGTTCTGTTGCTTCTGAGCCGTTGATGTTTTCTCACTGATCCTAAGATGAGGTCTTCAAATATGCAGCTGAAAATAGCTCTGGTTTGGGTTTTTTTTCAACTCTTCTTCCTTACACCTTCTTATTGTGACTCCTGTCATCTGAAATTCAGCTTAAAGAATTGAGGTTTCAGAATATTTCCTTTCTAATTGGCATCTTTTTGAAAGGGTACTTTCTTCCTCAATTATTTTTTGTATCGTAACCCATCTCTTGTATTTTCCAGTAGGTTTTGGTGAGAGAAAAGATCTTGTCTGCTGTAAAGAAAAGCAAACCGATAATTTCTTTGAACTGTGGATCCTTTTGTTTTCCATCACTTTTTATTGCTCTCCAGACTGTTTGCTTAACTCAGGGTTTTAGGGTTTGAGCCACCTCATTTTATGTCAAATGTTACTTGGTGATACTGTCATGTACTCTAGTTAAACAGAACTTAGAGTTGGGGTGTAACAACAGAGCATTTCAATAGAGGTTTCATTTATACAAAGAGTCATTTGCTGTTTAGAAGTATGTACCACTCTTGCTATGTTAAACTTTTTTTTTTTTTCCTTGAGAGTCTTTGGTAACTGACAAGTATCCTTTCTAACAAAACATGCTATTTAGTTAAAAAGATAGCATAACAATGTTGTAGTGGCAAGTACTAAGTTTGTGTTCACCGTTTGTTGACAGAAAATTGGTGGTCTGTACTTGAACCTCCGTTGTTCCTCAAGATAGTGGAACTCTACAAGGATGTTGTAGTCCACCTTTTGAAGTTGTGCAAGATGGGCATTCCGGCTTCTGAAAGAAGAATACTTACTAATTTTCTACACACAGCTTTCAGAGTTCTGGAAATACTGCATAGAGTATGTTTACGTCAATTTTAACCAATTACCTGTTTTTGTCAGCATCTGAGTGCTGTGTAGTTGTTAAAAAGAAGTTAAGTTGCTAAAGAGTTTTAAATACTTAGACTTGCATCTGCAGAGATATCTGTAGTTGTTCCATCTGGACCTATGAACCATTGGAATTCTGGATTCCAATCTGACATGGTGATGGAATTACCTATTTTCTTGGGAACACAGACTGACCCAGTCAATTGCATCTGTGAGGGTATGTTGGAAAGAATTGCCTCTTAAGCTTGAAATAATAGCAAATAAGATCACAAATGGAAGAGCAAGCTGTATTTTGAACAAGAAAGATCTGCACAGTTTTACAGAGACAGACATTTTCTGATCTGTTTGAGTTTGTTAGTACTGTAACTTCCTGATGAATTTAAGAACTTTGAACAAAAATAGCCCAAATCATTTGGAGTAACCAGACTGTGCACATCACAGTGTATTATCCAATTGCTGCTGAGGTTTTCTCTCCCACCCTCTATTTTCCCCCCTCTGTAGTTTATTCTGGTCCTGTGGCATTTTGTGTTTATGTGCTAAAAGAATGTTTTAGGCACTCCTTAAGGCACTAGCCAAGTACTGTATTTGTACAGTCTAGCAAAATTGGCACAGGTGTCTAAACTGGACCTTTGTGTGCTGTATGCAAGTGCCCTCCTCCCTAGGCTGTCAGAAAGAATGGAAAAGATTCCTGCTTTGGAAGCTGGAATTGGCATGCTATGGTTTGCTCAGCTTTTCTGTATTCTTTATGGAGACGATGAAATTAAGGCTGAGGGTGAGACTGTGTAGTAACTGTCCTGTGTCACAAGTGCAGGGTGTCCATTACAGATTCCCATATGGAGAGCCATTGGTATGTAATGATTATTTTGCTGCCTTTTCTGTCAGTGCTCGGGCTTGCAATAGCTGTAAATCTTAACAGCAGAAGTTGATCATAAAATCTTAAAGCCTGGTGGGTGATTGTAGAATTGTGATGTGGCTCTCCTAAGTTCCTCTTCCTTTTGAAATCCACCTTTGACTAATATGTAGCTACGTTGTAGAAATAGTTAAATTTGTACCTACCCTGCTGCCAACTGTTTGTATTGGTATGATCTTAGTAATTGGCTAGTAGGGACTAGAGTCAGAGGAAAAAATGGGGTGACATAGCTGGGGTACTTCACGGATTTAGTATCTGGTGGTTTTGGGGGAGATGGGGTTGGTCGGGGAGAGGATTGAGAAAAGTAGATTTAGATTATCTGGTTATAAAGATAGAATTGGGGATCTTGCTGGTTTTTGGCAGTGAACAGTGCTTGGGAAAAGTGTGTTAGGGAAGTATGGATGCTTCTGGATTTAAATTGTAGACAAGCCTGTATAGACAAGCCTTTGTATAATGCTATTTTCCCATGTTTTCTCTAAGCTTAATGTTTTTAGATGGAAACTGTGCCTCTGGTCATAGGTTATAGAGATAGCATTCATACTGTAATTAAAAATAGAGTTCTTGAATTATAGTTCTTAAACTTGTGCAAATAGTATTCCATTGTATACATGGATATACATATTTTTCACTGTTCTGTGAGATCATACGTTGTTTCAAAGTGGCAGTACTGTGTTGTGCAATACTGTGTGCTTAATTAATATTATTTTTCTTTGCGTCTTTGATGGGATTGTGAAAAATCCGCGTCTTTAATGTTGTTTTTGCATTCTTGTGGACACAGTTGTTTTTCTAGAATTTTTTAGTAGCTGCATATCTGTGGCTGATGTATCAAGTGCTTGAAAAACATGGAAGATGTCCTTTTGAAAACTGTTACGCAAAGTGCTAATAAAAAAATTAATTGTACTTCTTCAGGTAAATGAAAGAGGACAAGTTATACAATATGACAGATTTTACATTCATGAGATACAAGATTTGATAGATATCAGAAATGACTATGTCAACTGGGTCCAGCAGCAGGTATTTGGAATGGTAAGTTGTGTTGGTTTTTACTTGTTTTTTGGTGGGCTTTTTCCCCCTGTGTTTTGATTTTGTTTTGTCCCTTTAGAGAAGTCTGTAGATTCTCCAAATAGTGGCACTTTCTTCTCGTAAAAATGTCTTCATGGATCACTGATGCTGAACAAACTCATCTTATGCCAGTTATGATCTAAGGAAGAATTGTTAAATAGCTGTGCTGCTTGTAGGGTATTGTTCTTAGGACTGACACTGTTCAACATTGTAATCCATCAATTAAAAAGTGACTTACAGTGCTGTCACTTGAGACTTGCTACGTCAAGAAGTTGAGGAGTGATAATTTACAATCGGAAAACATGGAGAACAATCTGAATTGCTATATAAGACAGATTCAGTCATTGAGCAAGCTGAAACTGTCTTGGAAAACTAGGTCTGGAAGCATAATAGGGAGTTACAAGAGACATAACTAACATAGTTTTCTACTTTGTGTATGGTAGCAAAAACTGAGATAATTAGTTCCTGGATCTGTAAACAGAAGAGTGGTAAGTGGAAGTAAATTAATGACTGTGCAGAGAATTAGTGTTGGATATGATTTTGCTACATATTTCTTTGACTTACACTTTGGAAGAATATTGAATAAGTTAACGTGCTTTCTCTAGCCACCTTAATTTAGGTTTTTTTGTAGCAGGACCTGGAAGCACATACTTTGCTGTATTTTATGAATACAAAGCAGATGGTGCTGTCTACCTAAGAATTAAAATTGCAGTGTAAAATAATAACAGCAGGGAGATTGGGGAGCATAAAGAAATAACAAGCCAGTATTAGCAGTCGTAACAGATACTTGTTTCAGCCAAGCTTGTCTGAAAAAGTCCCCGGTGTGTGCTGTAGGCTGGTGTCGGTGGCTGCGAGGGGTGCTCTGCTGGGTGAGGTGCAGGAGCGAGGGATGAGCATTGTGGGGCCTTGGAATCAGAGGCAGTTTGTATGCTTGGAATGGGGAAGGGTGCACCAGCGAAGGGTAGAATTTAAAAGACTCTGACTGTTGCAACTGTGCTTTAAATGGATGTAAACAAACCCAAACTGCATATATTATGATCAGAGAAGACAATACTGAATGTGGGGACAATGAGAGCTGGAAAATTGCACTGTAATGAAAGTCTTAATCTCAGTTTGTTAATTAAATCAGAAGATTGGACTTGATATTAAGGATGAAAATACCAGATACTGAATTTCCCTTTAGTCGTCATGATTTTGTCGTGCATTTGTGCAGTTTCAAGTTCAGCAGAAAAATTTATTTTGGTTTATTATAGGACTGAAAGAAATTCCATGGCCTTAAGTCAGATCTCCTTCGTAAATGCTTTTGATGGTCTTTTCCTGCCTTCGTATCCACTTGTTTCCAGTGATGCTTGTCTATTGAATCAGTAATATGAATCAAAATTTCTTTTGCTAGTGTAATTTATATTGTCATAACTTGAGGCAAAAATGTTTGCTCAGTTCCTTAATTGAAACGTGGAGCGGAAAATATAGCAGAAAAGAGACTCGGAAGTATTCAGAGTATTCTCAGAGAGAAACTTGGAAGAAAAAACTTTTTATTTTTTCAGCAACGGAAAAATGAGTGGGGAGAAACTGACGGTACTAAATAATAAACAGTTGATTTGAAGGGGTGTTCTTTAGCTATGCCTTAAAGGAGTTGAGAAAAAACATTTGAATTAGGAATAAATAATGGTAGATACAGTCAGAGTACAAAATTGCATAAATGTAACTGTGACGAGTAGGACACTCAAATCTGATGTTTCCTGTAGGAACTGGGCATACAGATAGAAAGCAAAGTATTCTGGCCACGGCTTTTTGTGAGTCATGGATGTCTACATATTTGACTTCTGAGTTTATATATATATATATAAAGACATATATAAAAAAGTAGAATTTATTAGTTTGCCATTACCTTTTATTCTTTTTCTGCCTGATAGGTGGAAATGAACTTAGCTTTCAGTGGAGGATAAGGAGGCTAACATGACTAAGAAACAAAATAGTAATTCTGGATTTAAGTTGATCTAGCTTGTTGTGGAAGCCTCCAGAGTCCTGGCTGTATGTGTTGGTCTGTCTGGTCCATCTCAAATTTCAAGAGTCCATTGCTTTTTTCATATCATATCTTATCATGAACCCAAATGATTCTTGAGACTTTATCATAAAGTGATGAGGTTCTGTATTTTTAAATTTTTTCCCATTAAAAATGTTTACTGTTTAATTTGACATGCTACAGTCATTTGAGAATGAAAATACATAGGTAAAAGCAAATATTTATTAGTGTATGAAAGTAAACATTTAAAAGGTTTCCTTTTTTGCATCCAAGAAAATGTGATTATTTTAAGTCACTGTTTTTTAAAGACTGATATATAGGGCGTTGAAAGGCATGGATTCTATTCAGTACATTAATTAGAATGATACTTATTTCTCAGTAAATATTCTCTTGTGGGGGGAGGGAAGCTGTACATAAGTATTTTTAATTCTACATCATAGATGAATAATTAATGCAGACACTAATGCTGCTTTTTCATCTTAATTATTGCTACCTTTGTGCAAATGCTGTCATAGGATGTCAACCATGGATTAACTGAGGTAAGATTTGGTTGCAGTGTGATTTCTTTTGCAGAATGTAAGGAAATCAGAAATATGAGTGTCAAGGGTTGTCGTCTGTGTTCTATTGGGACTAAATATTTAAGGTGGTATGGCTGTAATCTGAAAAAGTTTTTGTGGGGCAAAAATATGTAATTTTTTGTATTGCAAATTTAGAGCAGCATTTGAAATCAAGGACTACTTTTATATCTGCTAGCTGTAATAAAAGTTCTGAAATTAAAATATACTAAGTGAGCGTATTGTTTGTGTTTTGCTGTGGTTTGTTTGGTTTGGTGGTTCTGGTCTTTTTTTAAGTACTAAACAATTGAACATTTACTTAATTTTCCTAAGATGCTTTGGTCGTGTGTTGATGATGATTAAAGAATTCTTTCTCTTTCCAGTAAAAGAGATGTATTAAATGAATATTACTGCAATGGCTTCTTTAACGGTAATTGTGTTTTAAAAAAGCAGAAGTAAGACATGGTTCTTTTCATTCTAGTTAACGGATATTCCTGTTACAATTTGCACGTACCCATTTGTATTTGATGCCCAGGCAAAGACAACTCTCCTACAAACAGATGCGGTCATACAGATGCAGGTAAGAGTCTCAGGTTTTAATGTTACGTTTTGGTTTTTTTAGTTGGTGGTCTTGGGGGTTGCTGTGGGTTTTTTATTTTATTTTTAAATCTGTGTAATCCTCATAAGAATGAGGGATGTAGTTTTAATCTCAGGGTATGTATATGATGGGAGCTAGGAGGTTTTTGACGTTTGGACCTCGTTGAAATTAGGTTATTTAATAATTGCACAAATGTCTAAGGAACTTCTTTTCCTTCCGTTAATGAGATGGCTTTTTTTAGGTGTTAACAACCCATAGTACAGGGTTTATAATAATTTCCTGGAATTAAATATTTCCTGAGATAAAAGGAATATGAAGAAGACTTGGGCAAATTTAGTAGCTCTCATAATAGCTATTGCCATTCATGTCTGCTACACTTTTTAAGATGAGACTGATGGACATTTAATGTTGACAGGAATCTTGTTACCTACTGACACTTGCACTTTGGTTTTTTTCCAGATGGCTGTTGATCAGGCTCACAGGCAGAATTTGTCTTCTCTCTTTCTGCCAGTATTTGAATCTGTCAACCCATGCCTGATATTGATGGTACGGAGAGACAATATTGTAGGGGATGCTGTGGAAGTTCTAAGGAAAACAAAGAATGTAGATTACAAGAAGCCACTCAAGGTATTATCAAGTACATATTGCCCAAAGTGTTTTTCACTGATGCGCAAGTAACTGAGAATATTTTTTTGACAAATCTTGTTTCACAATCTGTTTTTAATTCAGTGCGAACTGAATTGTGTGTTTCAGGTTATTTTTGTAGGGGAGGAAGCTGTTGATGCTGGAGGTGTTCGCAAAGAATTTTTTTTGCTCATCATGAGGGAGTTGCTAGATCCCAAATATGGAATGTTCAGGTATTATGAAGAGTCCAGGCTGATCTGGTTCTCTGATAAGGTAGGGAGGGTGTTATCTATAGTCCTTAATCTTCTTTTAACTTACAGTATTTATATTAATAAAGTATAAGCATAGTAGTTTGTGGTGGTTTTATTTCAAGAGGAGAAGCTGATGTAAGTATTCTCAAAAAAAGTTTATTTCTTTCATTGTTAGGTCAAAAGTTTCCCCATTTGTTTTCCCCATTCCTCACTTATTCCTTACCAGTCATCCCCAACGCAGACAAGTTTAGTAGGAAGAAGTGCCAGCCAGAGTAAACCGATTCCAAGAGCAGAATCAGTGAATAAGGATGGCAGAGAAAATTATTTAAGTGGCATGTTGAACAGGTCTTTCTGTGTTCAGTCACATTTATGGGTCCATTTCATAGGCAAGTTATCTAGTCATACTTTCCTGAAAGTTTTTACCATTGACTTTTTAGTCCTCTTTCAGAGGAAAACACTGACTAGGTGGCTGTATCACAATTACCTGAATGTTAGCATTTCCACAGATGTGTTTTAAGGGAGTCAATATTCTTCTCCCAAGAACAGGGTTTTTTTAAAACTAACATTTATTTAAGCACTGCATAGTGCAGTAAATCACTGACAAAACCAGAATCTTAATGTGGTACTTCCAGCAGTATGCATCACTTGTATTACAAAATACGCTGTATCTCAGTTATTGGGTTTTTTTTTTAAGTAGGAAGAGTTCTGTTTACCTGGATTTCAGTCTCTCTCAGCTGCTTAAAACTTTATACTCTTTTCCTCAGTACTTACGGATGTGTATGTGTTTAAAGAAAATAGAAATGAAACTCACTCAGATTATATTGCACTGTACGTTTTTTTTCTAGACTCTGCAAGATTAAAATAATTTATTTTAAACGATCTTGTCTGTTTTCTGTTCTTAGACCTTTGAAGACAGTGACTTGTTTCATTTGATTGGTGTTGTCTGTGGACTAGCAATATATAATTTTACTATTGTAGACCTTCACTTCCCTTTGGCTTTGTACAAAAAGCTATTGAATAAGAAACCTTCCCTGGATGACTTAAAAGAGTTGATGCCAGATGTTGGCAGGTAAGCAAGAAAGAAAAATGAGTGTTAGTGGGAAATAATTTATAATTCAACATTTTCCTTTAAGAACATAAAGATGATCTGTTTTATTTTCATACTAAAAGTGTAAAGGGCTTAGAGTAACAATAGCATGTACTCTTTCTCAAATGACGTGGTGGCTGCAAGTTAAATGTCTGCTTCTAAGTGCTTTGTTTTAATATTTGTGTCTCTGTTCTATTACCCTACAAGAATTTTAGGGGGAATTTAATGTTTGAAATTCAAAACCTTTGAGCCATTAATTTTATATGCCCAAGTGTGAACATAGTTTTCATTCTGAAGGGCTCATTTAGTCCACCAAGGAATCATTTTTCGTTTTTTCAGGAACAAATGCATGCTAAATATCTGCCCTTGAGTAGGGATTTGAATGGCACTAACAGGTAGGAGGTTCAAACAAGCCGAAGTGGGTGTTTGATTACCTCAGTGTTGTAAATGCTGAAGTTTTCATAGATTCAGGAGAAATCAAACAGGTTAATGGAAGAGCCCATCAACGGTTATTGAACTCTTACTGCCTCTGGTTTGGGAATCCCTTAGCTGAAGAGTACAATGTGAATCTTCTCTCTTCACACCTGAAGATAATCAGAAGGAAATAACACTACAAGTAATAGCAAAACAATTGCTTGAGATTTCCCAACACTGTACAAGGTGCAAGTCAATGAGCTCATAAATGAAAGAACAGTAGGAAGAGTATTAATTTTTTTTTTTAATTTGAATTATCAAAGTGTAAAGAACACTTCAGTAAAATAAGTTTGTCTTTTTTCCAATGGTACCAAGTACTTTGTAACTTATTTTGCAGGGGAATGCAACAGTTACTGGATTATCCAGAGGATGACATAGAAGAAGCATTTTGTCTTAATTTTACTGTAAGTTTTATATAGTGTTTGGAGCATTTTTTGTCAAGCTCATACCATCTATTATAGCTGCCTCTGGAGTGTTTGAGAAAAAGCATCAGCTGCTGATTTCCATGACTTTTTAGCATCTGTGTCTGCTGTTCATGTTACTGTTAACTATGTGGTGGGAAGAAATACTCTACATGGTAAATAAGACATACTGGTTTTGTTTGTTTTAAATAGATCACTGTGGAAAATTTTGGTACAACAGAAATTAAAGAACTTGTTCCAAATGGTGCTGACATTCCTGTAGTGAAACAAAATAGGTGAGTTTCATGGGTTACAGGGTAGTTCAGCGTTGCAGTCTCCCTTGGGAATGTAACTGGACTGCTGTAAATATCCTTTGCCAAGCTGTTACACTAATGCTGAAGGCAAAACTCTTTGGTTGTTTTTCCAAGCTGTTCTTGTGTATCTTTAAAATAGCTATTGTATTTTATTGATACTGGCGCAGGCTGCCCAGAGCATTCATGGATGCCCCATCCCTGGCAGTGCTCAAGGCCAGGCTGGATGGGGCTTTGAGCAACCTGCTCTAGTGGGAGGTGTCCCTGCCCATGGCGGGGGGGTTGGAGCTAGATACTCTTCAAAGATCCCCTCCAACCCAAACCGTTCTGTTATTCTTTATTTAAGGATTTCCCAGCTGTGGACAGGCTATCTGATTTTACTCAGAATGTGTAATACTTATTTTTCACTTTGAACTTAAAAGTATTTTGATGCACTTTAGGGCCCATTTTGATTACATGGTCTTTAATTTTATCAGATTCAAAATGGTTGTGTTTCTGCAGAACTCTGTGTATAATTGGAGTTCAGTGAATAACAATGAAAACTTCAACCTAGATGCCATTGTATGGCAACTATTAATATATGAAATATTATTTCAGAGGAGTCTTCCCTTTGTAGAGTGGATAAATCATTGTAATGTTATATAGTGTTATTGTCAGGAAAGTGAGGGGTGAGGTTTTTTCCCTAGTCAAGGATTCTGTTACTTCTGTTTACAAAAGCAGCCTCTCCTACCCTTTGTTCCCTTTCTGCTCCTGGAGGATAGGCAGAATACATCTATCTCTATCTCTGGTGGTGCTTATGTCCCTTTTTGCAGAATACTACCATTTTCCTATTTTTCTCTGCCCCTTTTTCTCGTATATTCCTTTCTGTTCTTTAATCTTTGTGAATGCTCTGTGCTTTTACTTTTTTCCAGAGTAAAGGGAGACTCTAATGGAAAGAGCATAATACTGTTATGAGAACAGAATGCATCTAGGCTGTCCATGGTAGGAACGAGGGAGAAAATGTACCTCTAGGTGTGTTCCTAGAGGGCAGATGTTTTGGGCAACATTTTCTGTAACTAGGTCTGTTGTAGAGGGAAAAAGTGATGATAGAAGATTCTGAGGGTATCATAAGCCCACACACAGCCATGTGCAGTGACAGTACCTCCCACAGCAGAGTGCTTTTTATCCTCCTGACTTATTCTGCCATTAGCAACTGTAATCACCACCTATACCTGTCACACTTCTTTAAAAAAAATTAAAAATCCTTGGCTTATAGATGACTATTTGTGATACTTTATCTTAAACATAGTAGTTTTGAAGTTCTGGTGATATTATTCACATACTGTGGATGTGATTCAAACACAGTAGGTTTCCACAGAGAATGTATGTTGGTAGGATAATTATAATCTATAATGGAAGTCACTCTGCCAATGTACAAACTAACAGTGATAACTAGGATTGATTAAAATGGTAATTAAACCCTCCATAATCATAAATCCTGTATCACATTGAGGAATTTTAGTTTTCCCCCTAAACAATGTGAAGGTGTTTCCAGCAAGATATGAAAACTGCTTGTACGGAGCACAGATAACGGGCCATCTGTTTTTCAGTATCCCAGCTCCTTTGTACTGATCTTTGTACTGTGTAGGACTCAAATGTCCATTTGAAGTTGATTTGCATTTTTAGTGCAAATGTGGTAATCTTTAATTAAAAAAAATGCAACAGCGGTTTCAGGACAGTGCATGTCATTCAAGCCTTTAAGCTTGTTGCCATTCAGTCCAACTCACTGCAATGCACACAAATCAGAAATGTTTATAGTGCCTGAAATAAATAATGCTAATGTTACTGGTTTTCTGTTGCACATTACAGACTGTCTCGGAAGGCATGGTGGGGAAACATGTTTATGTGCTGTTTTCACTGGGTTTATCTTCACTGTGGTTGTAACATGAAGCAGAGAATATATTAGGATCGTTTTTGCTTACATTTCTCCGCTGTGTTCTGTGCAGAAATGGCTGCCATTTTATTGATAGAAGGGTGGTGGGCACATGCTGCTTTTTTTTTTTTTTTTCTCTCAACATAATTTGTTTTTTCTTCTTTGTACAGGCAAGATTTTGTAGATGCATATGTGGATTACATCTTCAATAAATCTGTGGCTTCCTTATTCAGTGCATTCCATGCTGGCTTCCACAAAGTATGTGGAGGTAAAGTTCTTCAGCTCTTCCAGCCCAGCGAGTTGCAGGCAATGGTGATTGGGAACACAAACTATGATTGGAAAGAACTGGAGAAGGTAAGAACCATAATTAGCTATTTGTATCATACATTTTTAATTTCAAGATACAAACCCAAAATCTTGAAGTGTCCTTTTGAGTTCTGTTTTAACTAACGTGATGTCCAGCCTTGATTATATTGAATGTATGAGTGAGGAACTCCTTTTAAGGTGTCAGTGAACAAAGACACTAAAATACCATTTACTTTCCTGCTTAAAGTTTTTCCATCTAATTTCTAAAGGAAATCAGACTTAGGAGAAGAGAGAGGAACAAAAATCCACAGAAACAAAAGGCAGCTGTATACAATGTTTTATGTTAGAAGGGGGAAAGCGAATAAAATGCACACAGTTAAAAAAGTAAATATTACTGATTGCCAAAACTCATTGTGAGACTTTTACTCGACTTTATTGGGATTGAAGGTGCTTTGGAGTATGTGCATCTGTCCCTATAGTTGAAGTCTGACTGAACAGCTGAAGAAAATTGACACGGAAAACAGTAATATGTCACTTGCAGTACCCCTTTACACAAACTGCATTCATTTTACTTTAATGTCGGATTATCCTACTAGTTCTATGTGCAAACAGTAACCTGATTTCCTGCTCATTTTAGAATACAGAATATAAAGGAGAATACTGGGCAGACCATCCTACAATTAAAATATTCTGGGAGGTTTTTCATGAGTTGTCTTTGGAGAAGAAGAAGCAGTTCTTGCGTAAGTATTTGAAATGACTTCACTAAGTTGCTCACTCAGCAGGATCACTATTTCAGGCTCTGGCTATAAGAGGGCAGTGTAAGCGTTTGTCTGTAGTGATGTGGTTAACTTTATTTAGGAGAAAAAAAATCCTAGTAGAAAAAAATTGATTGTGAGCTTGTTGCTGATTTTACTGGCATAGTCTTGAGTAATTCTAGGAGGTGGGCAGTTACAAGATTACAATAGACCAGAGCATCATTAAAAACATAAAAGAAAAAAAGAAAACCCAAACGCAGAAGGACCCTACAAACTAAACTGCTAGTGTCATTTATCTGATAAGTAGGAATTTTTTTCTGTGTTTTGACATGTTTCACATTCTCCATTTTTTTCATTGCAAATAGGATGAAATTTTGGAGTTATAACTGACTGTAAATATGTCAAGGTACTGATATGAGTGGAAGTGAACAGGGGAAAAAACAAGGTTATTGAAGTATCCTGCGAATAAGCTTTAGATTAGTTTCCAATTCCAACAAACTAATTCTGCATATTTGCAAGATGCTTGCAAATGCTCAGTAAAGGTCTAGCCAATGGATTTTAAATAACGAATCCTGGTGTTATAGCTATATTTCTTATATATATAATATTATATGTTATTATTTTATATATTATATAAAAATATATAATAAATTTATATATATCCAAAAATATATTATATTTTACAATATAAAAAAGAATGTTTAATAACTGCTTATTCTCTCGGCCCCCCTTCCCTCCCTTCTTTTCAGGACTGTTTGGTTTCATATGCTAAAATGAAGTGTTTCCCTTTATGTATTACTTGTGTTACAGTCAAGAGTTTACTTACTTACACTTACATGTGTAAGCTTGTAAGCTGGAGATCAGGTTAAGTCTCATTATTCCCCGTTTCTCAAACTTTACCAGAACAACTTCAGTGTGAAAAGCTGACCATTGCTGGAATAATTAAAAAATGCAAATAGTGATTAGAACTGTGTATATGACACATACAGTATTAGTCTTTACTTTCAAGACTTTGTTTGTTTTTTCTTGGCAGTGTTTCTGACAGGCAGTGATCGTATTCCAATTCTTGGAATGAAGTGTCTTAAACTAGTCATCCAGCCGACAGGAGGCGGAGAAGGTTATCTTCCGGTAGCTCACACTTGCTTTAATCTTCTTGATCTTCCAAAATACACAGATAAAGAAACTCTGAAGTCTAAGTTGATCCAGGCTATAGATCACTACGAAGGTTTCAGTTTAGTATAACTTCAGAAATGAGAGTTCTGTGTAATGTGGGATCATTAAACTAACTTTTTGTGTCTTTCTTGTGGTGGTAAATTCAGTGGATTAAGTGATGGGTTGATAATATAACTGATAATTTGCAGAAATGTTCAGTGGTACGAATATTCATGGGAGCCAAAAAACATTTATAAAAATGAGGAACTGTCTTAATACATACCTTCTTGTACAGAACCATGTGGATTTTGCCATCTTACAATAAAAATGAGAGTATTGTGAATGGGAGTCAAGTTTCACTAACATGAATTAACATTTCACTTTATGCAAACAATTTGGCGTGTGAGTGCATGGGAGACTTGCTTAAGTTTTTCAGATCACTTAGTAAGAACATTTAACTTTTTCCCTGATAAATTCACTTGGTAACTTTTCATTTTGTAAATAATAAATTTTTGTGATAAATAATTATGTTCCGATAGCAGTATGGTTTCTATTGCTTGTAATTGAATATGAGCTTATTTTACGGCTTTTAACAAAAAAAGTGACTACTCTGATTTCTGAAGATATATATATTTTTCTGGTTTGTTTTAAGAACCTTAATAATGAAAGTGATTGTTTAAGAGACATTCATCTTCACAATGTACAATCCATGAAGCAGTCACTTAGTGCCGGTAAAAAACTGCATACAATGCATTTTTAATATGTGGATGGACAAGCTGACTTAATACACTGTTTTATTTTTAAGGACTGGTTCTGTAATTAAGTGGATGCAATTATAGAAGAGGTTAATTTATCCTTTGAAACCTCTGCAGCCATGTGTCAAGAATACAGCTTAAAAAAAAAAATGCACCAGACAATTATTGCTGTCAAGAGGTTATATGTTTATTTTTAAATGCTGAAAGCATAGTTTATGGTTTCTAATAGAATTTTCACCTTTTTTCCAGATAAATGCATTTGAAATTAACTCTTTAACACCCCCTCCCCTTTTCTTAAGATTTTATTTTTAGTATAATTGCCCTGAGACGACTGTGCTTAGCTGGATACTTTTGGATTTGACTTCCTTTCTCTGGTTAAATCCCAGATTTTGTGGTGTTAATGCATATGTGACTTGCAGCTGTGAAACAAATATTTATTTTTTTTAGATTTTTAAATGCAGTGAAAAAATTCAAGCTGTAATAAAAGACTTGAATGAAAACCTTTGTTGGTCAGTGTGTATGGATGCTTGCATCATGCATATTTCTTCAGTTAGAAGGTAACTTTTGCATGCATTAAATCAAAAGGACAGCCAGGATACCAAGACCTCACTTGAAGAGTGAGGAGATTAATTCATTGTAATAAACTGTATTACATGCAGTTTCTGTACTAGCAGTAGAGGGTGGATGTAATACAACACAGTACAGTTAAAATTATTCTTTGTTCTTAACACCGTGTTTCTACAGCTTTCTCACGCAGTTGTAACCTCTAGTAATTTCTTTATATGCAGCCCATTTCCTATCTTTCCCAACATTTGTTACCTGGCTGGGAAATTCTCCCTCCTGTGAAAAGCAAGAAATCAACAAATACTAAAGCAGCTTAATCCTACTATGCATGGAAGAAAGAAAAGGAGAAAAGAAGAAGAAAAAAAAATTAAAATATTATGCCTTCATTTTACCAGGTAATATTAAAACACTGTTTTTAAATTATGAGACACCAAGGTTGCAAAGGCAAATTTTCAAAAATTAGGAAGTGGCTAATGTAAAGCTGCCTTCCTTTCTCCCCTAGCTTATTATTACATGAGCCAGTGCTGTTTTCTTTTTTAGGGGACTTTTTCTTCATTCAGTGTACACAGCTGATGGTGTTCACTGAATAACAGGGTTATTTTTATGTTCAGTTGTGCAGGTCTAAGTTTGATCTATTGCATTATTCTAAACCTTGCACTATATATATATGTATTTAATTTCCCTATGGGGTTTTCTCTGATTTGTGCTGTATTGGGTTTTTCATTGATCTCTAATATGAAAGATGAGTAATAGCCTTATTCTGTAGATGAGGGGCTCTGAGACAGAATCCAAGCGATAGTTACTGAACGCTTGTCAATTTTTGGTGCCCAATTTAGGATTTGCCTAGAGAACTTGGATGCCCTTTGTCTTTGACATGCAGCTATTGTTGACTAAAACTGCTGTGGCAGTCGCTTCATATTGCTGCAAAAGTTTCTCCAGTGAAACAGGGCAAGATTTTAAAGGATTAGTTAGGATAGGTTTGGTACCATGCTCTGGGAGATGCTCTGTTTATGTTGAGCTGTAACAGAGGCAGCCTGTACTAAAGTAAGAGACCCGAGGAATGTACTCTGAGCAATCTAGCAGTCATAAATAAAGATCAGGTGGGCATTTGAAGGAGATAGGAAGGCCATGAGTCAGGAGGTTTTGTGTAAGCTCCAGAAACTAGGTCATTGAACAAAGAACGTTGAAAAGTTCAAGCGAAAAAGAAGATTGAGTGACCCCCAGAAGTGCGGCTGAAGAATGGAACGACCACCCAGAAGTCTCCCAAAGGAAGATTCTAGAAGAATCTGCCTCAAGCTCCGCCTAAACCCTGCCTATTATGAATATGATGATTAGGTATCAAAATTAAATGAAAATGTATGTAAAGATGTAACCTCTCATGAAAACTGTATAAATTACCTGACTTTTTCACTGAAAACTTTGGAGCTAGTTTGTCCAGTGCAAACCAGCTAGCTCCCCAGCGTTGCACAAAATAAATACCTTGGCTGCTTAAAGACAAAAATTAATCTCTGAGCAGTTACTCTCTGCTGTTTCGGTATCATTTTGGCAAGCCAGGCAGGAGAACTCTCCGCTGGTGCTGGAATCCAGGGGGCCTGGGGGCTCGCGACTGGATCTTGGGTCAGCGAGACTCCCCTACCCCTCGGTTTCTCACACAGGCGGACAAGGACTTCTGCTTAACATAAAAGGTATTTATATTTGTTCTTTGGTTTAAACTTGGTTGAATTTACCCCTTAAGATGAAGACGAGACGCCATCCTCGCAGGGTTATGAGAAGGGACGCTTTCTGAAAAGGGGTAGCAGCCCCTGTCTGGTATGTTATATTTGGCTGAATACTGTTCATTTTGTCTTAAGGTTTGGGAAGCTAAAACTTCTATGTTTCTTTTTGGTCGTTGTCTTGTTTGGAATTCCCGAA
Source organism: Falco biarmicus (assembly GCF_023638135.1). Classification (NCBI taxonomy): domain Eukaryota; kingdom Metazoa; phylum Chordata; class Aves; order Falconiformes; family Falconidae; genus Falco; species Falco biarmicus. The sequence continues at coordinate 38,117,671 of NC_079296.1, forward strand.
ATGTAAACTGAAATAGCGCGCTGTGTTTTGGTTTATGTGCTGTCTTGTTTTATGTTCAAAATTAAGAGTTAAAGGTCTTTTATGGGAAGTAATTCTGGTAATTCTGTGCCATTTTGGTATCATCAGCCAAGACACATTTCTTACTCTCTTGGAGCATTAGTGGACATTAGTAAGCACTGAGAGGGTGAGGGTGGGGAGTCTTGAATTGTTGGTTGAATGTCATGTTAAAAAAACCCTGGCAGAGCAGGGCTGGGGTCACTTTCCTCATGACAGCATTTGCCCGAGATATCTTTCTGTAGTTTTGGCCTTGGTTTTATCCACCTCTGCCAGAAATGGAGTTGGGTCCTACAGAGCGTGATCGTACTTGCTAAATGCTCCTGATAGGCTTACAGGTGTGTGTTAGCTTATTCTGGGCAGTGAGACAGGTGCCCTATTGCAAAACTGACATTATCTAGCTAACAGGGTAAAAGACTTTTCTGTAGTACTAGAAGAATTACTAGCCATTTCATTACTTTACCAAGCAGGTCAATACTTTCTGGAACGCTTACATTGCCATTCGTTCTGTTCACAGCCGTAAAAGCCATGTGAAGGATCTCTGCAGAAGCTGCGCACAGTTAAGTGTTTCCTCTGGCTGGGAAAAGGTGGGCAGCAGGAACTGCTTTCTCTTTCTTGGACCCAGTATCATTTTGCGTATAATATTTGATGCTGTGCATTGTGTGAGAAAAGGAAAAAAGAAATCCCTTCCACTCTATGCTTAGCTAGAATAGCCATGGTGTTAATGAAGAAAGCCTCAGGCCTTCCTCGTCAAATTTCCAATGAATCAGGAAAGCTTGCATACCGCTTTTAAAAGAGTAATGCAAGGAGTTGAGGGATAGTAGTAGTTTGGGCTGCGATAGGAGCATTTCACGAATATAAAAAATCTTTAAAGAAAGTATTTTTATTTGATAATTACGTTAGCATTTTGATAAAGGTTAATAATTATCACTGGAGAATGCTAGTTGCTTGTCAAACTTAGATTCATCTCCATCACTGTTACTAAAGGAGAACTTGTCATTGTCATAGCAGTGCGGTTGTGTACTGGACTTCTTGCACATGTCACGTTAGTACAGGGCTGAAGAATGAACTTGCATGACAAAACTACACAGGCTGTTTCAGCTACACGTATAGCAGAAGTTTGTCCCTTGTGTTCCAGGGGAAAATTGAAGAACACTGTTGTGCTGCACCAACCAGGATAGAAGCAGTGAGCCCTGATAAGCATAATGACTTGTCTCCTTTGGCACTTTTTGGGAGTTACTACTAATAACCTTAGTAGATGTACAGCATCAAACTGTGGTATTACAAAGGATTTTAGTTTGTTGCACTACTCTCTGCTGCAATAAACTTGATTTATCAGGAATAGATAAAGTTTAATATAATCAGATAAACCACCAAAAAGAGAGCTCTTTGTTTAAAGGCACATGATGTTCTGCAGGTAGATAAATGCAGAATAAAAGCTTGCTTTTAAATACTGTGGTTTTCAGCATGACAGACTGGTATATAGCGAGCACCACACAAATGGCTGTGTTGACTTTCTCCATTGTGCAACCAGAACTATGTACTAGCGTGTACTGTGTACAGCTGTCTTAGTTGGGGGAGTGTGTGTTGGGGTGTGTGTGGGTGGAATGGGAAGAGGAAGAACAAAATATTTGTTTCTTCTGCTGACAATTCCTGTTGCTTACCAAATGGACATTTTTTGATTGGAAGGTCAGTGTGGGATTTGGGAAGTAATCATCAAGCTACTATTTTTGTCTTTGTGTGCTGTTCAGGTTTGTGTTGATCAAGTTTGGAGCAGTAACTTTAAAAACATCACCTTAGGCTTGGAGCATCCTCTATGACCTCCTATAGCCAGATTTAATAGTATACCTTAGAGCCCAAATAAATCCTCTTGACTGTTTTCCTGATACATGTGCACACTTAATCAATGAAATAACAAAGAGCCATTTCTATACACTTGAGTTCCCAGACCATTTGACTGAATCCTCAATTTTTTTTTCCCTTGAGAAGAGGAGCCTGTTCATGCCTATACACATTATTTAACTCTGTGCTGTGACACTTGACTTCCTTTCTGCAAGTGGAGTATGTTAAAACTTTTGAACTGCAAACTTTTGCCTGCCCGTTTCTGCACTGATGCAGGTTTGTGGAATGAGAAAGGTGTCTTTTATCTTTTGACCACAAAGACAACGGGGGGGAAGCAGCTAAACCCAACCGTGGCAATACCATAGGCATATTAGAACTGTTCAAAAGTGTCTGGAGGTTGTTACTACCAGTAGACCAAACATCGAGTTCCTGCATATCCCTTGCGTTTGGATATTACTGATCTTATATAAACCAAGAAAATATGTGTTGCTGATGCCAGGAGTGTTAAAGAACTTGGATGGGCTAGGGTAGCAGTCAGCATTTTTTTTTTTTCTGCAGCCAAAGGCATGTGCATCGATCTCAGATTATTAGAAAGGAAAATCAGGTTCATGAATCTTGTTTCACATGCGAACTACAGAGCTATTATGTTCAGCATAGTTAGTGTGTAGGGTGCTAGCTGGGATCTTTATCTCACCAAGGCTCGAGGCTGGTCTTAGGAACAGGTCATACCCAGCACATGTGAATCCTCCACTGTGCAGTGCCTGGAGGCCTGTGAATGTCTACAGGTAGTTGCTGCTTTCTCCCATGTGCCCGGTTTACATGGGGAATTTCAGTGAGGAAATGGATTAATGTTGGATGAAGACTTAAGTTTGAGCAAAGTGCAAAAAAGAAGTTCCATTTCCTTCGCTTTTTTGAGCAAATAGCCTAGCTTTCCATTAGAAGGAGCAGAGATGGCAGACTGTTGTTAAAAGTTAGCTTCCTATAGAAACTATAGAAAAAATTTAAACATGAAACTAATTAAATTATTTGTGGCTTAATTCCACACAGAAGGTATGCGGGTGCACCTGCCAGCAGCAGCGTTTGAGTACTGTGGGAGCTGCGTATAGCACCTCAACAAGCCTGAGGTGACCCGCTGGCAAGGTACGGACACCCCAATGCACTCTGAGGTGCCAAGATTAAATTGGCAATAAACAACGGGAGAGGTAAAAGAACCAAAACCCAAATCAAACCTGGGGAGATAAAGGAGATCAGTAGTACCTTGAACTGAGGGAGCAGCCGGAACGGGGCTGCAGCTCCGTAGCGGGCAGAGCCCAGTGCCCCGACGGGTACCGGGGGTTGCTGTGGGCTCCTCTCTGTCGGTGGCCAGTAGCCAAGGGCTGGAGAAGTTTTAAAGGCTGGGGTGAGGAGGTAGCGGTGCCCCCTGCCAGAGCCGAGGGCGCTGCTGCAGCGCACGGCGTTCCGGGGCCGGCGGCTGCGTGCAGCCCCGCGCGGGGACGGGCAGCCCCTTCGGCGGAGCCGCTGCAGGGCGGGAAGGGGCTGAGGTGGCGCCGGCGCCCGAGAGCGGCTCCGCACGGTGCCACCGGGGCCCCGAGCAGCAGGGCGGAGGTGAGCAGCAGCTCACCTGTGCCAGGTTATCTTGTATCGCAGCGTCCCGTCGGCACACTGAGCGATCCCCGGAGCCGGCAGCAGCTGCGGCCGCCCAGCCATGGCGTGCTCACCCGGGGGCGCAGCGCGGCCGCGGCGGGCGGCCTCCCTCAGCGCCGCCTCGCTCCCCTGAGGTAACGGCCGGCAGAGCGCGGGCAGCACCCCAGGGGCGCCCAGCGCTCCCCTCGAGCGGCGGGAGCGTCCCTGCGGCCTGGCCTCGGCCACGGCCGCCCCTCACGGCCGCCCCTCACGGCCGCCCCTCACGGCCGCCCCTCACGGCCGCCCCTCACGGCCGCCCCTCACGGCCGCCCAGCTGGGAGCTGCCAGCGCGGGAAAGCGGCGCTTCGCCGTTGGAAAGCGTGCGGAACATGACGTGCGGAATCGAACTCTACAGCTCGAGGAGAGTTGTGAAGCAGGTATGTTTATTGCGGCGCTGGGTGCAAGGGGGATCGCTTCTCCTAACACCGTTTCAACAAGCAGTCTGATATTTATTATACAAAGTCGTGCGTATATATAAGGCTTCCAGACAGTCAGAATCTCCTCCCTCTGGCGCCTCTTCAGGATGTACTTTTCATCTTCTTGGGCAGTTACCTGAAGTTCTTGTTTATTTTTGCATATATTAGCAGTCTTTGTTATTTAGGTTCTGTATCTTAAAACATCTGCTAGCTAACGATTATTCCTTCCATATTGTCCACTCTAAACTAACACATGCCCACTGTCTATATCAGCATGATCCCCCCAGTGAGAGATCCACCTTCTTCGGGGTGGGGGCCATTTGAGTAGGAGGTCACTGATCTACTACTGCCACAATTATTTTACCTTGGTTTATTTTCTTTTAGCAGTTAGCACGTCCTCGTCAGAAGGCTCCTTGTTTACGTTCTTGTTGAGCTCATCTCCACCGGTACTAACTGTCCCTTCTCGAAGAGCTAAGTGCTAAGCTCCCACCCTTGCTCTTTCTCGGCTGTTAATGTTTCTGTTATGTATGTAGCTTCTGTCTGCATCACTATATCGAACAGTAATTGCACAGAGCGGGGGAAAAAAAAGTAATAATCCCCGACCAAACAACAAAACCCCGCTGAGGTGGGTCTGGAGGTTGTTTTTAAGGGCTTCAGCACTGCGCTGCTCTGGGAGCCGCAGGCCGCTGCTGCCTGCCGCCGTCGGTAGCCCCGCTGCGGGGACGGCCCCCGGGGCGGGGGGCTGCTGCTCTGGGAGGGCAAAACCAGCCGTGCCCGGCTCACGGAGCACTGGGGTTTGTGTCGCTTGTAGAAACTGCGTCCTTTGAAGACCCGCGGTCATAATACATCTGCGCCCACCGCACCAGGCTCGGGGTGCGCCCGAGGGGCGCTGCGGGCTCCGCGGCTGGGAGGGCGGGTACAAACGGCAGTGCTGTCTCTGCCTTTCACTGGAGAACTGCGGTGCTGGGTTAATCAGAGCTACGAACTGTCTCCACCTGTAGCTAGTTCAGGTGTTTAAGAAGAGAGCAATTCGAGGACCTTCAGTAGTCCTGTCCCACCTGACTTTGCCCAGTTCCTTTTTGAGGCTGCTTTAAGGTCTAGTTGCATCCTGCAGCATGGAGTTTTGCAGCTCCTCGGCCATAGCTTACTTCAGCGCCTCTGCTTTTCTGCATCTTCAACTGAATGGTCCTTGGGCCTTGTGCTGGTACAGTAAATAGCAAATCTCTTCTCTTCATGCACATTGTTAATGTTATCATTACTTTTCCTACTGAGTCCTAGCAGCCTCGGTGCCTTCTCAAAACTGGTGAGCAAAGAGTGAGTTACTAAGGGTATTCTAATGAGTCCATGTCTTTTCTTGATGAGTTATAGCTGGTTTAGAAGCCATTGCTACATAGACATGTCCAGTTAGCCTGAAATCCTGCGCTTTGAACTGGGTTTTATTCTCCAGTCGCTGTGGAGGTAAGTGTATTATGCAAAGAATTGCAACTGCCTTTAAATTTGACCATCCTGGTTCGGTATTTCAGCATAGTTGTTGACTTTGAGGTCCTGAACTGTGTCTTCCTTTTTTGCAAACTTTTTTCAAATTTTCTTATTGATTCTGAATGCTGGTTTCATTCAAATGTTGTACTTTTATAGCCCCTCCCAGTTGGATGTTGTTCAACACTTTGCTGTTGTGCATATAAAAGCATTATGTATTTTCCGTAATCAAAAGCACTAAAAATGTACTGGATTCAAGATAGGTCCATAGAAAATACACAGTCATTAAGAAGAAAAAAACCCCACAGGATTTTTAAATATGGACTTCTTTTACATCACTTGAAATACTTTTGCAAGGTTATTATTGTGTCTAATGCATCAAAATAGACTGAAAGGAGGCTGGGGAGTGGCAATGTCTTACTGAAGAAACGCTTGTACTTCGTTTTTTTTCAGTGTGTCTAATATAAATGCTAAGAGGGTTAAGATGCTTTCATGAGAAAAACAAGTAATCTCTTTGAGATTGTACATGCTCTTCTGTGCTTCCAGATGAATTTTGTGTAAGATGCTGAATACTTAAGGGATAACAAAGAGCTGTGGTAGCAAACGTTTCCCCATTCCCATCGTTTGCCTTGTGATTGTTTTGATATGTAAAGACAAGATCTTCACTACAGGGAAAGGATAGTGTGTGAAATAGAGGAATAAGGTGTCACGTTCTAGTTTGGGGTTCCTCTTCTGTTCAAGTAATATTGGCAAAGATACATGAAAGAACAAGAACAAAAAGCAGAACTACTTCATCTTGACATAGAAAAAGGTGCAGCTGTTTTATTCTAGAGGAGAAATGTTTTTGAGTCCTTTCAGAGTAATAAGCAATTGATAGGGAAACATTATCTGTGTAAAAAATTCTTCGTTTTTTTAATACTTCTTCTCATCTCTCAAGTGTGTGAGTTGCTTATAAATAGGTGGGACTTTTGCCTAATACAAATCTAACTTGTATTTGAGGGAGTGTCATACAGAAGTACGGTGGAATCATCAAGATAGTAAGGTGTTACATAGTGGAAAACCAACTAAACTGGGCCCTGGCCCTTGAGGGCCAACAGGCGTGGATCTTTGCAGCATGCAGGGGGCCAGTACAGCTGTAGCCCTGCGACAAAGTGCAGCCTGACCTGCCTAGGGTGGTCTGTAGTTGGGCTTCAGCCATGCTGTGACGGGCAGGTGAGACTGCTGCCCAGAGAGAAACACACAAACCACAAATGAAGTACATGTGACACCAAAACATGCCCTGATCTCCCCAGTGGTGCAGGTTCCTTACAGAGAGCTTCTCCTGGACACAGCTGTTCAGGGTTGGGGCAGAAGCAACAAGTGCCAAGCACCAAGGAAGCTTTGGGATGGGTCGAGAAAAGGTGGCAGAGCTGCAGGGTACTGGAATGCCAACAGAAATAAACACTTGTTCAGCAAAGACATCTACAGTTAACGTGGAGTTTGAAAGGAGGAAAGTGGTTTTCTGAAGGACAACATTCCATTGTGGTTTAGGAGGCCATTTTACCAGAGACAGTGCAGAGTAGCTTCAGTCAGGCTTTTTTTTCCCCCAAGGGGGCAGATGGAAAAAAGTGATTTACTATATAATGCCTTACAGTAGCTAGGGTATAGCTTGACTTCATAGGGCCTCTTTTGTGAAGCCTTTAAGATCTGACTAGAAATTAAGAGAAACCAGAAATCAAATGACAATTTTAATAGACTTCAGAACAAAGTGTACGAGTATAAAACACTGGGTTTGTATTTCAAAAGTTGCAGGAAGATAGCCAGTCATTTTAAACAGTCTTCTACAAAACATATGCCAGTAGATTACATAAAAGACACTATATACAATATAAAAGAGCAGAAAACAATCCTCACTGTAAAAATAATTTAAAACAAAGTATTTCAATTTAAAATATCTCCTATAGCACAAACTAATACATTGTGACATGCAAGTGAAAACTAAACATATTGCATTCTTTAGTGTAGCCAAGTAAGAGCTGTATTAAATTTGGACAATGAGATAACATGCCAACATTTTCTGATGAATACAGGAGGCTGTTCTTAAATATTTATTAACTGATGGATCTTGTGTTCAAAGAACAGCTACTATACATCTTCCAAAATGTAATAAATATTAAAGCAAAGTATATGAATAATCTACATCATAGAGTTTATTTGGGCCAATGTTGAAAAAGTGGTTTATAGAAAAATGCTGTTTCACTTACTACTGCACTGTGCAATTTAACAAAATAGTTCTGAAGGCCTGGAAACAATCTGCACTTGAACGTTTGCAACACTCAGTTGTAAGGCAGCCTAGCACTTGAATATACAATGCAGTAATTTTGGTAGCTACTTTGCTTTTAACATGCATGGTGGAGCTAGCAGGTGGAAAATTATTTTCCCAACCTGAGACATGACCTCAAAACAGCGTGCTTCCAGGTTAAGTTATTTATCTGTGTTTTATCCACGCAGCGGTATAAGCAGAGGCTCTCAGTACTTGAATTAGTTTCTCCTGGTTTTGTTGCATCTAAGTACAAAGGAAGAGCTTATTTTTTTTGCACCTTCTCCCATGCTGGTAGAAACGGCATTCTGAACTCAGCCTGGCTTCCACATTAAGAGTCTTGGCAACTTATCAAATGCTGTTTTTAATGCAAGCTGCACTATGTTTGACTTTTGTACGACATGAAAAACTTCTACTATGGGGGATCCATTTTGTTTAAAATACCAGTATTAAATTGCTAAGGAGCCAAGATCAACATTGCTTCATATCCACAGGAAGTATTGAACTCAGTAACCTAAGCATTTTCACAGCACTTCTTATCAGCCTAAAAACCATAGGACTTCTCAAGTGCTGGCTGTCTTGTTTCCATTTAACTATCTACTTGCATCTAAATGTGTCTCAAACATACAAGATAACTTGTTAAAGCAAAAGATTAGCTGCCACAGTAGGTCTTGGAAAATGCCAGTGTTTAATGATGGACTAGCCAAGAATGAAAAGTTTAGCAGAAGTGTGAGAAGGTTTTAAATAAACCGAACGGTTACAAAGCAAGAGGTGTGAAAATACCATTCTTTGGTCTAAATTAGCTGTTCCCTTTATATTAGTTAACATTCCAATGGCTTTTTCAAAACTGTTTAAAAATAATATAAGCTGAAATTCATTAAGCAAAAATATGTATTATATACATGGATGCCTAATCAGACAGATGAACTTAAAAGTGAACATAGTGACAATTGTTTAGATATTCCTAGTACCTTAAAAAAAAAAAGATGAGTTAGTGTTGAGTGTGCAGTAATAGAATTTTATTGAAAAAGGTAAAAAACTAAGCATGAAAATCTGTTTTAGTTATTTATAAACACTACATCCTTATGTTTTTGTTGCGCTAAATCCAGACGTAAACATTCATTCTGACATGCCAAAGCTCCTAATGCTGGTGGGAAGTTCCTGTAACCAGTCAGTGATCACTTCACAACTTGTTGCCTGGATGATCAGTCCCTGCAGCTTCATTTGTGTAAGATGACTCATCAGCTGCCGATTCGTCTTGTTCAACTCCATCTTCCCCAAATCCGGGTTCCTCTTCCCTTTCAGGAGCATCCTCATCCTCTATGCCATTGTAAAACTCTTCGATCTCACTTTCATCTTCCACATCTAAGCTCTGACTACGACATGAACCGCTTTCACTACTACTCCCACAAGAGCTAGAAGATATGATATCATCTTCAGAATCTGAGTATACCTCAGCACCGTGGAAAATATAGCGATTTGGTGGTAAAAATAGATACTGAGTACCTGAAACAGAATTTCAGAAGTCAATAAAAGGCTAAAATAAATAATTCGTACAAGATCTTGCAGACTTCTGGTTAAAAGGTACCTGGCATGTATGTCTTTTCCACAGTGACACGTAACCAACAGATTACATTCAAAATGCATTTATTTCAATGTATGTGTATTTATTATGAAGCACAAAACAAATGCTTCACTGAAAAGCTCAGTGTTCCTTCTCCTCCCTCCCTCTGACGCAAAAAAAGCATTTAAACTCTTCAGTGCTTAGCAGCTTTTTTCATTGGTACATGTATTCGCAGCTAGATTTCCATTACTTGTAACAGCACTAGAACCCACTGCACAGAGTATTTGACAAAGTTTAAGAACAGTGTTTGCTTTAGAAAGTTGCAATTTAATACCTGGTTCTTCATCCACACTGATTTTCTAGTGTGATAGCTCCTTGCATCAGTTAAGAGACAGCATACTGGAAGGCTTCCTTGGAAAGGCTAAAGTTTCCTTCAAAATCTGCCTGGGTCCAGCTGTGAGACTTGCTTTTCAGCTCCTATCATGACTCCATCTCTTAGTTCTACTGCCTTACCAAATCATGACCTAGTGGACCAGCTTCTTACCACTTAAGGATCAAACTATTTTTTCTGAAAATGCATTTGAAAATGTTAGAAACTCATGTATTTTTTTATATCTACCTTCAACCTCCAAAACTTTGATCTTTTCAGTGAGTATATAATAACTGATTATAAAAGCCATTATGAATTACAAAAAGAATTCCTATCAGCTTCTTCAAAAGAAATAAATGATACAATTGTGAGTTGTGTGGACACTAGTCTGAACAAAAATAACCACCAAAACCCACTGATTCCATCAAGGATAACTTATTTATTGCTTTAAAGTTAAGTCTGGAATAAACATCTTTGCCAAAAAATGCAAAATACTGAAATGAGTTAACACTTACCATCCAGCCTTTTGCTAATCTGTTCTTTCGCAGATCTGTTTACCCAGCACTTCTTCAGTATTTCATTTTTTCCTTTATTTTCTCCATTGTTAGATCCATTTTCCTTCATTGTTTCAGAGTTCATCAGTTCACTAGTAGGATCTTCAGGGTTTTCTGATGATGTCTGTGTGTCCTGAAGCTTTTCCTCTGTGCAGGTCCCTTTAGTTTCTGACACAGGATCACAGTCTTCTACCTTACATTCAGCTGGGTGTTCTGAAGACACCACTGAAGTATCTGGTGGGGTCATTCTTTCTGGTGAACTAGAGTCTTCTGAAATGTTTAAAGGGGTAGGCGGTAGCTCAGATGAGTGCAGTTCGAGCTCCTTGTGCGTTCGTGGAGGCTTTTCTGTTATTTCTGAAAGTTTTACCGAGTTGTAGCAAAGTTTTGTGTATTCGCTACCTAGCCTTTGACATAATTCATTAATAATAACATCACAGTCTCCAAGAAGCTCCACGTCAAAGTGTAGGTGAGGCAAAGGTTCCCTATTAATTAAGATCTGAGGCACTTCATGGGGGATGGAACCTATATATAGAAAAGAAAATTTAAAGCTAGTCACTTCAGTTTTAATTTCAGCAGAGATCTACTTAGAAAGCTTGATTCCTCAGACTTCTCTTCATACCTTCACTTGTAACAAGACCAAATCAGACAGATCGGGAAGAAGACAAGCAAATCCCAAATTTAACAGCAGTCTGTGGTGCTGTGTTTACTGTAGCCTATCTAGACTTTTTTCCCCTCTTTTTTTTTTCCAGTAAAAAGTGTTCCTCTACTCAATCACTGAGAAACACATGCACTTTGTGATATTGACTACGGCAATGTTTGGTCAAGTGTGAAAAAGATTACTAAAATTAGAACTGTAATCTCTTAGAAGAATAATGTTGATTTTGTGCATTCGTTGTATGTACCAAAGTGCCATGAAGAATCTACTGCTGGTAAATGACACCCCCTTAATTAGGTCAAAATGTTTCCAGGTACAAGCTGTATATACACTATATACAGGGTTGCTCAACCCATCTCTGACGTTTAGGCTTCCAAAACGCATCCGTTTGGTAATGCAGCACTGATTCCTCAAGATAACCAACTAACGAAATCCAGTTGAAGGGCACAGAAAGAGCAATGGTTTGTGTAGTGGATCTTAACTTTCCAGTCCTTAGGCATTTCCCATCAGCTTAAACACTAGGTGAAAAGGATGTTACTACGAGGGTCACAGATGCGGTACTGTTCCCAGTTAAGAGCAGATGCTAAGCACATGTCCTCCTTAGGCTTACACATGAGAATTTTTTAGTACTAGTAAGTCTAGCACTTGGTAGGCAAATAAATCACTGTCACGGTATTTTCTCAGCCTTCCTAAAGTGCATTTTTCTATAACATATATTAGAGATGTTTTTCCACATCACTTTTAAAAGCTAAGGATCCAAATAGTGACACATTATATACTGCACACTGTGTATCATTTAGTTCTGACTTTAAAATAAGCTACAACTTGGACACCTGATGTACTTGATCTGATTTGTTTGACACTACATTTATCTTCTTAAAGATGATTCCTTTCTAAATCTTTCAAGTAAGTCTGACAGCACACTGCAAGCAGGGAGGGGCATGAACTGAATCTCGGAACAAAGTCATTCAAGTTTTAGGGGAGTAGCTTTTTCAGATTATCATTTTGTTACCTTGATATTTGCCTGGAGTGTAGAAAAAGCACTTGGAATTTGTTACTTTCTCTATTTTGCATTTCAGCTTTAGAGAGATAATCAATTTTCATCTTGGAAAACTAGATGCATACTCTAGTTTCTTCACTGAATTGAGCCAAAAGCATTTCTTGGAGCTCTTAACTGAGAATTTCTTTTGATCCAAAATTTTTGGAAGAAAATATTACCAGAGATAGTAACTTACTTGGAATCAATGCTACTGGTCTTACTTTCAGTGAAGACCCAATGACAATAAGGAGATCAACTTCATTTTTGTCATACTTCATAGCGCGATGAAACTGCTCGGGTAAGTTTTCTCCAAAGAACACTATGTCTGGCTTCATGATAGCGAGCGGTTCATCAGGTGGACATCTGGGACATCTAGGTACAACCTGTGTTAGAACAGTTTCTATTACTACAGTTCAAGGCTGTGCCCTTGAAAACCTCAGACTTTAGCAATTCACAGTAACTTATTTTGGCAAAAGACAAGGAAGTTTCAGTGATATTTCCTCACTCCATTTTTCTGTGGATATTCAGATATTACATTTCTTACCCTAGCCTGCAGCAGCTGCACACCGAAATAAAACTACAGCAGGAATAAAGAGGGAGTCCTCTTAAGTCAGAAGGGAGAAACCACACAGATCTATACCACCGGTCTTTGTCTGACAACTAAGCCAAAATCCAGAAGTCATGCTCAGCACCAGTGAGTAACTACTTCCTGTTTGATAGGAATATATTTTTCTCTGTTTAATCAGAGCAAAACCTTACAATTTCACGGTCATTTTCCACTGTAGGATCTGATATAAAATCCTTCCTAATCAAAGGGTGTGTTGCAGACCTTCACTGCTCTACTTTCTCCTCTCCTGAAAGGGTATGGTGTTTCACACAAAAAGCAACATGGAACTGTAGCAGGTGGCTACCAAAAAGCATACAGGACAAGAACATAGGAAAGAACTTTTGTTTGGTCTCTATTTTAAACTTTTCCAATTCATCCAAAAAAAGAGAAGAATCCTTGCTCACTTAAAGTGGGTGAGAGTTATGTTTGTGGCGAAGTATGCTTCCTTTCCTCCCGAAAAGAGAGGATTTTCTGATCTTTGGGACCTCTTTCAACTCTTTCCTATCTTAAGACTTTTTCAGAGAGAAGAAAAACAAGGTGGTGATTGATCTATGTACAGACAGTACTTCAATTACTACTGGGCAACTTTTCTTTCAAATAGTTCACATCTTCTTAGCCGTAGTGTTAAATACAATACCCCAGAATAAAATCTAAGGAGCTAAACATAACTGCAGTCGTATAGCAGTCATCACAAGCAAATTAGTGCTATGTGAAGGTGTAAAGGGATGTGTATTAGCTACTGTAACAGGAAAATATATGAAAAGTGACATTTAAATGCCAACAACTCCCTTTTGTACGGAGAACATATGCAGAAAAAGTAATACAGAACTTAGAAGGTTTAAATCAAAGAACCAGTTTATGGATGCCTACAGCAGGACAAAAGACAATGCTTTCCAAATGAGAAAACATCCCAAGTAAAAGGCCTTCCTCTAGTGTCAAAGACCTTTCCCAAAACTTTAAGCCTTCAAACAAAGAATCAATTCTCCTTTGAAGAAAACCTTGTGGGAGGGATGCATAAGCAGCAATATGGCACAAGAATTGGGATTTGGTATGGAGGAAACCTTCACCATGTGCTAGTGCCCAAGGGAAAACAACTAAAGAATTCCTGAAAAAGGAGCAGATGGGTGGAATGAATCTTGAACTTTTCCCTTGGAACCTTATGTATCAGAAAGACAGCTCATAATGCACAAACAGCTTAAACTTTTCTGAAGATTTTTACCCTGCTGTCTCTTCTGTTGATGTTAGTGATGCTTTTGCACTTTCAGTTGGAAGCTTAAGAAGGGAAAATAATTTGCTTTGTATTAGGAGGAAGATAAAATGAAGACAACCTCTAACTTTAAATTTAAAAAGACCAAGTAGTATAAACTCCATTTCTATAATTTCTCCCAGGAAGTCCAATGATTTGTGACTTAGTGGATCATAGTAAAGGAACTGATGTCCCTATCCAAATCACTTGAGTCCCTGTAATGGGCCCAGAAATGGGTTCATTCAACACTACACTACTCACCAGCTTCTCTGCTAATTCTCAGGAAGGTTTTCAGTAAAGGGGAAGATCTATTCCAAGAGCTGACATTGATACCAAGAAGTTAAAGCTAGATAACTGGCCACTCAATTGCCTAGGGTCCTGTTTCCCTCCAGAAGGAGCATTTCCCCAAAATCCCACCACCACCTCTGGTGATGTATTTGTCTAATGAAAGAGAAATGGAATTTCTCATTGACTATTGATGTTATCTGTACATCAAAAACAAGATTAGTAAAGACTACGTAGGCTTAATAATATCCAAGAACTGGTGTGCATTTTCCATTTCTTGGGCCTTTTCTTCCTAAATCTGAGACCCTTTCACTATTTCTTGAAACTGACTAAAATAGTCAAAAGCAAAGTAAAAGTGATACTTTTGGAAGCGACTGACAATTGTTTTACTCGGAAGTTCTATGTGTGATGTATAGCTACTGCTTCTCATCCAGCAGGATGCTTGTATACAGCAACCAAGACAAAGAATCATGCTACACAGGGACCTAGCAAGTTATCTTGGAAGTGGCAAAACAATGGAGCAGCAACAAGAAATTTGTAGTTTTCTAAACAGATGACCTCAAACAATTCTCAGTCCATAATATGCTGAAAGGAAATCCTGGCAGAAAGATGCTAGCTAGACTCACTTCCTTGTGAAGCACTTATGACCATCAGGGAAAGGACCAGAGCAAAAGAAAGGTAGTATTTTTAGGGAAACCTAAGGACCTGGAGCCTTGTATAACTGAACTTTCAAGCAGTGTAGGACTGCAGAGACCAGAAACTGGACTACCTATTAGGACCCAGGTGCCAAAACCATTTTTCTGAAGGAGGACTTGTTAAGAGAACAAAGCTGTTGAAATGGACAGTGTTTTGTTTCATAAGTACAGAAAAAGTTTCTTTTGATAGATATCAAAAGAACCAAATTCTATATTCTAGAGAGGCAACAGGAAAAGAAACTGCATAGTACTGGTTTGGGAAATGCAGGCTATGGAATAAAGATAACGATGGCAAATAGAACAATTTTTTTTAGGCATAAAGGAAGAAGGGTATGTTTTCTTTCAATAGCTCCATTTCTTCTTGTGTGAAATTATACTTGGCAATAACCACATTTATTTTGCATTATGAAAATAATTCAGTATTACAGCTAGGGCCTGCCCTGGAAAGATATACCTGGTAACAGTACTGTAAGATTAAGGCTAAGAGACTGAGTGTAAAAAGCTCCTTCAGTCCTATCTCAGAAGTAAGAACTCTTTTTTTTTCTCATTATGCAAAAGTTTTGCTACAGTCTTCTGCTCTCCACTTCCCCATGCTTCCATTACTGACCACCAGCAGGTATGGGCCATCAGGGCAGAAGTTTGGTTCAGCACATGAGCATACAATGACTAAAGTGTTGTTGGGAAGCGGAGACCTCACCATTAAAAATCAAAACAGAAAATTACAACATGCTTAGGAAGGCTGTTTAGAAGGAAAAAATCTTAAACTCCAATCAGCTGGCTTTGATGGTAAAGGAACAGCAAACATCTGTAAGATAAAAAATTCTCAAAAATAATATTCTTAACAGCAAAATAAACCAGATTTCACATTCAATATTCCAGTGTTACAAAGCTTCAGGCTTATGAGATTGACATTTCTTAAAGCTTTAACTCAAACATCTCTTCTGAAAGGGCTTTCATCAGGTTCCATTTCAAATGTAATACCTGAAGGACTTACATTGCTTCCATGTTTCTCATCTAAAGTTGCAACTGTGGACCTAAGCATTTATCAAAAAAACATGAGCCTGCAGAAAAGAGAGTCCCTTTCCATTTGTATAAACAAGATCTCTTTGACCAAAGAATCATTATTTCTGTTCCTTCAAAAGAAGGGGAAGAAGAGCAAAGAGGGTTTCTCCAAGCCAAAGGTTCATTCTTCCAGAGCAGAACTAATTCCTGCCTCGGCCCTGGGGCACGTCACACCCAGATGTGTGCAGTTCACAATATGGAGTAGTTCAGAACTCCTAGAAAGCAACCTTCGACATTTCATTTGATCCTCTTCATTGCTCAGAGGCTGCTGGCAATTTCTCCTTGCATCACCTACTGTTCAAACATATTTTTAACATAGGTAGGTGCTCAAAGAGCAACCAATATTATAAACAGATAAGAATGCTTTCTCAGTGTGACTGTGAGTTGAGATTAACATAAAACAGGTATAAATCCAACCTGCTATTTACCATTTTAACCTCTACTTTTCTCGGAGATGCCATTAAAAATGGACTCATGGTTTTGTTCTGCTTCTTCCCATTACCTAATTTTTGCAGTACAGCATCTGAGTATACTTTCAAGTGTTAGAGGAAATGCTAAAATGCAGATAGGCACTTTTATGAAATACATGCAAAGATAACGTAGCCTTTTAAAAGCAGATCCTTTAAGCAATCCAAGTGTGGTGTTTTGGGTTTGGTGTTTTGTGGTTTTCAGTTTGTTGGGTGGGGTTGTGTTTTGTTTTGTTTTTTTGGTTTTTTGTGGGTTTTTTTGGAGAGAATTACTTATTAGAAAGCTGCAGTGAGTTAAAGTAAAATTTTTACCTGGTTGAAAATATCTCCTCGAACAACTTCGCAATCAACTTTGTATTTACAGATCAGGCAGGAAGCTGTTGCAAAGGAACCTGAGGGGAAAAACCCGTACAGTTGAAATAAGGATTTTCAGTCATTCAGATTTGGTTTTTTGTGCAAGCTATTTTGACACAAAGGCTGTTATGCTGCAGTGCTATAAAAATCAGTCATTAAAAAGTAATGGAAAATTAGGAGGAGATACTTGTAGTACTACAAGTAGTTCCAGATGTTAACAGAAATCTTGGTTTAGGAGTAGTGATATACCACATGCATGTCAACAGAGATTATATTGTGTCCTCTCATTCCCCCAACCTGTACAAGCATATACTGCAAGGGGAAAACAGAACTTTCCCTTTTCTCTTTACGCAACTAACAGTAGTGCCGACAGCTCTGCAAACAGCATCAGCTGAAAAAGAACCCACATGAAATCAAGAATCTGTAGGGCAAAATAACTAAGAAAATGCATTAGTAAAGACTTGACTGTAGGCAACTGAATAGGAGTACTGTTCCTTTCAGCAGAAGTGAGAAGCTACAGCTATATTGTTAAAATTGAAATACTGCTCTGAATCTGGTATCCAGCTTAGCTACTGTGTTAATTATTTGGCAAGACTGTAAGTTTGTTGCTCCATCCATCTACTTGGTAGCTCTAACTGGCCTGTTCCTGAAGCCACTGAGGGTGATGCCCAAGTGGTAGCGCATTCATGTCTGTCTCTGTCTAAAGGGAAAGCATTGGGTGGCTAACACACACATGAAAATATAGAGTATGAAATCACTGTGGCAAACCAGAGTGGCCTTTTATGTGTGCATCTGTCCAGGAGAGAGAAGTCTACAAGGCCTTTTATCTGCAGAAGGAAAAATGCTAGAAGTTGACAGAATGCTGAAGAATGAAACGGAAAAATTGACAGACTTTCTCCTAACCATGAAACAAGGAGTAAAAAAAGAAAATTAAAAAACGGGGATCTTTGACCCTGCGCTAGAATATGTCACTCATACAGTAAAAGTCTGGAGCTATCTAATTTCTAATGGTGATACGAAAGCACCTGTAAGTAAGCAAGCCCTGTGACTGAGCAATGTACAAGGGGGTATAAAAGCCTCTCTTCAAAAGGAAACTTTTAGAAAGGTAACCATTAAGATGTTGAAAGCATTGCAGAAGAACAGTTAAAAACCTCTGGTACCAAAACTTTATCCGGAGCATTATTTTAAGCCACCCAAACCAAAGATGTTTTCTGCTCATAACCTATGCACAGCAGTCAACCAACACTTACACTGCTAAATGAAGGGATTCTGGGGCTAAGTACATCATCAAAATATGCTTTGGGGATATTGTATCTGGGTAAGAAAAAAAGAGTGAAAGCACAGAAAAACTTGGAGCAGATTGTTTATGAACAACTGGCAGTTCAGCTTGCCTGATCGCTGCTGGCGTGGAAAGTGCACAGCTTCTGAAACGCTTGCTCAGCACTGCAGCTGCCAGAACTCGAGGGACTCCAAAAACTACAGGAAGTATGACAGTTATTTGCTCATTGTAACTTGTTTATAGTAATAATTGAGGCCTTTATACAGTATGCTAGGGCTGTGTCTGTCAGGCTAGCAGACTTAACACTGTCTGAGGCATTTGGTGCTACCTACTTGCAACTCTAGTACTTGAGTTCTCATTTTTCACCGTCAGTAGTTGATTAAGAAGTTATGCTGCTCCATGCACGAGTCATGTGTAGCCAGCAGGCCACCACCTCTGATCATTCTTCTACAGCAATGGCAAGAAAAAGGATCTAATTCCAGACATGCTGGTCGACTGTAATAGCCATTTTAAATTCAGAAAATGCATCTAAGATACAGTGGTTTTCACAATAGCCACTTTACTGTAAGTCTGCAGTGTGAAATATGTTCAAAGGTTCATATATGGACTTCCCAAATCATGAGAAGGTTCCTTGTCATTTGGCACACATAAACGTGCCATTGCCGCAGCTAGACAAAAATGACAGAACATAGCAGTATGCACCCTTACATAATGGTTTCAGTTTCTCTTTTACCATTAGTCAACTAGCGTTTGTTGAAGAGCAACATAACTGTATGTCAGATAAAGCTCGATGTGCTCAAAACTTCACTAATGTCTGGAGGCCTCAAAATCTCAGAGTTCATAGCATGTTTTTAAAGAATCTTTTTAATTTAAAATCCACTTATAAAGAACGTACACTGAAGATGGTCTGAAATCTAATACTGTAGGTGTGCAACTGAAAAAATGGAAGCTAGAGTGTGACGTGATGTGCAAAACCACAACCATGTAAGAAGTTCATGATAAATACCTCATACAGAATGACAACCAAAGGAAAATGCATGACACAGCACAAACAGAAACTAGCACCAGATCTGGATTATTTGACAGGTAGGATTCTACTGCATGCTGTACGGTCACCATGACAGAGCACTGTGTTTACTCTGTCTGAAAAAAGAAAACTGGCGAATCTGATGCTGAGCTAGGCTTTGCAGATAAGGAAACCAAGTGGGTTTGGTCCCTGGAAAAGGTGGAATTAGATAAGAAAGGTCTTACAAACATGCTAATGCTGCTTTTAAACAATTTATTTGTCAGAAGTCTACTAAATGATCCAAACGTGCACTTGAAGAACTAATTTTCTATATCCTTTCCTTAAAAATGAATCCTTGGACTTTTAACTTGATATTTGCAAGTCCTTAGAAATGGAAAGCGTATCAAGCAACTAATTAAGAGATTCCACTTAATTTGGTATCATCATTACAGAATGTGTATGACGGGGAAGGTGTAACAGGATGATCTTCAGTTCAGCTGAACTGGTGATTAATCCACAGTATTTTATTCATGAGGTAAATTCACTGAAGTGTCAGGATGTTTTAAGATTTCAATGGAATATAACCTAAATAAAGAATGAGGTAACAGCCAAACTCCATTTAATTGACAGACAGCAAGAGGGACCTATGAAAAGACGGATTTCCACACTATGTTCTCATACATAAAGAAACACCAAATACATTTTAAAAGTTAAGGTCTAAGCTTGTGCAGACAGGGTGTGGATCTTCACTGATACACAAAGACCACTGTTTAACAATTTCTGAAAGAAGTATTTCCACTTGAACTTCTGATTTAAATACTTCAGCTACTTAAAAAAAAAATCAACATTTTAAAAGCAGAATATTTGTTGCCAAGAGATACCAATTTTAGAAAAAATAATTTAATTCTAATTATTACCTTGTCACATGCACCAGTAAAAATCATTCCTATATATAAAATAAGTGAAACTAAAACCACTAACCATGACACTGTATTATCCTTTGGATTCCTGCAACCTGTTCCAATGTGTCTATGTTTTGAGTATAGTTGCGAAGTAGTTTTCCTTCTTTATCCATCAAAGCTATGAACTTGTGACAAAGAGACGGCTGGAATTGTCCTGGATAGATTTCCTAGGGAATCCAGAAGTACATTAGAAAGTGTAAATGTCTTTATTCCAACTGCAGCAATTCACAAAAACCTAAATATTATCAATAATGATTATGTCAGCAGTTAATGTTTTCTGGGAATCCTTTGCATTTTGCCATTTCTCCCAGATCCAACTCTTCCTTCAACAGCTGAGCTTCTAATCATGTCAGGATGAATTGCTCCATGCAGGTTGATGTTTTGCTCTTCACACAACATAAAAGCAAGATTTAGATATTTTTGGGGGTTTGGGAATGGTGAAATAGGAAAGCTTTTTTTTTTTCCCCCCTTTGTATATGTCAAGTAACCTCAATATTTGTTATTAGAAACATACATGGTTTAACTGCAGTCTCACAAATATGTCATGAGGAATTTTAATTCTGGTCTTCTGGTTTGGTGTAAGCAGTTTTTACTCCTCAGCATTATCAGCAGCTGTTCCTAGAGGATGAAAGCCCAGAAAGCAGAAAGGCATTGGATATAAAGGGGAAGATCGGTCGTATTCAGACCAGCTTTGCCAATTTAGCCACTTAGCAATAGTCATCAAGTTCAAACCATATGGCTTAGCAGAACAGTTCTGCTATGCCTGACAGATTCTTAGCCCTTTCATTAAATCAAGGTAGAAGAGGTAGGTGTATCTAAAGAGCATACAGGAAATAATGTAGACACTTTTGTAGAATGTTTTCATGTTTGCTCACAGTGAATGAACAAGGAGCCTGTCAAAAGGAAAAAATAAATGTGGGCACCCAGCTGAAAGCGTCACACTAGAGGCCTCTTTCTTGAGCTGACCACCTGGGTGGTACCTCTGGTTGCTGTGCAACAAGGAGGACAACAGCAGCAGCAGCACTATCGCTCTTGGTCAGGAGCACTCATTTAGGGGAGGCACTTTAATTCCAGACCCTCTGCTCTCCAGTCACTTTCACCACTGAACAGTCAACTGGCCTTTTAACACTGGCCAAAGCTGAACCAAAAGTTCTAGCTCAACAGTGAACTATTAAATTAATATTTGTAAAGGCTCTGCCTTCAGCTCTGTATAGCCCAACTATTAAAATGAAAGCATTTGGTTTTCCCCCAAAATATTTCAAGTTACTTCTAATTCTGAAGCTACGTGAGTCTCTGGAGTTAAACTGCAGCAAAATGAGCAGTGATTGCTAATAGTGCTATTAACTGGGTTATGACTAGACTATTATAATTATAATCAGATATTCATATAGTCCTAACCGCTTTTATATCCTGGTCTGAAGAAGTAAGACATGGTCTGCCACTGAGCTCTGCAAATTTATACAGCCATTTCTTTGCCCCTAGAATTAAAGGAACTTAAGACTTCATGGAATAAGAAATCAATATTCTTAACTGAGCTGACGGACAGAAAAGGAGAAGGAGAAATTATTTTAGTAAGAAAGTATAAGCCAAATTGGATTTGGTCTATTTGGGTAAAAACTATGTATAACAGGCTTCAAGTAAGTTTTGGGTTTGTTTGTTTGCTGTAAGGTTTTGGGGGCTTTTTTTTTTAATATTAAAAAAGCAAGTAACTGAGTATACACAACTGAGGATAGGAGGCTTTCAGAGAACCCCAAGCAGCTGAAGAATGCATTGATTTTTCTTTTCCAATCTTTGTAAAATAAATAGTGCAGCAGTATAAATTACATGCAAAGGGAAGAAAGAGCACTATTAGTGATTGATTTTTACAAGTCCTTACTGATCCTGTAGTAATTCTTACAATATTTTGGGGTTTTGTTCTTTGTCCCAGGGAAATTCCAGACTAAATGCAGGTTTGTACATATGTCTACAGCTTCTACAGTTCCTTCTTGTCTTGGAGATGTAGTCCCTGCTTTTTAAACTGTTTAGTATCACTACATCTTTCAAACAACTGTGTTCTCCCTTTTAAGCGAACACAGTCCCTGCAAAAAGGGTTTAATTCTGTAACATGTACAGATCCTTGTAATAACTATATCAAAACCTGAAACAAGAACAAACTTATTAGTGCATGAAACTGCTTCAGTCCCCTTTACTATAAACACAGTGCTAAAATGAGAATGTATTCTATTGAAGAGCATGCCACAGCACATCAAATTCAAATGTAGCTTTCCGCATTACTCATGTGCTGGCCAAAAGTTTCTCGTACTCTGTCATTTTTCAGAGAAAGTAACAGCTGCCAAGATGATTGAGGTTTGATTAAATAATTACAAGTTTTTATTTATCCTTCCTGAAATTAGAGACATCATCTAGAATGGATGAATATATAATGAACTTACAGTGCTAACAGTAAAAATAAGCTAAAAAAAAAATTGTTGCTAAATATTTCTAGTAAGGCTAATACCTGGTTGCATACAATGATGCAAGTAACACTGAGGATATAAAGTTGATACATTGCAAAGATGTGCCCAAGGAGAGTTCCTATGCCACTGCATGAGGTCTGTCATTAAAATGAATTCAATATATTACCATGTTTTTCTATCTTGTTTATAAGAAAAGACAGAGATACCATTTTGTTAACAGAATAGTTTTATATCTGGTTTATACTTTTTAATATTATCTGTCTTTACTGACCAAGATAAGAACTGCTGGAAAACCATACCTTTGCAAACTTAAAAAACGGCCTGGGATCCTTTCTGAAGTATTCTATATCAAACATTGCTTGAGGATCTGGAAGGTCTGGGAAGTCTACAGCAAGGCGTGCATAGATGCCATCTCTTGATCTAAAGTCAGGTATTCCACATGACACAGACACCTGAAATATATTTTTGCAATCTGAAATAAGCAAAACTACCACATATTCGGCTATAAAGAGTTGCTATGATACAACCTATTTGGGAAACCACATTTCTGTATGCTCAGTGCTCAGAGACGTTAAGAACAAAACCAGGCTGGGTTCTCTGTATTTATTTTTCTTTTCATTTCATTTTTTCCCCCTTTATTTTTTTTTTTTTTTTGACCAATACAACAATTCCCAAATCACAAGCAGGAGAGACAGCACAGAAACAACGTTTGACAACTGGACAAAAAAAACCCCTTTGGTACAACCTGTAGAGTTAGTAACAGGACACCAGAATTTACTTTTACTACTGGAAGTTCTATAAGAAGTGAACAAAAATTTAAAATTGCATTAAATTTGATTAGGAAGTGTTCATGGATCTGCCAACTTAGGCTTGGACAAAGTGGCCGATTTTTTGGTTTGGTTTTTTTTTTTTACATGCTAACACAGTAACTTCTAAGGCTTACTTTTTCTGAATAACCCCCTTTTGATAAATAAACATTGTTTATCACAGCATTGTAGTAGTCAATAAAGACTAAAATTTATTGCCTCAGACTACCCCAAAACACTATGGGAAGAGGAGGGGAAAAATGTGTATGATGGCAATTATAGAAAGAGCAAGACTGGGTAACAGAAGTAGTAGAACTTTTCTAACAAGCTGATTTGAATTACTTATCTTTTCTGAATGGTGTCCTACCCTCTGTGTATGAACAACAGAAGCAAAAAATGATCGACTTTTCTATCATATTCTGGTACATGGGTATAAAGCTGCAAATGTACAACAGTTTAAAAATCTTCTTCAGTAAAACAGTGAGTAATCTTATTACCATCATAGAGCAGCACATGTTAAAAGTAATATTCAGTCTACTGAAACCTCATCATACTCTTCTTACAATCCTCACACACAGAAACTTTTTATTTTTTTTTTACTTTGAGTCCTATTATTCTAGTTCCTGTAGCTCCATCAGGTATTTTAAGAGATCCGTTGACATTTTGTTTAAAAAATCATAACTTCTGCTTCAAATGAAAAAATGACTAGGATAGAAAATGTTCTGGAACAGGTAGATGTGATCTTATTCCATAACTATTTTGCATGGAAGCAGCTGTTTTAAAAGTTTAAATGTTTTAAGAATGTTTTCTTATAAGAAGAGAGATCTTGAGATTTCCAGCTTAAGCTTCAATCCTGCAGTGTGCATCATTCTAGTGGATAGCTGTGCTTCCTCTTCCCATCTAGCACATCTATTTGATTACAACATTGTGAGGGTCACATCACCTGCACGCTGTAAAGCACTGGGAAATACTTAACAGTCTACATAATTCTCTCACTGTCATTGCAGCAATACATACCCCAGCTCCAGTCAAGACCATTATTTTTTTGCATTCTTGTAAAAGTTTCACAGCATCATCAATAGTATTAATATCTTTTCGTTTTTTTCTTTTTGGTGGTTCTGAAAGAATGTTTATAACAATTTGCCACAGTGTCATATCATCCAGTTCAGGTGGAGGGATTGTTTCTGGTAGCAGGTCTTTCAGAATTGTCCGTGGGTCTGTACCTAACATGAGATGCTGCTGCACAAAAGCGTAGGGACCTAAGAAAATTTAAAAAAAAATTAAAAATAAAAAAATTGAGTCAAGTATTTCAGATTATTATGATCGTTGTCCCATTTAGTAATGCTTGCTACAGCAGACTACAACAATTTTATTAATCCAATTTAGTGCTTCATTCATCAAAACCCGTGTATGTTTTGGTCTAAATTCTGAGGTGATAGTATAGCGAGGGTTTTTACTTATTTATTACTATTTTATGTTAACTCATGGAGGATGTCATAGCAAGTGAGTCAAGGTAGAAATCCCAGCTCATTGCAAACTCAATGTGTCTTAGAAGTGCACTTATTTAGCAACAAGATTTTCACAATGTACGTCCATTTCATGGCTTCAATTGTATTTTTCCAACATTTTGTAAGGTATTTACAGTAGTAAGTTGAAGAGACAACAAATAATACATATACTTTCTAGTCATATCAAAAACACCACTCTAAAGAGACACATAGGGCCCACTAGTCCATGGATTGTTGTTGTCCTTTTAGTCATCTAACACTAACAATTTCAGATTCAAATCAATCCTTCCAGAAAGACTTGAGATTAGAGCAGCAGAGGAAAAATAAGTAAATCTTAAGAAGTTAAACTGACTAATAGGGCCCAAATAGCTATCACTAAGGCCAGTTACAATACATATAAAGAAAACTGTTTGTTAAACGTATCTACTGAAAAGGTACCAAGAGTGATCCTGTAATAAGGGATCAGCAAAGACAACATATTGGCAGATTTTGAGTGGAATGTTGTGTTATCATAATGTGTTTTCTTGCTGCTATTTTTATCAATACTGGCAAAATGAATGCTGTAGTATTATCATGCCTGTGTAAGGCAAAAAAGCCCCAACCCCTCTGTACCCTGGAAGCCACTGTCCCACACAAATCACCGGTGACCTTAGAAGTTATCTTGTCCCTGTGTGAGGCAAGAGCTTTCTACTGTGTTCCTAACTGCTAATATGCAATATATATGCAGACTAATAATTCCCAAACTGATGTTAACACTTAGGACAGTGAGCCCTAAGGGTTGGCTAAAATACAAGAATCATCTTCTTGTTCCTTAAGGAATTAGTACCAAGTAAACAGGCCAGAAATATGCCATAAATCTGTTCAATTCAGTGAGTCTGTGTGTATGCTTTTAAGATGGATCGTGACAGGATTCCTACACAAAAAGAGACATTGACAATTTTTTAATCATAACAAACCAAGTTTAAAGAGGTTAATTTTAAAACTCCTTAAATAGCACACAGAATACAGTTAACAACTCTAAGCTGCTCAACAGCAGTAACTGACAAATTTTTTTGCTATAGAAGAAATCATTTGAAGACTAGGAAGAATTAAGTAACTATTCAAAGGCAAACAGCATCTAAGAACATTAGACAGGATTCTACCTATACGTGGTCTCGGAGTCCAATCACTAGAACTTGCATGTGAGGCTCTGTCATCTTCGTCACTATCACAGGAGTGAAAACCATTGGCTATGATTTCATCACTAAAAAGGAAGTTATCTGCAAGACAGGACAACAATGATGGGTTATGCTTGAGCCAAATGACACATATATATTTAAACATATCACAAACCTAAAATTGTATGCTTTCAAATTTCATTGCAATGAATTACAAATAGGCAGCTTTGTTATTAGACACACAAAATGTCTTTTTTTTTTTTTGAGTTTACAGATAGCTTTCAAGCCTTCAGTAGTTTACTGAAGGATTTGCTATCTTAATACTGGGCTTCACAGTGGGCTGGATGTTGACCTTAGGGAAATTTTCATTCTGTGAAGTGTTGGGCTTTAAGAATTTTGTAACTTAATATATGTATCTCTCCAAATGCTTTAAAAGTACAATTAAAAATCCCTTTCTCTTACAATTCTCCCTTCATTCAGTTAACTGAGAAACAGGATAAAATGTGTGTCACCATTTATAGCCTAATCTTTGACTAGGTTTTAAGAGCACAGTATTTTAAAAGAAACCCACAGATACACATTTGAATACAACAAAGTTACAGAATTTTGTTAAGCTGTTATCTTGCAGCTGAGCTGCGATGGGTAACCACATACACACTTTGATATTTTAGTTATGACAGAAAATATGCTACCTTGAATCACCTTCACTAAGTTTATCTCATCCTTTTACCCTGCAGCTGGGTTTGGCTTGGAGTACTGCAGTTACCTCAGCTCAGCTCATGGCCTTAAGCCAGAGTAACTCAATCCAACTTCATCATGTATCTAGATGGAGTCCAAAGAAGAATGAGATACCTATCGTACAGCATGCATTACTAAGCTAATGTTTAAGGGGAAATCTAAATTTTAACCCAAGCAGCTTATTAGAATTTAGACTACTAAACTTTTTTTATTGGCCTTATTAGAAATAGCCACAATAACTGCAGCTTAATTTATTGAAAATTTAAGACTATGAACAAAGGAGAACAAGTTTCAGTCATTCTCTCTGAAGCAAAGAATCACTGTAATAGTTTTCAATTTCCGTTTGAATAGACCCCTAAAATATTTTAGCGTGGTTACTTCACTTTACTCTTAAATAAAAAAACACCACAAAACACCATCATATTTTATTTAGAGACTGTGCTGTCCTGTTCTTTCCTACTGGCATAAATACTTTATTCCAAACAGAATGGAAAGAGGTAGAGGACAGGTATTTGCTTTATGTACTCGCTGCCTTGTTCTTCTGAGACTACAGGTGCTCACTGACATCGCTATTTCTTATTATTAACCTGTGTATGTACAGCATTTCACTTCCATCTCAGTATGCATTAAATCAGTGAATATATTATGCAAAAAGCATTATGAAGAAAAAAGTTGATTAGTACACATCAGTAAGCGTGAACTGCAAGTTTTACTACAATGACATGTCTACTGTATAAAGAATGAAAGCTTACATTATTAGAGTCTCATCACATACAGGTCACGCTGTCTTGTATTTGAAAAACACTGTGACAGATCGAAGCAGGCTAAAGGAACAGTTTAAACTGTAACACTCCCTGGGTATTCATTTGATTCCTCAAAGGACTGAAGGGAATGCTTGCCAGAACTAAGCAATCCGCAACAAAACATGCCTGAGGACCTGAGTAACTTGAGGAAAAAGGCTTCAAACAAGGCACTGATTAAGGTATCATTAGCTTGACTGCGGTTCCAATGACGTTTGTAAACACTGAGGCTGTTCCAGGCTTATCACACTGCTCTGTTCCCTTTCTGAATTGGTTTTGCACATGCAGAAGTTTTTTGTCGTGTTTTGCTATGGAGTTAAAGGTAAAATATCTTTAACTGTATTCCGGGATAAAATGCAAAGCCCTTGCTGGCAGAATGCAGTATCTTATACCTTTTAAGAAGTCTCTTCAAAGCACTACCTTAAAACCGAAGATGAAAAAAAAACCTGAACAAACCCAACCAAACCCAAAAAACAACCCCTCAAAAGCTATCTGCTTCAATAATGCAATGCAAGGTGTTTTCACATCGGCACTGCCCAAACAGTATGCTTCAAACACGACCTGCAAAGAAACTTTTTAGAAGATTCTGGTTTCGTTATGCGCTGCAGTCGCTGAAATCTTAAACAAGGCTGTAACTTGAAGTTTTTTAAAGAACTGTTCAGGACTGCTGCTCCTGTGCAAGTTTCCAAGAAAGATAAGTCAAATAATTACCCGGGCAGAAATTGCAAAAAGGAATCGGGGCTTACGATTTTCCGTTTTTAATAACTTGTTGCCAGCGACACAGCAAAATGAGTGCTTTCAGAAGCGAGAACCGAGCCGATCTCCTCCTGCGAAGACCGCCGCAAAAGGCACCGGGCTCTGACAGGGGCCCACCGGCACCGGGCCCGGCCAGGGTCAGCCGGCGGCGGCGGCAGCCCCCGCCCCGCTCGCATCCAGCGTGCGGCTCAGCCGGGCGGCGGCCGCCCCCGCACGGAGCACCCGCTCGCCGCGGCGCCGTGTCCCCGCACCCGGCGCCGGCCCCGGGCGGCGGCAGGCACAGGGCCCTCCGGGCGGCTGCCGCGGCGCCGCGCCCGCGGGGGGAGCCGGCCCCGAGCGCCCGCCACCCCCAGCCACGGGTGCCTGTCCCGCCGGGCCGCGCGGGGGAGGGGAGGGGGGGGGTCCTCACCGGGATGCAGGGCCGGCGCCTCCGCCGCCCCGTTTGAACACTGCGCCCGCCTGCAGCCAATGGCCGCCTCCGCCGCGTCTTCGCCGGGCGCCGCCTCCGCCCCCTCCCCCCGGCCCCGCTGCCGCGGCTGCGGCTCCGCCCGGGGCAGGCCCCGCAGCCCGGCCCTATTGTCCGCGCCGCTCCAGGCCGCCGCCACCTCTTCGTCCTCCTCCGCCGCCCGGCCGCCGCCATCGCCGGCCGCGGCCGCCCCCTCGCACGGCTCGCACGGCGGCTCCGCCGCGGTGGCGAGCGGCGGCCCCGCGCCCCGGTCCGGGCGTTGGGCGGGCCCCGCGTCCCGCCCGCCGCCGCCGTCTTCCGAGTCCAGGCGCTGGCGCTTCGGAGCGGGCTCGGGGCCCTCGGCCGCGCCGCCGAGGCCGCCGTCGCGCGGGCGGAGGAGCGGAGTCTCCTCATCCGCCATCTTGGAGTAGCAACCGCCGCCCCCCTCCCGCCCGGCGCAGCGCGCAGCAGCGCCTCCGCCGCGGCCCCCTCCCCCTCCCCCAGGGAGCGATTTAAACACGGCACGTGACCGCGCCACCGCCCACGCGGGCACCCGCCCCGCGGAGGCCGCAACAACAACAAACCGGGTCACGTGAGGGGGGGGAGGGGGCGGGGGCGCTGGTGCCGTCACGTCACGTCGCGTTGCGTCACGCGCCGCGCCGCTCGTGCCGGCTCGCCCCTGGCGCGGCGGGGCGCTTTTCCCCACTCTGCGCGCGCGCCCGCCCCGGCGCCATGGCGGGCTCTCGTCAGCGGGCGGCGCGGCCCTGAGGGGAGCGTCACCGGCCCGCCCGCCGCCGCGGTCCTTCCCCGCTGCGGGGCGGTGGTCGCCCACGGCGGGCGGGGGGAGCCCCGGCATTGTGCACCCGGGCCGCCCCCCCCCCCCCCCCCCCCCCCGGGTCTCAGCCCGCAGCGCGCTCCGCCGCCGCGGCGCTGCTGGTAAATGGCTGCTGCGGGGTGGCTGCCCGGGCCTCCCCGTAACGGCAGGCGGGGCGCCGGGCAGCGGCCGCGCCTTCCCGAGGGGCGGGCGGTGGTCCCGGCACACGCTCCCGCTGCAGGGCGCCTTGTGGGGCCGGCCCGCGGCTGTGCGGGGCCTGGTGAGGGGAAACCCGCCAGGGGAGACCGGAGCGAGCCCCGCGTGTGTCGTGTGCCGGCCGGGAGCGCTGGCGGGAGCGGCCCCCCGTGCTCTGGAGGCGGAACGGAGCTGAGGGTGGGAGGCATGTGCACGATACAGCTGCTGCCGGGGACGCTGCCGGGCCTGCGGGCTGCCCGCAAGGGTTTGCGCCTGCGGGCTGAGCGCCTGGTGGGGATGGATGCTGCAGTCTGTTACCGTGGCGCTTGGCCTTCTGGGCTACAGGAATGTTTGGGGAGGGGGAGCCTCGGCACCCAGCAGAACAACAGCTGTTTTAGGAACGGGCCCTGTGTAGCGTACGAGAGCGCTGATGGTAAATTGCAAGGGTTGCCATTGGGGGTTTGCTCTAGAGGCATTCACAAATTCATTCTGTTTCATATCGGTGTTCCCTGGTGGGATGTGTGCAGCCAGTTGCTGTGGTGGCCTGTGGCTTTCCAGGGATCTCTTCTGTTACGTAAACTAGAGAGACAATCCTTAGTGGCTGACCTCAGTGCTGAACTGTGGACCACCACTTTATAGTAAATACAGAGGTAACATGTGTGGGCATCCTTCAACACAGTGTCGCTTTCTACCTGGAAGTCTTGTCTGGATAGAACTCTGCTGCTTTCCCAGGACTTCTGCTAACAAAATTTTGATCAAAATTTCATGGATATAAACGTAAATATTTTGTTTATCATTATTTCTTAACATCACGAACTATTTGCAGAATAGTTCTGCTGAATTTTATACAAGTGAATCCCTAAATTTAGTGGCAAGACCAGGATTAGGCAGGTAGAGTTTCTCCCTCGCAGGCCTTGATAACAACAGCTTCTAAAAAAGCTTTGCGTTAAGATTGTTGATATGTGGTTTTTGGCTTCAAAAGGGATTATTTTATCGATAACTGACTTTATAGGTGGAAGATGTATTTGTAAGCAGGTGTGGGTGTGCGTGCGTTATTTTTTTCTTTTTCTAGTTCTTTGGGCTATTAACCCCCCCAAAAAAGATGTATGTGACGTTTCTCACACTAACTAGATGTGAATCAGAACATTTTTATTATTTTGTGCAGACTTGTAGCCAAGCATTTTTTCTTGTAGCTGAGGCAAGATGATTTATTAAAAAGCACATGCCAGATGCTTTTTGTCAGCATGTAAAGGAGAGGTGTCACTTCAATATTGTTTTGGTGCTTATTTATGTGAAGATTGTGTTCTAAGGAAGAAAATACGTTGAGTGATACAGGTGTATGATCTAAAGCTTTCTGTGAAGGTTTTGGTGAGGAAGTGATCGAAGGATCCTAAACCTGATTCTAATGTTAATGGTGATGTTGCAGTAGTTACCCCAAAATCGGGAAGTCGGTCTGGTAGTGCTTAGATCCTCTGCTATTCCTGCAACTCTGAGCGCGTGTGGGGACAGGGATGGAGCATGAAATGCAAAACTCACTTGAGCTATATTGTGCCTCAGACTTCTTGGGAGTGTATACTCTGTCCTCGGGAAGCAAAACAAAGTCAGTTGAGAAGAACTGGTACAGGAAGATTTGATGTATTGGAATAAATTCAAATAGAGATTTCCAGATCTTGGTGTTTTATTTAAGGAGCCATTTATGACTTTTACAAGTTGATGGTAAACCTCCTGTTATACTGAACCAGAATTTAGTTTCACTCTTGGCTCTAAAAAAGCAAAATTGCTGATAATGTGTTAGGAATGAATAGAAACGTTTTGTTCGTGGTTGAGTACACAGAACAAATACGACATTTCCTCACTTTCAGTACTGTTTGCATGTTCTGAGCAACAGAGCAACACTAGCCAAAATGTGTTGACACATAAGCTGTGCCATCTCCTGCACTGCGATTCTCTTTCAAATGAAGTTTGTCCTGAAGGCAATCTTTTTTTTTTTTTTTTTCCCCTGCATACTGTGTGCAGGTTCTCTTGCTCTCCATTTTTTTTTTTAATGATGCTTTGCTGTGAGTTCTCCTGCTGAAGTCAGTAGGAACAGTAAAAGACTGAGTTATTACTCAGTATTTTGTGTCGTGTCCCCGTCCCCCCCTCCCCCCAGACATACAGACTGCACCGTGGGACCCCTTTTGCCCCAAGCATTGGAAATCTCGGGGTGAGGTGGCAGGGGACAGTGGATAAGTGTGGTCACTGCTCCAGTTTGAATCAAAGCCCTTGTTTATTTGGTCTGAACAGACAAGAGGATAGCAGAGACCAAGGCTTCAGCGAGCAACTTCCCTGTGAACAAGCAGCTTGCAAGTCTCAGGGTCTTGCCATCTGAATCCCGCTCTTGGACCTGCAGCTCACCTTGCAGCACAGAAACAGCCACTGAAAGATGAGGGGAAAAAGGGTTAAAGAGCCTTCCCTTTCACCTTACGCAAATATGCAAGAAATACTTGGACATGAAAGGTATGTCAGGAGTGCTGTTGGGAGGAGGGACAGCTGTTTGTTTTTTGTCCTCCCCCAAAGTACAATCTATTTAAATATTTACACGATCTCTTGCTAAAAGGCTTTCTTTTCTTTCCTATACTTTTCTGGTTTATTATTAAGTTATGAATAGGGGAGAGGGAGAGATTTGTAATTGCTAATTCTTCTACTTTGTTGAAAATAGTATCTGTAGTTTTGATTACTCGGAGAGGGATGGTAATTTCACTGAGGCTTGTGCTTTGCTGTTTAATATTGTTCCTTCTTTTCATATACTTTATATCTTTTATGATCTTAATAGGCTCTCTGAACATACAGTAAAAACAGGACATTTCAGACAATACAACCTTGAAGAGAAAGTGGAATGCTAATATTATATGCAAATCATTTCAGAAGATTGATAGTATAGATTAAATAAAGCACTTGTAAATGCAAGCATTATATATTCAGTATTTTGTAAACGGTTCCGAATGGCCGCTAGGTCCTTCACCGATGAACACACACCTGTTGTAGCCTTGGTCACACCCTATTTATCTGTTCTGTGTAGACTCTCCTACTAGGTCACTGCATCTAAAATTGTAGAACTAGTCAAGGCACCTACTTGGGTTAGTTCAAAGAATCAGCAATATTTAGTGACATGAAAGCATCTTGAATTACAAAGCTCTTGCAAGGGTGGGGAAAGTAAAAAACAGAGCTCCTTAGGGTCCAGAGAAAAGACTTCAGCAAGTTATCAATATTACACCTAGGAAGTAATTTTTAAAAGATCAACAGATGAGAGGAGACACTGCAGTTAAACATGTCTGTGGTCTTTGTTGGATGAGACCTTGATCATTATTCACAGTTCAAAATTAAAGGTATTTTAGCTCAACGTAAAATGAATTTTATAAGGAATGTTCTGCACGCAATGTGGACAAGACATAATTTGGAGGTGGTTTAGCATGAGGATGGCTCTCTGATTTGGCAGTAGGCAGTAAACATCTCATGTTCTCTTTTCACAGTCATAGTTTTGTCAGACACGCAACTGATGTACAAGAGCTGTTTGTTTTGAAGGGTAGCATGCGTGTACCCTAGGTAGCCTTCAAAGAGTAAAGATTCCCCCTTTACTGTTGAAGTGCCTGATAGAGCTCTGCAAGGCTTTGGCAAGGTCAGTACTTCCTTCTCTAAAGTTTGCAGCCCTGTGATCGTTATTTTGGAAATAATCCTTTACTCTTTTCTATAATTACCCATGTAATCCCTTTGTCAACGACTGCGGCGAAACTTGCAATTAGAAGTTAAGCAGAAAACACATTTTAGTATCTGTAGGCTCAGGTGGAGGAAAGATTTCAAGTACATGCCTGATTTTAAGTGGCCGTACATGTGACGGTGTGATCTAAATCTCAGATAGAGCTGGAGTTTAGTTAGGGTCCAGAGCTCTTTTCGGTCTGGGCATGACCGACGGCTCAATGGTGAAGTGACTTTGGCAACTACAAATCCCAGGGAGCATTGCCACTAGGAGGTTTGTGCAGCGGATTGGCATGCTGCGGGGGCCAATGGCCGGCACTGGATTCAAGAAAATTCATGTGTGTCAGCTGCCAGTATTAAAAAGCACTGCGAGAGCGCTGTAGACCTGAGTGGAAATTGCCTCTCTCTTGGGGCTGCCGCTAAACCCTTGCGTGAGCTTTGCGTTGATATTGTATTTCACACCCCCTGTGCCTCGGCTTGAAGAAGCCGGCTGGACTAGTCCAGATGGATGAAATTCTGAGCTGCAGACCGGATGACCTGGAAGATTACTACAACTTGCTGGGATGCAATGAACTATCTACGGTAAGAGCCATCCCCACCTCCCCGCCAGGCTGATAACGTTTTGAATGTGCTTGTCTGTCTGCAGGGGAAATTTGAAGCTGTTTATCTCTGCAGGCAGGACTATTTGAAATGCATTGTGAACCTCCTTTCTTGCCACGTTTATCTTCTAGTGGCTCCCTTTGTGAAGCCCAATTTTCTGATCTGTATAGTGATGTTAAGATCCTAGAATAAGACTTGTATTGAAAGTGTCTTATAGGTCAGGATTATGTTATAGATACAGCTGAAATAATGGTTTATTCATTAGTTTAATTCAAAGTGTGATATGGTTATGAACTGTGAGCTAACTGCATAAATTTGACAACATTCTAATACTACTTTGGAATGTACTTCTGGTTCTAAAAGATCAAAAAAGGCATTTGAATGCAACTAATGCAATGAATGTTTGTAGCTGTAGATCACTGATAATGCTATTGAGTCTCTCAGGTTTTATACACATTGTAAAATTTTTTTAAAAACTATTTGTTGGTTGGAAGGATACCCAAAATTAGTATCTTTTTTTCATTCATCACATTCATGATTTTTAAATGCTAATTGTAATGACATTCCCATACTAGTTTTACTGATTTGTTTTGGTAGCAGATACATACTTTATAATGAGATTTAGCTAAGCAATTGTTGAAGGCTTTGTAGCTAAAACGAGTGTTGTTCTTCCTAAAAGTGTGCATATAACGTTGTTTGGATAGTCTGAGCTAGTGGTATGCTAATATTTCTTAATCTAGTTGTTACATTAACTGGAATTGTTTTGGAAGAGGAGTTTTGGTTACTCTGCTTAATGAGGGATGTATTCAGTGTGGATAAAAGCTGTATTTTGCTCAGTAAATTTAATCAGATGCTCTCATCTGTCCCAGTAGTCAAATGCTGGGAAAATACCTCTTTCATCATACTAGTAAGCATCTTCAGCCTGTTACAGAAGGTAATTTAAAGCTTCTCCTGAGGTAACTGCTAAGAAGTCACCCCAGCAGAGGGCGGTGTTAAAGTTTCGGTGTAGGCTTGTTTCGCAGATGCTATTTCTCATTTACTACCTCTCCCTAATTCCTTAAGGGCTTAGCAATTAATGAATAGCTCAAGTACATATGATAATGATTTTTCAAATTGCTTAAAAATGAAACTAAAAAGATAGAATAAACGCTAATGAGTCCTGAAAAATAATCTGTCAAGTGTTATTTGTTGAGAGAAGCATTTGACATGGGAGCAGCTAATATCTCAAGTTGACTGAGTGTCATTACTGCCTTCCCTCAGGATGGTGCACGCTACTTCTAACATTTAACAGAAATCAGATGCGTTGCCAGTGTTTTGCAATCACATTACTTTGTATATGCAGTCAAGCATTTGTAGCTGCACAGGCTTCTTTGGGCATATGCATGACATTCCCAGCTGCAGTACTTTTATCTAAGCTGCTGAATATTCCAGCCTTGATCTGACCTGGTTAAGCACAAGGACAAGTAGTCTCAGTTTCTATAGATTTTCCCTATATTCAGATAAATATCCGTGTTCATTCTTGGCTTCTTATAGAATTGAGCTCATGGGCACCTAGTTCATCTTCAGGTGTGAGAGAAAGAGGGGAGATTTAAACTAAATTCTTCTTCCAATAACAGTTATTCATATATAGTAGGTATTGGATACCTTGGATACTATCTCACTGGATATATTATATAAGCTTCATATATTTTGTATAAACTTCCTATAATTTTTTCTTCTACTGAGTTTTTAATTTAAACTGAAGACTTCCATGCTACCCCTCTGCTACTGTACATATTTTAACTTTAAAGTTCCCCTTTATGTAACTAAGTTTTGGCGATGGTAGCTAGCTATACAGTATTTCAACAAGTTATCTGTACAATGTGCATATTGTTAAGTGTCTTACTGCCTGGAAATATACCACGGTATATCTGTCCTTCTGGAAGAAGTTACCAAGAAGAGTGAAAAGAGTAGAATTCTTAAAATACCTCTGTCGACCACATTTTTCCCAGCATATGACAACAAAATTTGGCCAGCTAGTTCAGTGAACTGGAATTGTATTCTAAAGAAAAAAAATCTTATGAGCCTTAATTTTGAAATAAATCATTTAAATTGTATGTAAATATCAGGGTTTGAAGGATGAGGAATTCATATAAACAACCTTTCTAGCATGGGAAAGAATAGCAGCTAATTGATATCTTAGGGCAAACAAATTGTTGTGAAAGCTGAAAATTTGGAAAATCTAAGCTGATGCCCACTCCAGTGGTTTCCTGTATTTTTTTAACTGTTAATATGCCTTTGTTTTTCCAGTGGTTGTAATGCTTTATTGCACTATAAACTGTGTGGGAACTTGTAATAAACTAATATATGCCAATATTCTAATATTGATTATGAATTTATTCTATTCCAAGCCAACCTTTTTGCACAGCAAATTAACTTGAGAGGAAAAATATGAACTACTAGTTATCTGGCTTTCGGGTATCCAAAATGGAAAAGTCATGTGGTGCTGGCCAGATTTCCTGTGAGGGGGATATGGAGAAAGCCCCCCTGTCCCACAGATTGATCTTCAGCGGTACAGAAGGTCTTTGCTTCCTGCAATGAGACTTCGTTAAAACTTAGAGTTGATTAAACAAAGTGAAGAACAGCTGAAATGATGCATTTTGCCTACGTGGTCAAATGTGAGGAAGGGGTTTTGCAAATACGATCTTTACACATTTTTCTTAAAGCCAAATTGCCATATTGGTTGACTGAGCTTCACAAAAACAAGAATAAGGATGAGCGCCTGGAAAATGAAATTAAATAAGCAGTGTCACTGACAGATGGTTGTTGTTACCTATTTTGCCTGTACTAAAGCTTGTAAAAATGAATAGGAAAAAAAAAAATCTGTCTGCGTTCTTTGTTGTTCCTCCCAACCCCTTTCAAAAGCAAATTTGAAAATCTTTTCTGTGTGTATTTACTCACTTTGAGTCTCAACGTTCTATTTAGGTTGAACAAATTATTGCAGAATTTAAGATTAAAGCCCTTGAATGTCATCCTGACAAACATCCTGGAAACCCCAAAGCAGGTATGTATTCTTCCCAGAAAACCCCAAAACAGGTATTATGCTCTTCCCTGTTTAAAAACAATCTGTTTTTCTTATATTAACATGACTAAGCTATTATTTTCAGCCTTAAAACTTTATTAAATATACTTTTTTCCCCCAATATATTTTATCATGTCGTATTGAGCATATTGTCTTTAAATAGCAAGCTTTAATATTCTTTTCTAGCAGTTGCACACTCCTAGGTGATAGAGCAGGAAGACACTTTTTGAGGTTTTTTTTTTTCCTAGGACTTTCAATTTTTTTTCTTTCTATGATAGAACATCTTTTAATCCAGAAATTATTGATGGCGTGTATCCCTTTCTAGACTGTTGAAGTTGGCCAGCATACTTGCGTCAACGAGTTAATTTGCTTCCATGAAACAAGCCCATCGGGAACACATTAAATGTACTTCAGTTTCTTTTAATGTAACTTAATGACTGGAAATAGAGGAGCCAGCACCACCTGCTTAGCCATCTGTTAGCAGAGCAGCAGCTCACGTTTGCGTTTATGAAAGCGTGCAGTTCATCATACCTGTGATGGCTAAGCAGCCCCTGAGTTGTTTGGAGACAATCTTGCCCCTTCCTATCTATGCAAGATAGCTCTAATCAGTGCCCACCGATGTCAGAATAGTTGATATAATAAAGGTTGTTCTGACCATAATTATGGTCTCCACCAAAAATTTGTTGTAGAATAATTAAATATGCTCCTCATTTTAATTAATGCACACAACTTCCTTTGGATTCCTCGTATATGTTTAACTATAAACTGAACAACACAAGAATAAACTGAACACTATAGCGTACCTACTTGTGTGAGTTTGACCTCATCCACACCCTCCTTCAAGAGAGCAGAGCTGGGAGTTCAGCAGGTGTTAAATGAGACATGCACTCCGGTGCCTTGAGCAGAGCTCTCGGCAGGGCTTGGCTTTCCTTACTGATGTGCCATCCTAGCCTAGAATCAAGAGAGTTGATGGTGGGGAATGTGGGTGTTAAAAGGTGTAATAGGTGGGGTTTTTCACTTTGAGATTCCTTGACAAGGACCCCCCTGAGATTTGGTGTTTGAGAGACAATCTATCACCTATTAACAATGACTTGATCACTAATGTTTAATTTATTCTAAATGACAGCACAAGTAATAGTGAAACCAATGAAATCGACTTTGCAGAAAATTCTGGATATTGCAGTAGGGAAAATATTCCAGTGCATGGTCCTGTTCTGTCTGCACTGCCCCAAAGTCCGTCCATCCCTCTGCCCCCAATTAATTGAAACGAAGTAACTCAAAAAGGGAGGCCAGGTGCCAAATGTTGGAGCAGCTTTGTTTGTCAAGAAGAGATAATTTATGCTCCATTTACCTGAACGTGCGCTATTTACTTTAAATACCTTTTTACAGTACATTACTGGTGAAAGTTTGTATTTTTTATTTCATCAGCTTAAATCTCAATAAAGAGTAATTAAAGTAGACCTTTTATTTGTTAAAAACTAATAACACTAGAAAAAAGGAAACCTAATAGAACTGCCCCTTCAAGCTGTTGTCTGCTGTTTAATTTACAGCTATCAGTTTTGATTAGCATTTGGGCTTAGTTTATTTCAAAAGAAATCTCTCTAATTTGTAAACTGGAATAAATGAATAACAATAATAATAGATCATGGTAACATAGGTGACACAGAGATAAAATCTAAGTCTTTATAACCCTTCTACAAACAGTAATATGCAGCTGCATCCTTAGTAACCATTTAATGAAAAATTAACTTGTAGGGGAAAATGAGAGCTTTCATTCATGCAGTCTGGTATTCAAGACAACATTTTAGCATATGTAGAAAACATGCCTAATAAAATGCACAAGTTACTTAATTTGAACTATATTTAGATTTCTCTTTTTGCTTGTCTCCCCCACCCACCCACTCATGCCGCCTTGTGCTTTGCTCCGAGTTCCTTGCTGCTGTGGACCTGTGTTCCTTCTAAGCCTTAAATTCTAGTATGATTTCCCTTGTCGAGGGTGTCTGCAGGGGGTGACTTGTGCCTTTTGCCTGCTGTACTTTGTAAGTTTCTCTGAACTTAAACGTAGGAGTTTTTGAAGCCAGTAGACAAATGAGCAAGCATTTTAGTCTTCATTTGAAAAGGGTATGAGTTGTCCACCGAAGGTGCTATGACCCTCAAGCCAGCTAGGTCTGTGCAAAGCTGTAAGCAGAACAACCCTATACCTTTATCACTTAGTTCTTCTGTCTCCTCTACTCTGTTTGCTCTAAGCCATTGTTGGCAGCTCCCCTTTCACAGCTGGATTAATTTCTGTGAAAATGAGCATTGGCTTTAGTGTCTTTTTGGTTTGTGTTCTAGTGGAGAACTTCCAGAAGCTACAGCAAGCTAAGGAGATTCTTGCTAATGAAGAGAGTCGAGCACGTTATGATTACTGGCGACGAAGCAAAATTGCCATTCCATTCCAGCAGTGGGAGGCCCTGAGCAATTCTGTGAAAACGGTGGGTGTTAGGTCTAAGTTTGGGCCTTCAGGAGGAGGGGAGGTAGGGCTGGGCAGAGAAAATGTTGCAGTGAGTGAGGGGATGAGTTACAGCGCTTCTGCTGCACTGGTGGGTTTTGAGGATGGGAATAGTAGAGAGTTATCCCTGCACTAAGCGTGTTAAGGAAATTCAGGAAAAGTTGGAGGGCTACAGAAGCCCATTCACAGAAGGGTTTTAGGCTAGTAGGTTTCGATTGAATTTATCAAGTTGCTGCTTTTACGTGTACTATATGACGTTAAGTAACTTAACTGTTTTGAAATGCTTCAGCACACCTTGCTTTTGTAGGAACCCTTCATTTATTGTCAAAGTTAGATTAAAGCTAGGACCTTTGTATGATATAGTCTTCTTTTGGGATATTGCTTATCAGCTGGGTTTTCATGTCATCTGATTAAATAAAAAGCTAACTGAAAAATCTAGAACATAGGCTCCTTGGAACTCTGGCTTTCACACAGGTCTTTGGAGACACCCTGCTAGGCTAGTGGGGTGATTTGTGACAGACAGATGTTCTGAGGGTTGGTTTTCCTCCTAATTTTGCTAGTGAGGTAATTTGGTAGTGTGTTCCTAGTAGATTCTAATTCGATAACGTCTAGGTTTTATTTTTTTTCTGCCTTACTAGGGTGAATGACAGTTACAAGTCTATATTACATTTTAAGGCAGGTGAATGTTTCCCTTGCCAATTCTACCCACCTCAATTCTGCCCACACGAGAGGTTTGAGAGCCCCTCCCACTAAAGCGTTATGCCTGAGCTTAGATGTTTGCTGGAAGCATCCCATCAAGTTTAGTTCAGTTTCAAACAGAAGTCACCCTACAGACTAATAGTAAATCTTTCCAAATGGTCTTCCTTTCAAAGGGCATCTTGAAGTAAAAGATAGCTTTGAAAATGGATGTTTCCTAAGTCACTCAAGCCCTCTTAAGGTGTCTGAAGTCATGACAGAAGGAACTGGACAGAAGACCTTTAGAATTACTTGGTGCATTTGTACTTTTTGTTGTTCATCCCCACCTCACATAAACTGTCCTCTCACATGCTATTTGCAGTGTGTAACCATGCTTTCCCCTATCCTATCGACCTGCAAGCTTCTCTCTAATATGTGCTTATCTTATGATACAAGAAAGAAAAGACAAGTTAATTAAAATCTTTTAAAGCATAGGAATTTGTTCTTTGTTGCTTTTGCATTTCTTTAGTCAATGCACTGGGCTGTCCAAAGTAAGAAGGACCAAATGCTGGAAGCTCCTGACTTGAGTAATAACAGCAACGTAACTAATGAGATTTGGACCCAACAGACTGAAAACAATGAAGATGGATTGTCGGATGGGAGCAGGGAGCAAGGAGATGTTGCAATTCCTGATGCGAGACCACAGTCTTCAAAGAATCCAGACTCCCCAAGTAAGTGAAACCAGCAGTTACAGAAAATTGCAGTATCCAGGGGCTGGCCTGAAATTAGTCATAAGAAATTCTTCTCTGGAATAATATGTTTAACTGGTAGCTTTTTTAATGTGGTTTTAGGTTGGGGTTTTGTTTTGGGTTTTATGGTGTTTATTTAATTTTGAAGCTTTCAGACCTTTCTTCCTACCCCATATTTGTTTGCTTGTTTGCTAGTAAAAGCGCAAAGAAGAAAAAAAGTATTCTTCTCAAACCAAAATAGAAAGTTCAGTTTTGCTGCTATATCAAGATGGAAAAAAAGCAAAAAAGACAATTATTTTCAGCAATTTAAAAAAAAATATTTAAAAAACCTGTTAAGTATTTAGGTATTCTTTTTTTTTTTTTATCCAGCATTCGGTACTTTTGCACAGTTTGCATGTGATGAGTTAATGAGAGCTAAACATTGAGACTTGAAGGCTTCTTTCGTATTTGAATAGATTTTTTTAAAGAATAGTGCAAGCACCAGAATAAATGTGTATTTCAAAAGCTGTCATCTGACAGTATTTCCTGGTTTACTCACCACAGTGGCCACCCTCTGTTCTGCTTGATTCTTCAGGAGTTTCATTATCTTAGACTTACGTTATCAGAGAACTATTATTAAATTCCTGTCATTTCTTCCCATCTTGATCAAACAAGAAATGAAGTTGAACGGTGAGGGTAGGAAAACCTAATTTAATTCCAAACATTTGTGGGAATGCAGAAAATATGTAAGAAAATTCTACAAACAAATTTATATGAGGGGTAACTGAAAAGTTTATATTTAAAAATTACACTTTATTATATTATTTGCTATTTTTTGGTAATTAAATCATCATTTTATGCTTTGTAGAACAGTACAGTTTCAAAGTAAAGAAAGCATCGTTATGTTCCTTGTAATGGTGAGCTTTCTTTGGAGGCATCTTCTTTCTCATAGTTTTTTTTAGTTTTAATTTCCAGAGATTTCAATGGGAAAAATATAAACCCATGAAATGCCTGATTTATCCAGTGGGCATATATTTATATTAATGAATATTAGAATGTATTTATTTACCAGGGCCTGTATGCATTAATTGTTCACATTTGATGTTAGGATGGTGATAATACTTCTGGTTTAGTCCAGGAAAATGTACTATATTGGATTCCACTTTTAAGCTGGGATATTTTCAGTTCCTGTCTGCTGGTCCATAAGAATTACAGGCTACAACTCCATGTAGCTATTTCAGCCTGAATAAGAGATTTTAACACTAAGTCTGGTAATAGGTTTCAGCTTCCGGATACAGGAAGATCACATTTTATTATTAACAGCCCATAGAGCTTACCAAACGTAGCACAGGGTCTGAAAAACTCCCTTACTGCCTTGTATGTGCACGGACCATCAGTGCCTTCTCTCCCCACTGCTGCCTTTCACGTACTTGAAGATTTATCATGTCACCCTCTACCTGTTCTTCTTCAGATTAAGCAAATGCAATTTGTTCAGTTTTTCTTTCTAAATCCTCTTTTCTGGGCTGCCATGCTCTTGCTGTTCTCCTTTGGACTCTTCCCAGCTGATAAATAACTTGAGTTTGGTGTTTGCTTGAGTTCTTATTCAAACAATGCCAATAATACAGAGGCTGTCCTGGCTAGTCAAGAGCACTGGAAATTACCAATTTTTACTTATTATTTTTGCAGAAGATTATCAGGTATTATTTCAGACAACTTAGTTTTATACATGTTTATAATAATTTTCTTGCCTTTCTCTTTTTCTCAGGATTTTCAGAGGCAAATTACTGGCACTTGCGTTTCCGCTGGTCAGGGGACGCTCCATCAGACCTTCTGAGGAAATTCAGAAACTATGAGATCTAAAATGTGCAAGAGTGTGCAATCATCTGTTCGACAAGTCAGTATTTTTTTGGTCAGCAGTTACTTGTATTTTGTATTCATTCATTGTGATGTGAATGTTTGAATAAATGTCTGAATACTGATTTGTTGCCACACACTCTCTGAGCATTACAGATGGAGGTCTTTTTGTTTAATAAGCAAAGCTTTTTTCAGTATTAAAATAAAGTGATTTTGTGAAATTATCTAACATGTTATGTATTGTATCTTGTATTCTTAAATACTGTGTAGTGAATATTTTTCTCCATTCTGTGATGTTACGAGGAATGTACTCTCAGTAGAACCAAAAGTCAACGTTAAGACTCCAGCATATCATCCTATTCAGTGATGATTTTCCAAAAGTGTATGACAATGTACTTCAAACAAAACTGTGCTTGTTTCTAAACTGTGTACTCTAGTTCTCCATTACTGCAGTGATTTACAATGCACGCATGCACAATACTATTACAAATGTAACTTGTTGGAGAATTGTGATCTTAGGATACAGATGAAATAAGAAGGTTCTTATTATCCAAGGTCAAGCACTCCTAAAAATCACTTGCTTTCTATCTTAAGTACGCTTTTTGCTCCAGCTATTTACTTTGGAAGGCAGTTCCAGAACTTCACTTCTCCAGTTAGCAACTACTTCTAAAGATTTATTGATGGACAACTGATACCCCTTGCATCTGTGCCAGCATTGTTCTGTGGCTTAATAGTAATTTCCCTCCCTGCTCTTGCCTGGTAGACAGGGTCCTGTCGGGGTTTTGTACGGTGAGGAATGAAGAATTGGGGCAGTCAGCGTTCATGTGTACAAAATCTCACGTTAAATGGTTTTGATATTTTGATATAGAATTGTCAAA
This sequence comes from Falco biarmicus, assembly GCF_023638135.1. NCBI lineage: Eukaryota > Metazoa > Chordata > Aves > Falconiformes > Falconidae > Falco > Falco biarmicus. The sequence goes on from NC_079296.1 coordinate 38,161,280, forward strand.
TCCTACATTGTGCTTGTTGATTTTGTATTTTCTTTTTTCTCTGTAAACCTGGCTAAATAGGTCAGGTATCAACATTGTGGTTTTGTGCAGGCAAGTGATTCCATCAGCAACAAATAAAACTGCATGCATCCAGAAAAGGGTTGTTTTCATTTTTAATATTTAAATCCTCTACCCACCACAGACATCCCTTTCGAATTTCTTGTTACTTGTCCACTCAGTGGGTAAAAGCTTAAGGGATTCCAGTTATGAATCTTGGCCACCTCCATGGAAAGTCTTACGTGAGAACTACAGTCTTCTCGAACACGGCATCAGTATTACTGCGTCTGTCTCTCCCTGAAGTGACATGTGTGGCTCTGCCGTGCAGGGCTATGATGTGCTGACTGACCTACTGTGCTTCTCCTGTTTGCTATAAATCGTAACATGAGTGCCCACCAATGGAACCCTGATAATACGTATTTCTTATTAGCCTCGTCAGTAAATTTATTCTCGTGCCAGTTTTCTTTCCAGGGGCTGATCATGTTAATGCTGGTTGTGTTTGTACCAGTTTTATAACAGCTCGAAGTACTGGTGTTCTGCTGATACAGCTACATTGATCCTAGACTTGATGGCATCAGTAGCAATAGCTGTTTTTGCAGCACATCTTTTTGCTCATCCAAAGCTCGCTCTTTTGATTCTACGTGCTTGTCCCTTGCATGTTTGGCAGCTGAAAACATTATAGAGATTATTAATTCTCTGCAATATCTGCTAAATGTAATTATAAATTTTCATCTAGTGCATATACTGCTTTCCTTTATATAATGGTATTTGCTCAAGAAAGATTTTCAGTGTGTTTTATAAGGAGGAACTAAAGAATGTCAGCAGAAGAAACTCTAGTTTATGCAAAGGATACAAAAGTAATCAGGTGCAACTTTTGTCTCTGGCAAAAAGATGGAAATGCAACCAGCTAGAGTAATTTGAATCAAACGGCAGCTCGGATCCTCCTCTCCCCATTTCACTTGCTGGTCAAGGGGAAGGGAGGGGGTAGGTAGTTGGGTGGATGATATAGCACCTACCTGGCTGGTTTCCCTCGAGCAGTGGGTATACAATAGACCTTTGAACAGCAAACTCATTTTTCGTATCATTCAAATGGCATGATGTCATTATTAGCCACATATTACATGGTTTGTTTTGGCAAAGCACCTTTAGTTATTTGTTCTGGATGAATAATTGCAGGTATGTGGGAGATCCTTAGCCCAGTGAAAGTTGGTAGCAAAACTTGCGCTTTACAACATACCGGATAGAGATCAGTACTCTCATTTGTATTTGCCCTAGTGAAGGGGACAGACCATTAACTGGTGCTCTAATACACCAGTGCAGACTTTTTCTCTGTAAATGTATGTGTTTAACTTAAAATGGTCCAATTTTCTGTATTTGTCAAATGGAGTTGAATTAACCTGTTCCCAGCAGAGCAAACCCAGAGGCAAGACAAGCAAGAGGAAGCTGTGCAGCCTGTTTTGCTTTTGGGACATCGTAGGTGGGACCTGGCCAGCAAGGACAGTGAACTGGAATAAATGGGCAGCCCAGATCTTCCTCATGTTAGAAAAGAAAATAATAAGGACCTGACAAATTAGTCCATGTTAGATCATTCAGGACCCATCCCCAAACATAAACTGCTTTTTTTTTTTTTTTAATACATAGTATTTTTAGACTTTTTTTGCCAGTAGCAGGAAAAGATCCAGCAAATGTCCAGCATGATGTCATCCACAATGACATGGTGCTTTGCCCTCTGCATGGTAAGCACATCACGTACCTCACATGCTTAAATAATCATTGGAGCAGGGGCTGTAAGGTGGATCTCTGAAGGTCTGCATGATGTGATTAAGAGGCAGTAGAGTCAGGGATACAGGGTTTTTCAGTGGCCAACAGAGAACTTGGACTTTCTTTGCAAAGTGGAAACAGCTGCAAAAGGACAGTTGTGGGGGTGGGGAGCAGCAGCAACAAGCCCAGATACTATAAATTAGAAGGAGAGTCTGTGATTCTTAAGTTGGGGGAAGAGGACAGCTATCTGCAAGGGATGTTGAGGTCCCATTTGCTTTCTTCTTCTCTTCCTGTGAGTTGTTTAGGTAGGTAGCAAAGTGTCCTGAACCTTCTGGGTATCTGAGGGGTCTGACCTGGCGTGTGCTCCCATTACACAGCCATGGAACACTGCCATGCTTGAGGGCTTTGTTAGCTCCAGCTCTGAGTCGCTTAGCGTAGCTTGGTATGAAAGTAAACAGGCCTGGGAGGTGAGGCTGGGTCCTGTGGAGTCTGGTCAAAAGTACTGATTAAACTTGGACATTGCTGGACTTGTGAGGACTGATGCAATTTCAGCTGGAAGTTATGAGAGTGCAGGTGGATGTTGATAAAATACAGAGAATAGGGCTGCTTGTTTAATACAGAGTTTCTAGGTCCCTGGAATTGTATCAACCAGTTTTTTAATATCAAAACCAAAGCAACTATTTAGCCAGCTGTTTACAATGAAACTGAACAGCTTGGGGGGGGTCTTGAATTATATAAAATTGATATATGTTTAATTACTGCTGTCATGCTTGTTCTTGTGCAAATGCTGAATATGTAAGATTGAGAACATTCTAGATCTTCACAAACTTGTTGTTTTGCCAGCATTTCCCACATGACAATGTAAAAGTTTTTTGATGGTTAATACAGGCAGTATATGACTTAAAGTCTTGGGCTGAGTAATGCTGAATGATAGGTAAGGTTGTTTCCTGAATGCTTGTTTTTCTTTTTAAGTGAGAGAGGGGAAGCAAAAAAACCCCAACAACCCCAAACCAAAAAGATAGCTGCTATATTTCATAATAGAAGCAAGTATCCTGATGATTAAAAGAGATACTAGGCAGCTTTAATTTCCTGAGCATGCACATTGCTATCTTATACTTTCATATCCTGCAATGAGGGACAAGGCTGTGGGAAGGTAAGCAGTGAGGCTGTCGTAAAGCTGATGAAATTACACAGCAAAAGATAAAGCAACTCGGTAAACTGCCAGCCTCTGTCACTGTCAGGTGGGGTGATACTTATCGGTTCGCTTATGCTGGGTATCTTTATTGCAGCCCGGTGTACACGCTCATCCTGCTGTTGTAAGAGTTGCTAAGCCTCTCCCCTGGTGGTAGGCACTGGGTATGTTTGTACTTTCATCTTCACTCTCAGTCTCTTCCCCCCTGCCCCCATGTTAATGAAGATGGGGCTCTTCATGTGCTCTGTTTGTCCCAGCTTTGAAGGCCTTGTGGCTGAATCATTACAGTGGTGCACAACACAGACTGGGAACTTTTACACATTCTAGGTCTCTGATGGATATCATAACCTGTTACAGGTGATGGATGCTGGAGAAAATGAGCGTTCTTTCCTCCCTACTCCATCTCCACAGTGGTGTGCTCTTGCTCCCTTCTGGTGGAGCAGTAAGGGAGAGGGGTTACCTCTAGAAAATGAAACATGCTGCCAGTGTTTGGACGGTTTCCAGTCTTAATGTGTGGCGTGGTTCATGGTGCTTTGGGCAAAATGATTTGCTTGTTGCTTTGTCAAAACTGTTTCTTTGAAAATATTGAAGGACTCCTGGCACCGAAGGCAGACTGCTTTTCTAAGGAGATGCAGTTTGACTCTTGGGCATCAGTCCTTACAGAAATTATGTTTACTTTGTCAGGATTGTCAGAGCTGGTCCTTTACTGGAAGGTAATTTCCCTGGAGTCCCCAAATTTATGCTGGGCAGAGGACCGTCAGCTCCTCCTCTTTCTCATGAACAACTTTCAATGATATCGATGGGACAGGGGGAGGGCAGAATAATGAGCAGAAAGGTCCAGAGGGTAAGAGATTGTTCCAGCTGTGGTTGGGCCTGGGCATCTCTGGTGCTTTCTGCTGCTTGCAGTCTTGCCTATCAAAGGGTCTTAGCGTTCCCCAGGATTCCCATGTCCATCCTTAGCCTGCTACTGCCAAAGGACTAGGCTCCTTGCTTCACTGCGAGTAGCTGATGATAAAAGGAGCCTGGACATCTTCAGTATCTCTTTCCTTAGCTGGCTGGAGGCACCTTGATCCCCGCAGGTGCTGTGCAGTGGGGCTGCGCTAGGCTTCAGGAGGAAAATCGCACCAAGCGGCAGAGATATGGAGCAGAGCCGTGCTGAGCCCGTGTGTACCTTCTTGGAGTCTGGACTCCAGCACCAGCTTCATTACAGCCTTGCTTGCTCTCACTCTCACAGCTGAGGTTTGAAAAGGGAAGCAGATCAGAACAGTAGCGCTTTAACTCTTTGCTACAAAATGGAGATGAGAAGCGATAGAACTCAGGAGGAAAGCAATGAAGCCACTAGTGCCACTGATGTGTGTGTAGCTTTAGTGGGCTGTTTGGCAGTCCGTTCTTACTTTCTTCTGTAATTACAAAAAAGTTACAACCCCCCCTGTCCCTGCAATTAAAACCATATGGTTCTTCCCCTTTAGAGCCTTGGTGGGAACGTTTTCATAAAACTTGCTGAAGGGTGAGGGTGGGAAATAACTTGGGTGTTCGCTGCTGCTCTTTTATTTTTCAACTGCAAATTTTAAGGACAATCACTTTCGAGGAGAAAATGTTTACCAAATACAAATACTTCCTTAGACAGAGGAGACTTGTTGCTTTTCTGACAGACTGGCCTCTTATTTTTCAATATAAAATTTAAAATAACATATTTTGGTGTTGATCACTTGACTTTTCCAATCCCAGCAAGATCCCAGTGAAAAGGACATCTTGAAGTTGAAGAATTTCTAAAAAATATTTATTGGATTGGTGCTTTGTCATCAGATCTACTAAAGCAATGAACCCTGTATTTTAGAAATAAGACACTTAAAATGGTCAGTAAAAGACCTGGCAGCTGCTTCAGTGATGCACTGGAAAAGAAGGACTTGGTGCGAAGCTTGCACACTGTGTTTAGTATTTTGACTCTTTTAATACTGTGGTTTTATTTATTTGGAGTGCTACCCAAAGCTGCATTACACAAAATAGAGTTTTTCCTCATCTGTTCTGGATTACAGGGGTGGGTGGGATCTTCGAGTTCTAAAAGAACAAAAAAAGTCTTCAAATTCCTGATTAAACAAAATCAAGCTTTGTATGTGGAGAAGTTATATTTTTTAATTTATCTGAAATATGCACATTCACTAAATATTTTGATATTTTTCAGAGTGACTTACATGTTGTACTGCCCTAAGCACACCACTGTAAGTTGCTGTTAGAACAGAAATATGCTAAGGTGAAAGTAGCATGTATACTGCACTTTAGCAAAGGATGCTTAAGTCAGTACTCCTGAATTTAAAAATTGTGTCTTCTGCAACATCTGATAAGATGTCTGATTCTAGTATCCCTTGGCACGTACCTTCACATGTGAGAACTTAAGAGAAATGCCTAGTGTTATGGTCACGTATTACACAGTGCCACTGTAAGTTATTTACCAGTTCAAGATTCCCTCTGAAGTGTAACCTCTAAGATTTGCATGTGCCCTGACAGAAACAAGCACTAAACCTGAAATCCCTGGAAGCCGTGTTAGGGAGCACTTTGAAACGTTCATTTTGCTGCCAGCTTGAACAATTGGTTTTGTCCCCTTTATTTTGTTCTGAGCAGAGATATTTTAATGTTTCCTCTTCCCCTACCTCCATTTTCTCAGCAAATTGAGTTGCGCTAATAAGATATGATGCTAGAAAGAATGGGTTTGCTTGTGTGTGGGGAGGGTTGTCACCTGTCTTTCAGAAAGATGGGAATGAAAAGTGGTTGCTCCTACTCTAGTGTATTTTGGCCTCTGTGGAAATATCCTTTTTCTTATTTCCAGCCTTCTCTTACCTGAATTTGCAAACTTTTCATCTCTTCATGAATGCTGGGGACACACATATGAGGCAATTGACAGCCGAGTGGTGCAAGGCCGGTCAGGAAGAGGGGATGTGTGTGTGCAGGGGGAAGTGCCTTGGTCTTATGCTTTTCCTGGTTATTAGTTGCATAATAACTTATGTGGGGTTTTCCCCCCTTGTTGCCAGATAGTGTGTAGACGTTTCATGTCTGTGCAGAAGGCCATAAAGGACAGGAACAGATGATCTAGGGGTCTGTACTGGAGGTCTAGGAGTAATCCAGCCAGCTTCCTTCCTGAAAGGGAAAGTTTGATGGAGCAAATGCATTCAATATAGAGTACCCTGCTGCTGCTGAGACTTTATTTTGTATCAGTTGTAGGACATGCAGGCAGGACAACAGCCCTTTGGGCAAATAGGGACACTGTGTGGAATGCTTTGGATTACTCCTGAGCTCTGTGCTGGGGCAGTGCCTGTCATGTCTACAGAGGGCCTAGAAGGTCGGCTTTGGAAAGAACGCTAACCTCAGTGTGCCCCTTTCCCACCTTCACCAAGTTTATCACGAGTGTTTTAGATGCAATGCTGGAAACTTGACCTGGGACCTATTGCTGCTTTTGTACTTTTGTTTCTTGGCAGCAGCAGGGCAGGAGTGTGTAGACACGGCCTAATGAGTTGCAATAGGCTAAATACTAGATAATCCCGCTTGTTGCTGCAGAGGCACCCTTAATAATGAGACGAGACACCAAGAGTAAAACCTGAACATTCTGAACAGTAGGAAAAGTTTGGGAGGAGAGAAAAAAAAAAAGTAACCCACACCGGCTCGCAGCGAGCAGGGTTCGAACCTGCGCGGGGAGACCCCATTGGATTTCAAGTCCAACGCCTTAACCACTCGGCCATCGCTGCTGCTGGTAGCAATCTGCCCGCGCTGACACTCTTACCCGTCCCTCTGGCGGCGGAAGTTCCCGCCCTCGGCCGCGCGAGGGGCCAATGGGCACCGCCGCCCCCCCTGCGCGCTCCGCCACGGCCGCTGGGCCCGCCACGCTGCTGCTGCCGTGCCCAGCGGGCCCCGGGGCTGGCGCTGCCGGGCTGCGCTCGGTACCGCGGCTCGGCGCGACGGTGCCGAGTGCCGTGAAGCTGCGGGCTGTAGCTAGAGGCGCTGCCTCTCGCGCAGCGGCTTTGTTTTGGCTGCTGTGAACAGCGGCTCAGGCAGCTGGGGAGGCGGCCGGTCGCCGCGCCCGTCCCCGTGCAGGTGGTAGCTTAATAAATTTCCCGTGCAGCTGTTCAGCTCAGCAAAAATAAATGTCAATTTACACCCGTCTGGGTGTTTCAAACCCGAAACGTGACGGCGGTGCGGGCCGCGGGGGAGGCGCGGCCACAACCGGAGCTGGCGGGAGCCCGGCGGCGTCGAGCGCGGCCCTGGCGGGTACCCTCGTGCCCCCCCCCCCCCGCTTTACTAACTCTTCTCTCAACTGTTAGAAAAGTTCTCTATCGTGTGACTTTTACATGTAATTTAATTCACTGTAGCTATTTTTTCATCTAGCAATAGCTAGATGTGTCAGCAGTAGTAAATGGAAATTAAATCTAACTTGACTTCATATGCTACAATGGTTAAAAACTTAAGTTTTCCTTTTCACTTATTGCAGGGCTTATGCTAGGGATTGTACCCTATTTTCCCTCCTATAGTCACAGCTTTTGTTACTTTTTTTTTGTTAACACCTGGAATGATGGTGATGACTGTGCTTCCCCCTCCCAGGTTTTTATGAGTTATTGATCAAGAAGCACTCTCAATTACTCTTTAACTGTTATCAGCAACAAAAAACATTGCTGGATTAATAAAGACCTTAAAATAGGCTTAATGAAGTAAGTCTCTTAAAACTTTTTCCCTGGAACCTGACCTGGGGAGTGCAGAGGACAGACAGACATTAGGAAGCATGAGGCATTTCTGTAATTGTCAAAGAAGTCAGTTATTTTGTCGTACTTAAATGGTAAAGAGAATTTAATAAATACTTAAGTTAGTACAGCTTTTAAAAAATCCTTACCTTTAATTGCTCATTAGTAGTTGGGAAGTTAGTTTGTGGTCGTTGTCAGGCACCTCTAACTGCTCAGTTCTGCAGTACGAAAACCAATAGAGAACTTCTCATTAGTTTCTATGGGAAACAATAGTGTTGATGGACCACTTGTAGAAACAGGGCTGATCCCTTAGCTACGTGTAGCAGCCCTCTAATCTTCCCTCTGAAGTAGACGGTAAAAGGTTGGATCAATACAGAAAACTTGATACATGTTAGTAGTTCTTTTTTCTTGCACTTAACTGCATAGGGTTCAATGCTACTGTTGATATTATCTGAGTGTCTTTTTGTGTTATTGTGGATATATTACAAAAATAAAATCAAACTTCATTTAGAGTTTATGCTTGTGCTATTTGCTGTGGCTTAGATAGAGGAACATTTAAAAAAAGTTCGATGGTCCTTAACATATAAATGGTCCATATGAAATGGTCCTTATTATCCTACTCTGTATCCCCCTATCTCACTCAGTAGTTTAGTGTCATAATAATCTTCTTTTAAATTGTTGCCTGTTTAATGTGCTTACACCCAAGGTGATTTGGTCTGTTTTGCTGATGTCCATGTAGTTTTGTGTGTTTGGGTAAGGTTCTCATAAGCTGCATTACGTCTGATAAGATGCTGTCTTTATCCCATAGTGTATCCCCTGGTTTCATATACAGGAAGATGAAAAGCAAGATTATACCAAATTTTTATGATAATGTAAATAGCAAATGTGTGAAGAGCAGGGTGAGGAAAAGTAGTGCCTTCAGTATACCAGGTTATAGCCGGGGGGAACTTCTTAAAGAGCAGATGCAGAGTGGACACAGTCGGAGATCATGTTTGCTTGTGGACAAACAAGTATTTCTCAGGTGTAAATTCCAGAAAAGACTTGTTGGGGCTTTTAATACAAAGCTTTTTTTTTTTCTTCCTCTTTAATTGATTTAAGGAGAAGGAACAGAGCTGTTTACTTCTACACTAATGGATCTGCTGCAGATTTATTTCCTTTACAGAAAACGGACTACTTGAAATCCATACAAGTAATTTGTTTTAGGAAGATCTTACGAAATGCAAGAACATTTTTACTATTCAAATCCAAAGAAAACCAAAAGAACAACACATCAAAGTTCAGATTTGGTAATACCCCTTCAAGTAAGAGCATTTGTTCTAACTGTTCCTGAAGGGATTGAACCACAGCAGTTGATTTTTTTCCCCTCCTTCTACAAAAATGTATGCATATGTGCTATATACTGGTCTTCACTTGCTTCTTACGCATATTTGCCACACAGCACATGCATGATGGATAGGACTGAGATTTCCAGTCACCTAGCAGGCAATTTGAAGCTTTGAGTGAACTGCTGGATATTTATAAATCCTGGATGATCACACAAAATCTTTGCCCTCTGAATAAATGACATTTCTAGGGTGAGTAAAGGGCAGCAACTTAGACATTTATTCTGGTCATGAATGAAGGCCTTTTGCCAGTTAAAGTTTTTTAATGACCTAGAGATCTGTGCAACAAATGGCATGTTACCACCGGAGTCTTTTATGTTATTTGCACGAAGTTATTTTACCCAGAAAACATTCACAGGAAAATTTTAAATGCTCTACATTCTGAATTTTGCCCATTTATTAAGGACATTTTGTAAAAGGGGAAAAATCCCCCTTGTCTATATGAAATATAAAATATGCCTTCCCTACTTTTCCAGATGCTTTGTTATGTTACTCTGATTGGAGAAACATGCAAAAAAATTATTCTGTTATATTACTGGGAGTAATATGTTTAAAATGTTCTTAAAGTCTAAATCAAAATGGTTTTGGTTTTAGACTACAGAAGTGATTCTTGCATTTCATTCTATTGAAGTAGTACGTAGTACAGTGGTTTCTGAGATCTCTAGACAATTTTTTCCTGTACTTCATTGAAGCAGGGTCGTTTTTAAATACTCCTTTTCTTGACTGAAATGTTAAATACAGTTAAGATTTTTTGATAGCTTTTAAAAATATAAATCTTCTGTAAGCTGAGAAAATGTGGAAAACTAAATCTACAGAGAGGTTTTGAGCTGCATAAAAAGAGAATTCAAGAGAAAAATGGAGAATCTGTATGTTTGTTACTGTTTTACATGGGTTTGATAGTAAGCAAAGTCAATGTGAATGGTATCATTAGTGTCTGTGCTATGCTATTTGATCTCTGTTCTGTTAGCTGCCCCAAACTATAATAGCACAATTCCTGCATCTCAGGAATTAAGTTAATTGGCGTCAATACTAAATCATGGAATCATGTTTTGGAGTTTGCATTTGATCTCCTTGTCAAGACATGTGTTTTAAATCTACTGAAAATTAGGCTGGAAAGGCAATTATATTCTGAAGCCATGCAAAATGCAGAAAACCCAAACAAGACACAGCAAAAATAAATTACAGTGTGGTCTCAGTAACAAAAGAAGTTTTGTTCTCTACTTGGAAGAAAGAGAGGGGTGGTTATAGATGTTGGGCTCAGATTGTATCAGCCCTTGGATTCAATGAAAATGCCTTCGCTCCCTATTAGCAAATCCAAGCTGGTTCTTTAAACCAGACTTAGGATGCCAAAACAAAGATTACCAGTCTGAGCTCACAAACGGCAAGACCATGTCCTTTGGAGCACTGCATACTTGAGCACAGTTTTGTGTGGTGACACAAAGACACATGGATCACTTAGGAATTGTGCACCTGGAAATCCCTGGGTGCCTGACAGCTATGTAGGAATAGTTAATGTATTTCTAAGACCCCTGAGGTGTGAGGGTTTGGATCAGAGCTCGAGGGAACACTTAAGTTCAGTTGTTCTCCAGCAGGTCTTCCTTGGAAGGTGAAACTATATAGCTGAACCATTCCAGGTCCATAGGCTTTTTATCAGGTTGAACACAGATTTGCAAACTTGATCACAGACTTGTAAAGACGCATCTAAAACATCCATGCAGTATCCTGAGCCATTGAAACCTGGAAACAGACTCAGTGTTCCTTTTGTCTCACAATTTGCAATGTCTAACTTTTTATATTTTGAATTTAGGAGCCTTTATTTCCTAGCAGGACTAAGAAGAAACAACTTTTTTTTTTTTTTAAATGATAGTTGGCTTTATTTTGTATTCACGTGAATCTAGGACGTGAGTTAAATGTGCAATTTCATTAAAACTTAATAAATCATTAAATTTGTCTGACTTGTGTAAATGACACACTAAGTGTTATATTTAACCAATTACATTCAATTGACTCTTGAAAAATTCGGCGCCTGTCTCTCGTTAGAGAAAACTGTCACTTGAGCAATACTACAGGGACCTCCAGTGTTCTTTGTGCAAACTGCAAGTAAAAGAGCAGATGGGATGTTGCAGGTACCATATACAGGAGCAGGTTTAAGCACTTTCATATGATAACTTTTGAAGATGAGCAGTGATCAAAAAGGGATTACGGAAGAATGGTATCACTTGCAGAGTGCTACTTTAATTCTAGCACTTAGCTATGAAGTTGTGGTGTTCCCAAGACAGACAGATCTTACTACAGCTCAAATCACTGAAAATATTCTAAAGAAAGCCTCAACTAAAATAGCACTGCAGTGTTAAGTCCTAGATACTGAGACAGGGAAACTCAACAATATCTTAAAAAGTCATTAAAACCTTGAGATACAAGCCTGAACTAAACTCTGAGTTAAAAGAGATGTAATAAGGTCTGCTGCCAAAAGCTGGAGAGCCTCCAAACGTACAGGTGTTCAGTTAATAAAGCATGCTACTTGCTGTACATAATCTTATTTTAAGACCTTAAAGTCAGAGATATTTGGATGCCTTTAAGAGGCTGAGACAATGTAAGGGGAGAGAGGTCAAAAGAAAACTGATTTGAGTAGGACAGAGCTTCCCCAGCATTCAAGCAGGTACTTGGCTTTTAGGTGCCTTGGCCAGCTGCTTGGGTCACCTTTCAAAGGCATCAGGGGGAGATCCTTGTCCCTAGTGGGCAAGTAAGCTCCCCTGTTTCAGAATGGTATAAGCAATTCTTCAAAAATACTTTCCAGTAGCCATTGAGAAGCCCTGAAGATGACTAGATATAAAACTGAAAGCCTAACTAAAACATTTTGGTATGTCATAGGCTAAAATTAGCAATGTTTATGCATATATATGGTTAATTTGCACACAATGATGTTGTCAAAGAATTAGCTCATTATGAGAATTCATACATATAACATTGCTTTATGAATGTATTGTTCTATAATTTTAGAATTTTGGAACCTATGGCACTTGTTTTTAAATGGGAATAAAAATTACAGGTGACAGCCTTCAGAAAGGATTCTGGTATTTAGAAAGTTTTCATAAACTGAAAATTGCTTTGGAAATGCAAACTAAATGAAAACCATCAGTGCTTAGAGTTTTTCTTCATAACAGGACTAAATGTGAAGTAAACTAAAAAAAAAAAAAAGCTTTAGTATATCTCATGGGCTTCTAATGAAGATTTAACTGGCCAAAAATGAGCACAAGATAGCAGATAAAATTTCCCAATGGATATGTGTATTTTGGAAAGTAGATTTAATCTCCTAAAGGAGTCTTAAAAGTTTCATTTCTCAGTCACTTAAAATTGGCAAAAGCTGGACACTGGAATAGATAATGGAGAGAGAAAAATCTGGTTTAGGACTGTTATATAAAATAGTGGTACTAGGATAGTTTGTCCATTTTTTTTTTTTCCCCCAAGTGTTTAACTTCTGTAAGTAAAGAGGACAGATACTGCAAAATCTTTTAATAGGAATTTGGACAGTTTAACCAATCAGTAGAAGAAATGTGCAAGTGATAATCAGCATGCAAATATATTCTTCAGCATTAAATAATCTCTATGTTATTACTGTCGATTATAGAACTGAGCCGCAAGCATTTCAACACTTCAGTTTTCTCGCCTTTTTTGCCCTGAAGCGCAATGTTAATTTGGTAATCCCTATTCCATCCCTTCTCATGCATTTACTTTGTGGCTTTTTACTTTGCTGGTCTGGATCAGCTTTTCAAATGCAACAGTTCTAGCAATGCTGCTAGAAATCTGTTAATATGTTATGTCTGTGATGCTTGCAACAGAAAAGTTAGATTAGATTCTGCCTAAGATTACAAGACACATTTACAGCAACGTCAGTGAAACAGTGACTTTGTGCTTATATGTTACTTAGAATATTCAAGAGTGAATTCTGCATCTCCCTTGGAGAATGTGAATGAATTAACAAACCCAACACAAATTGTCTATTACAACAGATAATGCTAGCGCCACTAGACTACGTAATTTCATGTTTTCTTACTGAAGAAACTAATGAATAACAGTAGCAAAAATAATGCTGCATACTGAAGTATATTTGTTTGGTATTTCTCTCATTCTATCTATTAGTTTTGTAGATCATTTAACAAAACTGAATGCCTAAACCATACAACCAATAAAAATAAGAATTTACTTCAGAAAACACTATATGGCTAAAACTTTCCATTCTGTGTCCCAAAGAACAGATCTGGGGACCAGTTTCAGGTACAGGATCGAAAGTGGCTTCATTTTGGAGCTACTACATAATGATGTTACGGCCTGCCCCTATAGTCTGTTTCATAAACTCCCCACATAATTTGTTGATGCTGTGCTGTACACCCCTACTCTTAGTCCACTTATTCAAATTTTTAAATACTGAATTAGTTTATAACATTACTCCTCTTATTAAAACATGCTGTATTTCATTTATCCTAAACCTCGAGAGTTCTTTTGGCATCTCCGATATCACTGAAAAGCCCTTTAGGGATCGCTTGCTGTTTTCATCTATGTTATACATAATTTATATATATTCATGGTGTAAGACTGATGTTATATGCATGTTATTTCTGGTGTGCTACAATATACTTACAATCATTTAGGGTCATTTGGGTAAAAGTGATTTATTTAGCTTTCCTCCAAGTTTTTGTTGCTAGTTCCATTAAGACATTTGGAGACTATTAGATATGAATGCTAAATAAAACAAAAAGCTATTATTCATCACTTAGAGTTCTAACCACTACACCAAATTAACTTGCCTGTGAAACAGATACTAATTTAGTATGATTTTTTTGTGTGCTTTATGAGAATTGTCCCTAATTAAGTAGTCAATAGAGTTGTCAAGTTTCAAAGAGTTTGCATTTCATCATGCTATGCTTTCTGGCACAATTTATTTAAAAAGAACCTAGGTAACTTTTCCATGACATGGGTATGTTTCCTACTTTCTTTCCTAGTTCAGAACCCTGTACTGTGCTCCTATTCACTGTTCATTATTAAATCTGTTTGTCCCTCCCCCTGATTTAGCATTGTGCTTCCCTGTTTCATGGCTCCTGTCTCTTTCTTGAGGCTAGTAAGATGGTGCTCTGCTTTCCTTCTGTTTGGTTGAAAACATTCTGACAGAAGTATACTAAAATTCTGTATTAAGGGATTGCTGACTTGTGAAGTATTTTACTGCCTTGGCTTTATTTGCTTAACTCCACATTCACAGCACCAGGATCTATTGCTAATGACTGAAATGCCTTTCCTGGTATGATAAAATGCAAGAGAACTTTCAGTCAACCAAAGTGCTTAAGAATTGACACAATCTGATCTAGCAATTATGCGTTACCATTAGAAATGTTGAATGGGATCCTGCTATCTTAAATGAAAAGGCTGTTTAATGAATATTGCAGATGTTTATCTGGATAATGGAAAAGATTAAAGCCCTTACCTTTATTAAGATATTAATTACTGGTTGGGAGATGGTAGCATTTTTAAAAACTTCTAATGCCTTTGCTACTTAGAAGTCAGAGCTCTTCTCTGGCTTCCCCTCTTCTGGTCTCCCTCAGCTACGAATAGGGAGTACCAATATGGTCTCTGAGACACAGCTCTAATAACACAGCAGAGAAGGTTTTGTATTTCCAGCAGACATCTGGTCCCTGTAAGAACAAGGACTGGTGATTGTGAGACTTCTCCCAGCTGCTTGTAAAATGTCTCATTGGCCTCTTAATCCTGGCTGGGTGGTTTATAACAGACTCCCACCAGAATATCCGCCTTGTTGGCCTTCCCTCTGATTCTTACCCACAAACCCTGAACTCTATTGTCACCATCATTAAGCTCTAGGCAGTCCAAACACTCCCTGACATACAGGGCTATCCCACTGCTTCTCCTTCTTTGTCTGTTCCTTCTGAAGAGTTTGTAGCCACCCACTGCAGCACTCCAGTCGTATGAGTCATCCCACCATATTTCCATGATGATGACTATGTCATAGCCCTCCTGCTGCATGATGGCTTCCAGCTCCTCCCAATTGCTGCCCATCTTTTGGGCATTGGCACAGGCGCACTTCAGCTGTGCTATGGATCTCGCCAGCAACACTGGGGTGCTGCCCCCAGGCTCATCTCTAATGATCAGGGTTTTATTCTCTTCCCACTTCAAATCTAGTTTAAATGTCTCTCAGGGAGCCCTGCTAACTCCTGAGTGAGAATCCTTTTCCCCCTTTCAGACAGGAGAACCCCATTAGTGGCCAGCAGGCCTGTGGCCCTGTGATCAACAAACCCCAAAATGTAGCCAGTGATGCCAGGCCGGGGGCCACGTATTGATCCATCTGACCTTCCCATTGCAGGCCCCAGCGCTCCCTGCAGCCGGCAGGGCAGAAGAGAGCACTGCCTGGCTCCTGATCCCTCAGCCAGGCGCCCCAAAGCCCCGAGGCCTCTTTTGGCTGCCCTCAGACTTCTTGTTGTTTGGACTTAATCATTGCCCACTTGGAAAACCAGTAATGGTTAATAATCTGAGGGCCGTACCAGAAAAGAAAATTTTTCTGGTAGCACCCCTTACCTGGGCGCCAGGGAGGCAGCAGACTTTCCTGTGGGCTGGCTCTAGTCGGCATACCGGGCCTCCGCTCCTGTCAGAGCAGAGTCGCTGATGACAGCCACCTTTCTTCCTTTCCTAGCAGAGCTGGCCATGATGTGTGGCGGTGACCAACTCTCCCTGGCCAACTCCTCCAACATGGACAGGCTTTTGTCCACACCATCATTTCCTGGCCTGCTTGTTCCAGAGCCGCACACATATTGCATAGGAGTAGCAGGAAAGGTGAAGAAGGCCAGGGGGTGACTTGCCTGCTGCCCCAAGCAGGGACCTGACTCTATTCCTCCCTGTCACTTCAAACCCCTCCATCTGCCTGATGGTGAGTAGGCTGGGGAGGCTCCGCATTCTGTGATGTGTCCATGCAGTGCATTTGCCTCAGCGATGGCAGGGAGCGGGTCTGCCAGCCTCTTTCGCTCTCACACTCCCTGATACTCCTAAAGCATTCATCTTCCTCTTCTTAGCTCTGCCACGAGGCTGAGCTGATCATCCACCTGGTGGCTCCTCACACAGGTGTTATCCCAGCTGCCCTGGGACAGCAGTGACAAGCTGGGGCACTCCCTGCAGTCCCTGGCCCAGACAGCTGCGTGCTTCTGTGCGAGCTGCGTCTGAGGCACCAGACGGTGCTTTTGGCTGAGAGGAAACCACGGCTAGGTTTCTTCTGAAGGGCAGATGACCACTGCTGGGCTCTTTTTGACCTCTTTGAGCTGTCAGGGTGACAGTGCGCCCCCTGCGCCAGCCGCCGCGCCACCCCTGTGCCCTGGGGTTACTCTTGTAGTGTCGGGGTTTGGCCGCCTTCGCGCCGGGCCCTGCGTGCGCTGAGGCGCAGCTGCCGCTCGCCGCTTCCCGCGCTGAGGGGCCGGGGCTCCGCCCGCACCCTGTCTCGCCGCTTCCCGCGCTGAGGGGGCTGGCGTTCCTCCCCTCCGCCTTGGCTTCCCGGTTTTGGCGGTTCGCAGAAAGCTCCCCACGGTCTTTCAGCGTGATCCTCCGCCCCAGAGTAAGCCTGCCAGAGTAGCAGGCCTGGCAGGCTTCTCAGGTTGCTGCTTGGTTGGTTCTTTTTGTTTTGAAAAATTGAAGAATAAACTCCCTTGGTATGAGGGAATGACATTACTCCAGTGTATAGACTTCTTGTAATTTGTCAGAGGAATTGCCGAACTGCTGGTCTGTAAGAAGCTACTGAATTCTATAAGTACCTCAGCGACTGATCACCTGTTTTGTGAATTTATTACATGTAACAGAAAAGGACAGAAATCTTTGAACAAAGGAATAACTTAATCTAAAAATGCACTTTACAAAAAATAAATACAGATATAGCACAAGGGATTTGAGGAAAAACTCCCAACAAGTTTCCTTTTGTGATTAATGTAGTTTCCACGGCAGAATGACTGGTATTTCTGTGGTGAGAACTCATTTTCCTGTGTGGAGGCCATTGAATTGGACTGACCAGCCAAAGACTGCACAACAACAGATTAAAACTGCTCAGTGAAGTTAGCGAGGGATGGGCTAGGTATTGAAGTCAGAGGATTAGATTTACCAATGTGTAATGTTATGATATAAGGAGTTAGGACTGGTTAATAGAGAACAGATATTAAAGAGGCTGTTAAGAAAATCTGGAAGACAGCCAGGGTGCAGTAGTATAGTATATAGTACACAGTAATCCATACCATTAACATATTTTTAGATATTGTGTGTGGAATATTTTAATGCTACTTAAGAATTGGTACTGCAGTGGCATTTGCGGTGGGTACTGCATAACTTCAAAACTTGCAATGTTTACTTGCAATGATGTGCCTACCACTTTGTTTCACAGGCGACATATCAAACCCAAGTTTGAGTGGAAAACCTTTATAACAACAAATTGATAAGAGGATTTATTACGTTAAAGACAACTTGGGAATGATTCAGGTGCCTGAGCATAGGTGTGTAGAGCCATTTTAGACACTTTTGGCCTCATAAAGCATGCTCATATCCAGCCTTGGCATATCTGGTTGAAGTCTGTGGGCGACCTGCGATACACTGAAGGTTTACGTGATGGATACCCTGCAGTATCTAAAATGGCACCAGCTGCTTAGCTTAAGTGACTGAATCCCATTCCTCATTTGATAATGCAGATGACAGGTCAAAGAACTTTAAATAAAACTAGCATTTTTCCACACCTCTCCTTTATGTACCTATTAAAATAAGGAGGATGTCTGTTCACCACTGTAGTAATGTGCTTCATGAATGAAGCACCAGTATATTTACAAAGATCTAATGATTTAAAAAATTGCAATAGGCATCATCTACATAACTCCACTTGTCTATATTGAATCTTGCAGTTAAGTGAATTGTGGTTTTGTTTGTTCTTCACTTTCAAATAACATTAATGAAGTAAACAAGATAGCTAAGAAATACTGAGAAGTACTAACTGCAGTTAGTAAGATTTAGACTTGGATTGCATCACGTAGTTTTAATATAGTGCTCAGAAAATTTAATCTTTCTTAGTCTAGCAGCTTGCTTCCCTGACTATTGTTGTTCATGTCTTCTAAATTCATGAGTTGAAGGTGAGCAAAGAAAGAATTATCTCTCAAGGTTGAAACTTGAAAAAATTCTGAGATGAATGATTTATGAATAAAGTTGTAAGTTTAACATGGCAATACCAGGTACATTTCCCCATAATAAATTATTATATCATCTAGGAAAGTCTGCTTAGTTTCTATGAATAATATATAATGCTATTGCTGGGGAACAAAGTATTCTGTAAGATGTTCTTTATACACTTTTTATCTGACTTTCAAATCTTTTCCTTCTATGCAGCTTTAAGTGCAGAAGATGCTACTGAAATGGCTTGGCCCAAATGGGATTGATTTTTATTTTTTATTTTTGTGTTCCATCCGACTATTTCAGTACTCTCTCTTATGTCTGTCCAAGTCTTGTTTTTTTCCTCACTTATGAATAGTCACAATATGTACTTATTCCTCAGATGCCCTTTTTACCTCTAAATCAACTAAAAATAGCCAAGCTGCTATGGCTGAAATTTTCCAAAAAGAAAATTCAGCTAGATGCATGGACCTCATACAGATTTTCAGACTGAATAGTTTAAGACAATTAAGATCTTAAGCAGCAGAATAGAGTCTCTAGCAGAATAGGTATAAATATTGAGCAACCTCTACCTTTTTGGAGTTTCCAGAGTTTTTTTTACATGAGTGGTATTGCATGCTGTGCTTCAGGGTACTCAACTTCGCTATAATAGCAAATTAACAAAACTTCAATCATATCCATTTCTTAAATGGCTGCCTTGCTGGAAAATCTTACACATGTGAGATTATTGACCTGGAAGTATGTTTTGAGTGTTTTGTGAAGGTTAATGAAGAAGATTGTCATGTACAGCATGGTTTGTATGAACTTTTAGGATATGTAGGTTGCAATTATATTTGGCCAGGCTTTTACAATAGTGGCCTTTGCTTTCCCTCTTCCCTTTCCCCTCCCATGTTCAACCTAAACCTCATCAATTTCAGAGGGGGCTTTGCCACTGATTTAAATGGTGTCTGATTTCTGGTCTAAAAGTTCAGTGCCAAACTATGTTTGCAAGACTAGGAATGAGCTTGGGGTTTCTTTAAGTGGTATTTTCAGTAGCAAGTTGTCAGTGAAGTCAGGAACTAACAGTTTAGGGGGAGGTCCTAAGTGGGTAGCGCCCTCCCCACTTTAATTCTCTTCCCCTCCTATTTCATTTCTCATAGATTAGGAATGACAGGCAACCATTTGCTGTCTTACTGTCAGTGCCTCTGGAGTCCAGCTGCATCAAGAAGAGTTCTTCACAGAGCTGTTTCTAGAATCTCTTAGATTCTTGATATAGAAGGTAAGATTGAAGAGAAATGAAGGGAATTTTCCACTTAGTGAAAGTACACGAAGCTGTGAGTGGAACTATAGTTGCTTAATCAAATGATCACTTCAAAAGTTTGAGATAAAAAGCTGGTTTTCTTAACCAGCTTTTTAGAAGAAGAACTTCTAAACATGATATTTTTAATGTTCTGAGTATTTTAAATTGTCATGGTCTTGTCACTTGAAGCCAGTAGTCAAAGTTTTGCAATGTGTTTTTGTGTTTTCCAAATGTGAAAAAACATATTGGAATATTGGAAAAGGAAGTATAAAATTTTGCGTGGATGCTGTTATTTTAAAAGGTTTAATTTACCTCCTGGTGCTTTGCTGGATTTTGTGTCTAATGCAAGGAAAGTTTATGTAAACGTACATTTATCACCTCGGTGTTGAAAATACTGAATTACTCTACCAGGCAATTTTATACAGCTGTTTCTGATTTTAAAATATGAAAGGCACTTGTTTATAAGTGAGGGGTGATGGAGGGCTGTTATGTTCAATATAACGATTGGTATATTTCTAAAACTTCCTGTACACTAAGACAATTTTCCATTATGGAAAATCCATTTGGATTCCTCTTATTAAAGGCAAGCTATGTTCAAAGCTAGTGAAGCCCAAAAGACATCCAACAGCAAAGAATTAGGCCTGGTGAAAAATGCATAATGATGCTGTTCTCTTCTATTCCTAATCAGCTGGTTGATGTTAGGAAACTTATCCGCCTTGGGAACAAAATTTGGTTGGTTTTGGGTTTTTTTCTTTTTTTGTGGTTGCTCTTTAGCCATTATGCTCTTGAGTTGGAATGAGAAAGGAGGTCAAAATGGGCAGGAATGTCTTCAGTCATTATTTCTGAAGCTGTTTCACCAGAACCGATGTATCAACTAAGTAGGGTTTTTCTTCTGAGCTACATTTTGATTTGAAATTGGTTTTCTGACTTGATAGTGGAAATAAAGTGCTGTGCGGTATCAGGAGCCCTGTGGGAACAATTAATCTGCATGTCAATGGTCTGCCCATGTATAGAGGCATGGCATGGTGGGAATATGGTTTTGCTTATGTACTGTCTCCTGTTCTTTAGATCGTGCTTTTGTAGGTGTTAGCTAACTAGCTGCTTGCCAATATCCAAAATGCCGCAGTTTCTGAGAACCATTTCTCTTATTTTCATGCATATCTCAAAGTTATATACTTAAGAAGTATCAATCACGTATGGTACCATAATTTTGGGGTGGTTTTATGTGTGTCTGTAGACAACTGGGAACAATTATGCTATTTGGGTCACTGGACAAAACAAATAATGCAAGCCTTTATTTCAACTTGAAAACAGTTACATAAAATGGTACATGATGGTGAGGCATCCAGGGATAATGCATGGGTATGAAACAAGAAAATCACTTGGCAAGAGTAGCAGCTCTACAAAGAGAAGGGTAAACCATGTCTTTTTACCTCATTGCAACTAAGAGACATTGGTTAAGCAAAACAGTATAGTATAATTTTGCAATAGATAACCCTCTGCAGATAACAAAAAGGGGAAATCAGGACATTGCATTTAACAAAAATAAAATATAAAAACCTTTCAGTAGCACATCATGGGATTTTTTTGTTGTCTGTTTTTTTTAATGAGTTGAACAATATCCTATTTTTAGTGGAAGGTCAACTTGAACTTTATTTAAACACAGTCTCTTGTTCTGAATAGAGATAGGAACACTTTAACAGTGATAACAAAAGGGAGGGCTTGGAGCCAGACCTTCTTAACCTATCATTACCAGCACAGGATAGCCATCCATGTAGGAGCTATATGCCACTTAAACAGAGATCCTTGTTTCGTGCTCAAAGTGCAGGCAGTGAAAATAGCACAGACACTTAACCAATCTCAATGGATTTTTTTTCTTTAAGAATTTGAAATGTCTCCAAAGAGTATTAATGAAAACCTTTTCTTTTTGAATGAAATGAATCTGATGTCACACCACCTTCTTTTTTTGAAGTGAATGCTTTTTCAGTATCTTCAATATTACAACTGCAGTTCAGGACCGAAAGCTCCAGTACCTGCAAAAATGTACCTGGTAGACATGTTATGAAGATAAGATTGTTAAAGCATTTCTAAACCAAGCAGGATTGCTTTGGTTCTACTGTCACCCACTAGAATGTCATTGATATCAGTGGAATTATTTAGTTTACTGCTAATACAGTGAGAGCATTGTCAGGTTCACACGTTTCTATGGTTCCACTTCCATGGAGAAGATTTTCCTTGCTGTGGCTCTAGGCTCAGGACCATAACGCACATATTTTTGATAGCTGTTGGTTGGAAAGCACAGCCTGGCATGCTAGTGCCAAAGCCAAAAGTTCCGTAGCTGGTCAGGCTGTAGGATTCACACCTCTGCTGGAACATCTCCTAGAATTCATCAGTGTGTCGCAACTGGCTGGAAGTGCGTGCATTCAACCAAGGCAGTAATTTTGACAGTGTGTTTAAGGGAGAAGAATGTATTAGCTGACCTTACTAAGAATAATACTGGTATCGGGATAACCTTGACATAAGTATGGAAGATGAAATTATATTCTTTAGATTTACAGTGTAAATAGTATTTGGAAATGTTTTACTGTCCTTAGCCTGCTTATTGGTCTCAGTTAAAGAAAGTGTGAGTAAGACGCTGTAGTGACTAGATAGTGTATTTCAGCACTCCATCCCTGATTCTGCCACTGGCATTCTGTGTGATCTTGAATAAATAATTTTTCCTCTGTGATTCTGTTTCCTTATGTTGTATTGGAAGACAACCTCTGCTTGAAAAAGTACTTTCAGGGAATGCATTGTAGAAAAAGTAGGCTTGACTATTAAACAGGGAAAGAGAGCGTGTTCTGAGTGTTATAACCCTGGGAAAAATCTTCATTTGTTATCTCACTAGAGATCAGAAAGTCAGCATGAGACAAGTTCATGGAGGTGTGATGCTTTCCCCCATCTCAAACATTTTTTTCCATAAACCTTAATTAAACCTTTTCATGCCAGTAGGTCAGTCATAACCTGTTCCTTGCCATTTGTATTTTCCAGTATCCAGTAAGAACTAGGCTTAAGCTGTGTTCTTTTCCTTGGTATATTCATTATAAGGGATGATGTATGACACTATTTATGCTGAGAAGTATGTTGAAGAACTTAACAGAAACCTTATGTCCTTGGGAATTTCATCTGCTTTTCAGGTGTGGTTGAAGTTGGCCAATGGATTGTAAAAGTACTCTAGGGAGAAAGCAGGCACAGACAGAAGTGAAAGGGAATGTAAAAAGAAAATAAGTGGGTTTTTTTTCTTCTCTTAGCTTTAAAAATTATCTTCCAATTACTTCACTGTAGATCTACATCTAAATGCAAAGCCAGTTTAAATAAAATAATCTTCAGTGGATGAATGTTATTAATGGATCTGAATCTTGTCACCTTCTTCAGTTCTCCAGCTCATCTTTCCTTTGTGTTATCTTTGCATTAACAGACGTGTTTCGTGTTACTAGTGATAAGAAGTGATAAAATCTGAGGTAGTTAGTGTGTAACCTGACAGCTTTGTATGGAAATTTAAAAATTTGGCAGGTGCGTTATAGGTTTTTCCTGGTGTTAAATGGCCAGATCCTTCCAGGTGCCAGAGGGATTGCTCCATTCCAGACATGTTCTGGCCCACAAAGGTCTTCAAGCAAAAAAAGCCCATGCTGTCGTATTGAAAATGGAACTAGTACATTTTTAGCATTCTGAATATCTTAGTTCATGGATCAGCTAAAGGATTAAAGAAAAATGCGGTGACTGTTTTTGTGGCTTCTACAAAATCTGATTTGCACTTGCTGTACTGACTCTGCAGAAAGAGACTAACAAATTTTATTCCCAGAGTGGTGTTGGCACCAACTGATGAAGCTGTATTTGTTCTTCGTTTCAATATTTATTATAATCAAATATATTACATACTCTCAGCAATGTTTCACATCCTGGAATTCCTCAAGTGTCCTGTCCATGTGTATCTTGTTTAAAAATACTAATCCAGACTAATATATTTTCTTGTGTTCCCTGTTTTTTAGAAGGTAATAGGCCTGTGCATTTTATGAAATTGATAGGATAATATATTTTATGTCTGTGTTCAATAGAAAAAAAACCCTAGAGAAAACAAATTTGGTGCCAAGTTGCTGGGTGATAGCCTTATGAATCCCTTTGCTGTCCAGCTCAAAAGTCTGAGACTGAGTCATTGCCTCGAGACAGAAGTTGGCATACAATCAGAATGTATAGGAAAACAGTAGCTGTTCTGAAAATTGCAAGAATAATCACCAGAAGTATCAATAATGACATGTTTCATGTCATCTAATTGTTCAAAAGCTTTTTAACTTTACATTTTTTTTACATATTTGTGCTCTAGTATATAGCTTTAAGGATGCCCATCCCCCTGCCACCCCTCCAGCAGCCACTGTGTCCTGTCAGTCATCCTGAAATACACTGGAGAGCTTGTCAGGCAGTCCCTTGCAGATGCCTCAGAAGCCTAATAGTGAGCCTTAGCAGTTGCACTGAAGTTCCTAACACAAGGAAATTACATAGGCAGTTGCTTTAGTGCTGAATATGGACCATATATATTCTAGGATAGGTGAGTGATGTGCTATTGGCTTTCTAATGATCTAGCAGGAAATGGATTCTAAAGTTAACGTTTTCTAATTTATGCAGAATATCTTTGGCTCTGCTTTCTGACATGAATTAGTTTATTTATGTCCGTATAAAGTGTACTTATAGATTGTTTAAAAGCTCTAGGTACTATGTTCACGTTCTATTGCAGATGGATACAGACTGACTTTTTCTGGTGTCTTTTTTTCTTACACCAAAAGATTCAGCAGTTTCAGTTTGGACACATCTGCTGAAAAGACAAAATTCTCATTATCTTAAAGTTTGTAGCACTTGTTAGGAGTGTTCAAGGTGGCTGCTTTTCTGACTGTTCTGACACATAACTGTATCTTGTGACACATGCTTAACATCCTAAGTGTTGTAAGAGCTGTTGGTCTACAGTGCTGAAATTGCCTACTGTAAAGGTTAATATAACGGAGTGTGAGGTTATAGCAGCCTTTTACCAGAATATCTCACAGTCAAGATCCCTACTGTGATTAGACTGCATATTATACTGGAGTAGAAATATATATTTTTAAAAACATAGACTATGGACTGTGATTCTCATGTTTTTCCTGAGGCAAGCACCAAAATTTATTGCCTCAATGAAGATAATCAGGAAGGACAGAAGTTCAGTTTCTAAGTGGAAATATCAGAGAAAACCCCCAAATGATCTTTACTTTCTGTCACCTATTATCCTTGCCTTGATTTAAAAAATAAAAATTAAAAAAATCCTATTTAAACACTGATTAGCTAATGTAAATAACAATAAGGTAAGCCTGGCAAGTTAAAAATAAAAAGTCAAGGTATCAAAATTATTTTAAGGTTTTGTAGTTTTCACTGCATTGGCTTGCAAACTTGTTTCCATATTTTCAGGAAACATTAGAGTTTTACTTTAAAAAACCCCATGGACTAGAATCAGCAAGTGAGAACTTAAGTAAGTTACTTATACCTTAAAATATAATTGAAATTTTCAAAAACAGTATTTTTTGCAAATGACTCTCAGTTAATGATAAGTTATGGGCCTGACCCAAAGCTAAAAAGCTACTGTTGTGTTCAAAAGCCAGTTAAGCCAGGGCTCGAGCAAAGAATGAAAATGGTTACGTTAGACAATACACTAGGGTTAAAAACCCAAAAAACAAAGAAACCTCCAAACAACCCAAAACCCCAGAAAAGGGAGAGTGATAGCACATGGATTCACATTTTTCTGATCTGCAAAAATGGGATTTGATTTGTAACAATTCCCAAGTTTGAGACTGCTCAGTGGTATGATTCTGGAGCACATTGATCTCTAGTAAAAGGAATTGACTGTGATTACAACTACATTTTTATCTGCCAAATTTTAGAAAAGGTCTGATCATTGTAGATGACTTGTAGTATAGGAAGCTGTGCTGCGAGAATGGAGAGTAGCTCTTGCTGCAAGCAGCCAAGATTTTATTTCTGAATTTTGAGAAAAGCAGTTGCTAACACCCTTCTATCAAGAATTGAGGGGAAGCCACTGTGAAGTTAAAGCATGAGTGTATCTGCAGAAAAAATAACCAGAAAATCACCTAGTCATTTCTTCAAATCTCAGTAGAAGCATGAAGTGCTATATCCACCCAGGTCTTACCTGTCCCCTTGCAACTGATATATGACTTAACCAGAAAAAAATTCACAGCACAATTGATACCATCTATTTGCAACTATTGTGAAGGATTTCAGGAATTACCCATATACTGGGAGGCTTGTGAAAATGTCAAAGGTACAGGCTGTGAACCAGCAATATCATAACAATATTTTTTTTAATATGAATGAAAGGCAGACTCATTGGAGGGTTGGCCAAAGGTTTTCAGAACTAGTGAACTGCCGACAGTAAAAAAAAGTCTGTCTTTTCAAGAGTGTGAAATTATATGGTTTGATGCAATTCTAGTGAAGCCAGAGGAGGGTATCTTGTTGAATTAAAAGGCTTTTTGATTCAGGGAGGAACAGCACGGCAGAAACAGCTTTTCAGCAGTGTAGGTGCTTCTTTGCTGTATATTGATAGGCTGTACCAGGTAGGTGCTGACAGGTAGGCACAGACATGACGCACTATTTGCCAGTGCTGCAGAGTCAACCAAAGGTGCACACGCTACTGGTTTGTTATAGGAGAGGCGGTTTAAGAAGCTATTAAATAGCAGTGCAGTTTGGAGTTGAAGCTAACTGAGAAGAGCAGGGATATGAATGACAGACATTTGTGGCTTTAAGAACAAGTTATTAGTACTGTAGGAAAGCTTACTTTAATGGGTTAAAAAGGGTCTCCCGTTAATATTTGCTATCTTTAATTCAAAAGATGGTGTGGAGGTTTGAATATTAGTGGGAACCTGGCTTCCAGGTTACTGATAGCTCCCTTGATAGTATAGCAGATGTTACTGGAAATAACTATATAGCTGTAGCTATAAGAAAGTTTGAATTTTAATCTACTTTGCAGACACAGAACCTTTCTGAATATTCATTATTCAATAAAATGATACAGTTAATAGGTGCCAGCCCTTTGAGATTGTATGAAGCCCTCTGAGTGATTGTAAATGTGTCTCTTATTGATTCCTCCACTGAACAGCAGATGGAAAGAGCTTGTCTTATTTCTTGCTTTGTTGCATATACAGTGTATTAGCAAGAATTGATAGCCTGGCCATAACAAACATACTGGGCTAGATAGACTGTTGGTCTGATTCAGTAGGACATTTATTATGTTGAATGTGCTTGTAGATATTTTGAATTTGTTGACTTTCGATGCCTTCTGTCTCTTGCGGTTCTCCTTAGTCTGAAATTCTGAAAACACTGGTTAAGCAAAGTTTGGAAACACAATATTTTGCCTTCTGGGAACATGTCTTAATGACTAGTCTCTACAGTTATGCTGTGTTTTCAGCCTGTTTTGTTCTGAGCTCAGTGAGTAAATAAGTATTTTACATTGAGTAGAACTGAACCAGCAGAAGATACAGAGTCATCCATCTCAAACCACTTTGCAACAGCTGCAGTGAAGCTTTGTGCATAAGAGGTGTGGTCTGTACACTTGCATAGCTGCAACTTCACCACGTGAGGGAGGATACATGACAATTAGAGCTAGCAGAAGGGCCACAGTCCTTTTCCGTACTAGGGGCCACAACTTGTTTCTGAAGCAGTGAACGATGAGGGGGCTCGGTCCCCTTCAAACAGAGGGATAAGTTAAACTGGAGTATTTCAAAACTGTGGGAGTATCCTACCTACTCATTCATTGGACAGAAAAAGAACCACTGATGCCGGTGATTTGAGGAGTCTCAGATTTTATTTCCTTGGGAATTGTTACAAGTATCTAAAAGTTAAATGTGTAATATATGGCCAAATACATTGACATTTCTAGAGTTCTCTTTCTCTTAACTAATTTCCATGGAAGGAAAAGTGTAGTTCTAGTCAGTCTGAACTCAAGGTTTTCTTCCCTTTGTCTTCTGATTTGGAATTAAAACTGAAAAATCAATAACCTGACTGTATGCAACTGAATCTGTGGGAACTTAGGGCTGTGACTAGTATAGCTTGTAATAAAAGAATAAACTTGGCACTTGCATTATCTTTACTAAGAATGGCAAACCCCTAAATTACCTTTAACCTTAATTCTTTAATTATTATTCATACTATCTTTGCTTGCAAGTGAAATGTGGATAACTGTTCTGTGGCAAACAATTTGAATCTGTTTCTACACAACTTGCTATAGAAACCCTAAACATACTGTGTGTATTAAATCAATGCTAGGTTCAGTGGAAGGTGACAATATATCTCTTCAGCCTGCACAACTGCAGTACGTTATTACTTTATTATACAGCAGTAATGGATGTAATAAGTCCTGCTTAAAAAGGACAGATATCCATTATTTGTGTGTTTGAGGTCTTTATTGGCTAAAAAGGCTTTGCTGAGCTATGTTTTATGGGAAGTTAAGTTACTGGAAAACTTAAAATGTTTTTTATTTTGGGACAATAATCAGTTGCATTCCTACTAAAGCACAGTTATAATTCTTTGCTGGCGCACACACATTTCACTGTGGCTGAAGGTCTGAACCATGGCCCAGTGAACTCAGTAAAAACTCTTAAATTAACATCGGTGGACTTTGGATCAAGCTCCTAATGAATGATTTATTCACTTTAAAGACTTCACTTAGCTTTACTTCCATCTTGCTGACTTCAGTAATAGGCTTTCTTGACATAACCTGTCTTGACACTTAGAAAATATTTGTTATTAGAGGGTGTAAAATAACTAAATGTTTCACTTTCTCCTGCTATTAATTGTTACGACTTTTAAGAGCTTTTTGTTCTTAAAGTGTTTATTATGACCAGTGTAATTTGGCACATGGAATAAGATACAGGTATTGTGCACATAGCATTCATGTTTTTGTTTTGTGATAGATTCAGTAATGTAATGTATAATTTTTGCTTTAAAACTCCTTTTTATTGACTACTAGAGAACTTATTTTCAAAGGTCTTCTAATGCAATTATCCTTGTGTATTTTTTAATATACTGTCAATTGAGAAATCTGGAAGGGAGGACAGGGAATTAAATGTACTATAAATCGATTATCTCACAGTTTATGGAAATACCTGCATTTTTTTTTCACAATTTAGAAATGAGGGATCATAAAAAATAATTTTATCTCTTGTAATCCTGAGCCTGTTATGGTACCAAGTCTGTACTCCTGTAGGCAGCTCTGTGCTCTGACAGAGGGCAATGAGACTTGTGATTGTGGATAATAATTGCTTATTGGAATTTTATTTTCTTTTGTACCTAGGTGAAATGTCAACAAAAGTGCCGAGCATTAAACTGAAAATTGATCCTCAGGATCTGCAGATCCAGACTTTTACAGTGGAGAAATTACTGGAACCATTGATAATCCAGGTATTTTAGTCTTGCAGAAAATAAATTGGATAACCATTGAGGGAAGGGCGTAAGGCTGAAGAACATTGGCTAAGGACACTATTATGACAGGCATAATCATATCTCTACTTGTAGTTTACGCTGGCTCAGAAACTCTCCAAAGGGATCTGTCTTTTTCCAGATTTGGTCATTCATTTAGTCACTTCCATTTTTGCAAATGCCACACAGAATATCGTAACAGATGTTGCATGTTCTAGCTGATCTCTTGTACAGTATTATCTAGTGCATGTTGAAATGTAGAATACACTGCAAATGGATTTCCAGCACATGGAAAGTTTCATGTTTTAAGTAGTGGACATAGTGGGAAAGAAGAGACTTGAAATCTGTAGTTGAGTTTCTTTGTCTGAGTTTTGAGAATAATTGCATTCTGTTGCATTTTAGAAGAGATGCCCTAAGAACAGTGCAATTGTTGATGTAGAAAACTACCTTAGTAGTTTTCCTTCCAACTAAAGAAAACTCAGACTGGGGAATTTACAAAACTGTGTTTGGGCTTGTTGATAAAACTTTCTTTTTAGGAGGAGTGATTTTACTGCATATTCCAGTTCTATTTCAGGTATTCACTGGTTAAATATGCGATGCTTAGTGTGTTAAAGACTCTCTCATTATCTCTATATTTGGCATGGATTAGAATTGTCTTTTTTAATACAACAGGAAGGACCTACTTTAAGACCTGACCTCATTTTGCAAACAACATGTGTAACTAAGAAGGTGTTAAAAGACCTCTGTAGCAATAAGTTACAGGGTAAAAACCAGAAAAGACATCTTCTGTTTTGAAATTTGAGATATTTTGAATTTTCTCTTTGTGGTACTTAGAACAAAGATTTTGGGGTACCTGCATTTAGCTAGTCAGACACATAGCAAAAACCCCAGGAAAAGGGAAGAGGTGGTGGTCATGTTTTATAACAGTTCTAGGAAAATTTGCTTTTAAAAATCAGGTAATTCATTGCAACAAGCTTATCTTTAACAAAAAAATTAGATATTTTTGTTAGATATAAAGCATAGATATAAAAACAAAAAGATTGTATTTTCCCCATTTGAAACCTCTGACTCTCCCCAACTCATCTAGTTTCTTTTATTAATTTTTCATTACCAACTTCGAAATTTCTTCTCTTATTTTTAATTTGGTGGTCTTTTCCTCCCTTACTCATTCGTCCCTTCTGGAAGATTCTTTTCTTCAGAAAGTAATCTTTTCTTTTTATCATGACTTCATTTCCAGCTGTTCTTAACTGAGCTGCCTCTCACTCATTTTGTCTGCTTTTATTTATTTATATTTGCCTAGGTTTGACTGATGGTGTATAAAACTGCAGGTAACAGTTCAGTGGTTTGTGGGAAGTTGTCAAGCTGAAGTATCTTATATGGATGGATTATAAAATTAGTTTTACAGTAGTAGGAATAGATGTCTTGATAGACTGCATTTCAAAACCTTCCCTTGTATGCCCGTAGGTCAGACTCAGGCAGCTGCAACACTGGGTATTTTTAGAGGAGGTGAAGAAATGTAAATTTTGGCCTCAGTTCTGCGGGATCAAAGAAACCTGACAAAACAAAGAAATACATTTCCAGAAAAAAACCAAAGAAACGATCTCATTTTAGTTTTGTTTTTTTCAAAAGCTCTTCTCAAGCATCTTTAAAAAGATTGAGTCTGTTAAAAATGGAAATGCTTAGATTCAAAGAGAATATGATTTCAGCTGTCTTTTCCCCCACTCAACCTTAATGCTTGCTTTGTTTCGTAACAGAACTGTGGAAGGGAAGCTTTCATTTTGAGTGGGAGATAGAGAAAAAATGTTGAAAATGCAAAAGTGGGGATTATAACTAATACTCAGTGAAGGATGATTGAGATGCTGGAAAGGCAATAAATGAAAACTGATCTATGATTAGAAAGAGAATCATACTAGTCACAGGTAAAAACAAATAGTGTTGTGCTCTGGCCTGATTCACTTGGCAGCTGCTGCTCTGAACATAGTTTAACTTTTATTTTGAGAATTATGGTCTAATTAATTTATTGGATAGTCTTGTAATGCTCTGGTAAGAAAGAGGCAGTGGAAGTGTATGAGCCTCTCTGAAGTCTGTCCGAGCCAGTTATGCTAAGTGTTGAAGCAATCATTAAATTAACAACATCAATATGGGAAAAAAATGAAGGCAAAACTAGCCTATGTGGAAGTAACTTTACAAATGACTTTGCTAGATTCTCTCTCTTCCCTGCAATTTGCAATCGGCAGTGGTGATCATTTCCAAGTTGTGAAAACAGTATGACACACTTTTTTGTATAAACCCTCCTCTAACTTGGCAACTTCTCCATCCTTGGAATAAAACAACGGCCCTAGATTACAATGTCTGGGGGGTTGCAGGGGCAGCAGTCTCACTGCATTTCCTTCTTTGCATCCCAAACAGTGGCCTGACCCAGGGTGGTAAGTTCAAATAGTGCTGCGCAGGGCTCTGCAGAGATAGAAACTTGTGTGTTGGAAGTGACATCACTGTGTTGGTGCAATTCTGTGTCCAGCCTTGTAAACTGTACTCTCGTGGGCATATACTACTAGCTGCACTGTTTCCTATGTATTGTAAAAAAGTTTCTTTAATCCTGTCCATTTACTCCCTCACCAGAATGGGGTCCTTCTGTGGCCTTTATTATATTTTATTCCATGGGCTTTGAGGACATTAGTGAAGGAAGGCTTTTAGGTAACATTCCTTATCAATGCATCTAGCACATTAAAAATTGACATCAGCTGACAGCTGTCTTGATGTGAATTGGGTACATGCTCAGACAAAGAATATTTCTTTAATTCTGGGCTTTTATTAGAGATGCACTCTGTCATGGAGCAATTAGTATGCACCAATCAGTAGATCATGAAGCATTTTCATGCACATAGCTGATGTCTAATATGTGTCTTGCTTGTGCTAGGTTTACTCACAAAATAAAGCAATTAATGTAATGCAAAATATCCTCTTGTTTTGTCTCATCCTCAGAGATTGAAGCCTGTTTAATCTCTTTGCTATACTACGTAATGATTACAGTTATGGCTAGGTATAAAATTGCTTCTGTAGCAAGCTATTATAAGGCTTTTTTCCTTTTGAATTTATGTGCAAGTAAATTTTTGAAAGATATGACTTGATGAGATTCATATAGCTTCATGAATTTGTGCAGGAAATACTTAATAAGTGTCTTTGCAGTCGTTGCAAGTCTTATAAGTTGTAAATTTGCCACATTTGGATATTGTATCTAGAGCTCTCTCTTCTATAGAGATGTATATACACACACAATTAATATATATATTATGTGTGTGTATGTATACACAAACAAATGTTTGTAAGAGCTTTCCCTGCAAAACCTCTTGCTTCCATCTCTTTATATTTTATACAGGCATACATACTAAGGAAAGTTTATGGCTGCAAGAATTATGTAAGTTTTACAGAGTATGTAGAAACATCCATGTGTTCTAGAGTCCCTTGCATCATTGATGGAAAAATAGGCAAATTGAAAGTTATTTATACTCACCTGTCATCCATACCAACAGAAGTTTTCTTGCACAGAAAACACATGCTGTTGGTTTCAGTTCTATGTATGGTAAGTTTACTTTATGCCCACTGAAAGTGATTCACTTGTATTTATTTGTATATGCAATACTTCAGATTTGAAACAGTGAGTAGGCTGTTCTGCTGTTGTCATTAGATCACTGAGTAAATATCTTGTTTTTTCAACTGTCTAGGGTTTGCAGTTACACTGAACTAAATTTTAAACAAAAAAGACTTTTATGGTTCATGGTCTAAAATACTTTTATGTTAATATCAAAGGTGAGCCAAATCTTTTGATATTCAAGGTACCAAGACATTGTTTCCTTAACTACTGCAATCAATATTAAAAGATTGTAAGGGCTGGCAGGAATTGAATACAGCATTGGAAGAACTGCTGCACAGTTCGTTAGGAATTCAGTATTTGGAATAACCATGGCAAAAAAATACTACCCCTTCAGCCTAATAAATAATGGCAGTAACAGGCAACAACAATGTGATTCAGATTTGCAACTGTAACAGCATATGGGCTTGAAAAATCTCACTTAAAAAAGACCTCATACCACTAGCGCAACTCTGTTGCTCCTACCAGAGATACAAAATAACTTCTTGACTGATTTCCTTTGAATGCTGGGAGACCTGGTGTATATGGCAATAAGAAAGTCTTAATAACTGGGAAATACAGTCAGGCATCAGCAGGATTAATTAACTGAAATACAAGTTTTTCTTTTTTCTTTTAATACCATTTTGTCTGGGTATTCTGCCACTACAGTACAGGCTGTGTTGACAGTGGATCAAAGGGGCGCACTGTATTAGCTGCTGTGTAGTTGAATTCTTTCTGTTAGGATCTGCATAAAGTTTTTGCATTCCTCATTGGGATTCTGTATTAGATGATTCAGAGTAGTTTTTCTGTATTCCTTAATATCCATGAGCCAAGAACTACTTATCAAACTTTGACTTGAATTTGAGTTCAGAAGCTGCCTCTGGTATTTCCTGACAGTGATGCTGAAGGTAGAGGTCTTATAGTCAATAATTTTCACCTGCAGGAATGATTATTTTTCATATTTCACCATTTGCTTTGTTTCCTTTTCCTCCAAAACATATGAATAAACAGTACATAGAATAGTATATTACATAAAAAGGAGACTACAGTAAAAATCTGAGAAATGGAATAGATTATTTTCTGGGAATGGTGATTAAATAGTTAAGACACTTAAAAATGTCTTTTACTTATAGATTTTTGAGGCAGCTTCTAATTTTCTACAGTGTTTTATGACTACTTGTTGGAAGTATCAGCCTATAATCTCTTCAACTCACTCTTAAAAATATGATCATTGAAGCTGTATTAAATACTCTAGAACTAATGGTAGAGGGTTTGTAAAAATAAAAGATATTAAGATTCTTACTCCCATTGCATTCTCTAGCAGCTGGCTGATTTATGTGCAATAAATAACTTCATTTACTTTCTTTGAGCCACAGTCAGAAAAATACACAAGCCCTCTTTAACAATCTGAGCCGGAGTTATTTATGTTGCTGCCTCCCTTGTGACATGCCAGAGCAGCCGATGTCAAGTGGCTGGTCCTTTTTTCCCCGAAATTCCACATGAATGATGTAGGGGTCAGGGCTTTTGTCTTTCAAAGATGTGTTTATAGAAATGCTTCCCAGAGGATGTTTGTCAGTTACTTTTAAAAGTACTGACTCATAAAAAACACTAAAGTGTGTGAATTCGTGAGCAAGCTCTAAAGGTGAGCTGGGGCACAGCTAGCACACTTCTTGTTACATACCTGTGAATGGAGCCCTTTTTCCATAGATGAGCTCAAACCAGAAGCTGTACTGCAGCCTTTAGGTAAGCTTGCCTGCAGGACCGAGAAATTCATATACAGCTTTTGCTTTGCTTATACAATTCTGTTAACAATTGGAATGACATTTAATAAAATGAAGCAATTATATACATATGTGTTCACTGAGCTCCAAGACTAGATCTGTACTTAATATTATACTATCCATGTTCTGGCACAGACAACAAAATAGAAGGAGGATTAAAAAACATCAGTGAACTTAATGAAAATAAAATATGTTTTAAAATAGCTATATAACGCGTTTTAGGAGTCTTGTCTTAGTGTGAGAGCTCAAGCAATGACTTATAGAACAGTCTGTTGGAAAAATTCTGTTGGAGTGTGGAGGCTGTGCTCATATGATGAGGAATGTGGAGTGGAATGCTGTATAAAAATAAGTTCTTTATGGATGTTGAAGTGCTTTTTCAAAAAATATAACTTGGACAAAGCTGTGGTAAACCTACATTCTGTGTAAAACTATTCAATTTTAGTGTTGAGAGCCACCCAGAGAATTCTGAGGTGCTGAGTTCTGACCGCTGTGATCATCCTTTGGAAGAAGAGAAAGCATTTTGAAATGTGTCTGTCAGTACTCATTTTGGGTATTTGCTTCTGAGATAACTTGGGAGATTGAAACTGGAAGTATGGGAAGATTCAGCACTGATTATACTTCCTGCCTTGGAAGTATATATATAAACTCCTTAGATAGTTGGGGTTTTTTTGGTTTTTTTTTGTGTGTGTAAATTTTAAAATAAGCATTGTTGGGAGTTTGCATCAGGGTTAATATGACAGTGAGATTTCTATTGACTTTGCTTTGGTTGTACAGAAAGAATACAAAGATGAGGCATATTAAGTAAAATTATCTGTAAGTTTTCATTCAGTGGCTTTTCCATTCTCAGTATGTGTGCTGAGCCTGCCTGCCCCTCTCTAAAACAGGGGGAATCTCATTGCTTATTCTCAACTATATTAATCTGATTTTTTTAAAAACTTGAGAACAATATAAATTCACTTATTATAGTACTTACACCACTATCATCTTTTATGTTTCTTTTAAATGTAGGTTACAACACTAGTGAACTGTCCACAGAATCCTTCTAGTAAGAAAAAGGGCCGTTCTAAAAGAGCTCGTGTCTTGCTAGCATCTGTGGAAGAAGCCACTTGGAATCTGTTGGACAAGGGGGAAAAAATTGCCAAGGAAGCAATTGTGTTTAAAGAGGAACTTCATGCAGCACTTGCTGATGTCCACAAAGAGAGTAAGTACATGACAAATAACTTAGACACCAGAAGGAATGAGTTTAATGTGTGACACTGGTATAAAAATGAAGCTAGGATGTTCATGATGTGCAAATGTCTGAACTTTGAGTTGTCTAGTTGTATGTTCTCAGATAACACTTGTGAGAAGGTAAAGTGTGCAAGATGCAAGCTGGGTCCCATTGTGGAAAAACATTTACAGCACTGGAAGTGTTGTGTGGAGGTTTTTTTGCCTGGTTGGTGTTTTTTTGTGGGTTTTTTTTTTTTTTTTATTTCTCCCCAGTGAAGACAGGATGCCCCTTGTTAACTTTAGTGGCTGTTAAGCACAAGTATAAGTTAATGCGTGCTTTAATGTTCTTGAAAATAATTGTTTACCTGAATCTGGGAATAAGGCCTTTTAATTAAAAATTTAAAAACAGAAGTCTTCTCCCTCTCGCGCAGTAGTAAAGAACTTAATTTGGGAAGGTGTAATAGTCCAATCTGGAGGTACGTTTTGAGACTTCAATAGGAGGAAGATGAGTTCTTTAACCTACTGTAAGATTCATCCCTTCATGACAGAGCAGCTCATCTTTGCTGAATTTTGCCATGTTCCATTTCCTTATGACCTGTCTCCCCATTTCCAACCAGACTCCCAAACAGGACTAGGTTTTATCACCTGCTGAGAATGCTGTATTAGCTACATTCTTTCAGGATCTTTGTTGCTTTATTGATTTTTTACTCTCCACATGCATAATCAGGGCCTAGTGGGTGAGTATGAAGGCAAGGCTCAAATAGTAATAAGCCAGATAACAGACACCTAAAATGTGTTCCTGCAGAAATCAACTTTAAAATTGATTCAGGAGAAGGTTTCAGAGGAGAAAGGGGACCAAAGAGTAATGCTTTTAGTGCCTGTCATATGCAAATTATGTTCTTTCATCAGCGCTCTCTGAGTTTTGTAAACAAATGGTTCCCAAGTGTTGCCTGGAATCAGATTAAGAGAGGCTGATGAAAGCCTTCCCAAACAAGTGGGAGCAGACAAGCAAAGAACAATGGTCTGTACCATAAAGTTATTGGGAGGCCATGGTATTGAATGACCTAGCAACCAGGCTTGGTTTTATCAGGGGGCAAAGTGGGCTTCAGTTGCCTTTTCCCTGTTGAGCAGTATGGTGTATATTCTTACACTATGTAGCAACTTGTGCCTGAAGGACTGCATGTTAGCCATTTAAATCAGGTCTTTACATCAGAATTTTATTTTGCTTGGTGGTTTTTTTTCTATTTTGTCTTCCTCCATGTGCAGCTGGGGTGGTTTCTGAGTCTCCAGTGTTGGTCATCATAGTGATTACTAGCTATTTTCTTCCTCTGAATCCAGAGATGGCAGCGTTTTAGAATTTGATATATGCATACAGTGTCTGAGATACCTCAGGGTCCTTTGCGATTAAAAGCATTATGAGCAGCAAATATCATTGTTATCTGTCACACTGATCAGCTGAGGCTTTTAAAAAAAATCACTAATTTTTGAGTACTCTTAAAATGTTAGCCCATCTATTCCAGGCCGATAACACAAGACAAGAATAACATATATAGTTTTATATTGATTTTTATACATAGATAATATAAAAATATTTCACATTTTCTATTTATTTATTGATTCTCAGCCAAGACCACAGATAACTACAAAAATAAATAATACATAAAGTAGATTATATACACCTCATGCATTTTAAAAGAATGTTAAGTTCATGTTATCACCTATCATTATGCAATGACAAATTGAGTGTTCACAGCTGATCTTCCTCCAGGAATTTACCAAACTGCACAAGTTAATTTTAAGAAGTTGGTGAACAATTGTAAAACAAGCAGCAGTTTATTAATTTTGCAGATCTTATTAGTCCTTTGAAGCTGTTTTATATTTTTAATTTGTGGTATGCCATATCATATATAAATTTATTGCCTCATTGAAGTTACATTCTGCTGCTGTTAAATGTCTCATGTTATTTACTTCAAACTCTTTGGAAGGATGTGAGTCATAAACTGCTTGCATGCAGTCACCTGCCATGCGTGTCATAGCATATAGTATTTAATTTTCTGTGGGCATATTTTCCTGTGGTGACTGGCAGGTATTTTTATTAATATGCTCTTAAATAAATTATTACTTTTTGCATGTGGTTACAACTTGTATTTACTGTGTAGTAGAATTTTGAAACAACCCTTTGGATAATTTCACTCAGATGAGAACCAAGCTACCAGTCCTGAAGTTGCACACCAATGTCTGGAAACAATAAATAGTCTCACTTCTTGCCTTTTAGCTTGTGTCACTCACTGAGCTTGTTGAGCTGAAGGCTGTTACATAAGAATTAAATGCTTATTTCTTTTGAATGTCAATTGCCAGTGTGAAAATGTGGCTTTGTTTACTTCTGGAGGTCATTAATAGGGGTTCCTTTTAGAGGAGTGATAGACTTTTTTCAAGCTGCCGGTGATAATCCTGTTAATCATAATGTTTTGGGGAATAAAGGGGCATATTAGTAGGATAAAAGTGAGCAGTGGAGATAAACACAACAAATCTTCTGTTTATCTTAATTCATCTGATGCACTAGAGACTCATCTAATGTCTTCAGAAATGGGGACATGGTATGGCTTTGCAGTCTACAGTTCAGTCTTGACAAACACTGTCAGTAGATGAGATTTTGGTCTCTCAAGTTCAGTCAAGTTCTGTTAGTGATATCTGAAAGAAAGTGTTGTTGTAATGAATGCAGGCACATTCCCTGGATAAATCTAAATTATGCTTCCTTTGGCATCTGCGAAGTTTTACTAGAGATTTATGGTCTTGCAGCTGATCATCTTAATACAGAGGTCCTCTGCATTTTGCATTGAGTTTCCTCTTCAGAAAGTACTTTTTAAGGTCTACCTCTTATCTATATCTTGATTCACCTTCTTCTGGAGCTCTACTAAGTCACCAGGCAGGCCTGTGGGTGGTGGACTATGTGCATCACCCAAAAATCCACTAGCCTAGTAACTGAAGAACTGTCATGTTTCCCTGTTGATCTGGTTTGATGAAGCATTTAAAAAAATTGCCTTCTGAGGAATAATGTGACACTAAACATCAGACTATAATTAATGTCCTGATTCTGATATTTAATCGATTTAAACTAAATCACTGTTTTGTCTTAATGTGGGGAAATATTCTTTTAGGAATTTGCATTGAACTCTAGCATTATACTATACATATTGTGTGTATATATATTATCCTATATATATAGGATAGAGATTTTTTGCTTTTACATCAAGGTGTGATTGCTTATAGTTTTCAAACAGTTGTACAGGCATAGCTAAAATATTTGGTATTTATTGCCATTGCTTACTGACTATATATAGTCAGAAACAGAACAGTTGTCAATGTTGTTTCTATCTATTGCAGTGTCAAGGTTTTGTGCATTTAGCTGTTATCCTGCTCAAGTGTGTTCCTAGATAAGCCTTTCATCACACGTAACAGTGAATTGAAAGCAAGTTACTTGCTGGAGTTACATTTTGAGCCTTCAGTTACTCTTTAAAAGGAAATTAGAACAAATAATTTGGTATTTCAAATGTCCATATTTAATTCGTTTTGACATTTAACAAGGGAGGCAAGACTTTGATGGCGTGGAAGAAACTACCATTCACTGGCAAGGTATGGGGAATGTACTGTAAGGGTATTTACTAAAGGAAGGGGATAGTGATCTCTTACGTTATATACTATATTCTTATTTGTCCCCACAAAAAATCTTAAAAATAGGCTTAGCTTTCTCATCCTACATTAAGAGGTACATGCGTATGATCTGCATGTAATGGACTTTCGTTCTAGGAGACAGAATTCAGATGTTCAAGTGGCTTAAAATAATCTGTACTGTACACCCTTTCCATCAAACCAAGAACAGATCCCTTGTAAAAAGCTTCTGATACCACCATCACTGGATCAGATGTCCCTGAGTGGGAAAGGGGGAATGAAGAGATGGCTTTAGGGCATGAAGGGGGTGTGTGATGGCTCTGATTACACGTTAGGAAGAACTGTATGAGATGTGGAAATGGAACTTCCTGGTCTGCAGCAGTGAAATAATTGTAGTGCAACAGAATACAGAGGTATGTGAGTGGGGTAAGAGACTGTGTGGCAGGAGAAAAATGTCCTGTAACATCTACAGAAAGCTATTGTGACAATCTGAGTTATCATGGTGTTAACTTAGGAACATGCAGGAGGTATCAATCTGCTTTGCCCTGACACTGATCTTGTCACTTCCAGCTGGCCGGCTGAAGCACAATCCTTTATTTGCTGTAGCAGATGGAGATGGTATTTGTAGGAGCAGAACAGGTGATTATACTAGTATTGTTTAAATCTCTTGTTTTCAGAAAGGGTAGGTTGTTCTGTGCTATAATGTGACATTGACTCCCAACCTTCTCTAGTACTGATTCTGCTTATGTGTATGTTCATGCCTGCAAGGATGTGAGACTGCAAATGCCGGTGTAAATCAGAGTTTAGAAGTTTTCTGTTATTTGTATAAACTGTGTTTGGTTGGTTTGTTTTTTGCTCTCTCAGGTTTGAGACTAGGATGTTTGAAATCCTGTCTTTTAACTGACTCTGTTATGTCCCTCCCTCCCTTAGTCAATGGGCTCCCTTTAACACTTGTGTTTCTCTGGAACTGTAAATCCACCAGCCTCTAAGGGTGCAGATCACAGGAGTGGGTGACAGGACTTGCTTGGTAACAATACCTCCTTGTGGGAGGACACAAGAACGGCATAAAATGCACTGCATTCTGTGTGGATTTCACACTGCTGCAGTTAAAAATAAAAAACAAGAGGAGAAAGCCAGATGTAAAAACAAACAGGAGGGAGAGGAATGTGATGGTCAGATAGGATTTAGTAGGAGAAAGAAAATCTATTCAAAGAAATAAAAGAAGAAATTGTAATTCTGAGTCTTGCCTAAAAATAAAGAACACACAGAGTGTGATGTTGAGCACTGTCTCTGAGGGGTGCTCACAGACTGCAGTTAGCAGTATTACTGCAAGTGTGTCTGTATAGGCAGAATGCCTACCATCTGCAAGCAGCCCAGCAGAAGTGTGTACCTTTTGTCAGCTATTTGCCAACAGCAAATTCGCCAAAAGGCTTACAATTGACTTGTTTTTAAAGGAATTTTCATGTAGGTTTTTGGATATTTTTGGTGCTGGATAAAGTGCATGGATCCTCTACATTTTTTTTTAAAATTACTTGTGGCTGAACTGTGTTTTGACCTTACCCTATGCCTGAGCATAGATTTTTTTGTAAGCACGTGCATAAGAATCAGTCATTTGACAGAAGGAGCAGCCATCAGTAACTGATCAGCTAATGGTAGTAATACCATTTACTTTGGGAGTCATCTATTTGTGTGTGCTGAATAAAGTCTTGGAAATATCTGCCTTCCAATCGTTACGTAGTTATGATATGTCCTGACTTTGGTTCTTTGAACTGCTTCTTATTTGACTGTCTAAAATAATTGAAATACTATGAATACTGCCACCTTTCTTCTTCCCTATTTGTGCCACTAAAAGGGCACATTCTTTCATGTTTCATTGTTCATGACAAATGTAATAATGGAAGAACATCCACTTGATAGGAATTACAATAAAATGGATGAAATTGCATCAAACTGTCATGCCATCTA
Source organism: Falco biarmicus (assembly GCF_023638135.1). Lineage (NCBI taxonomy): Eukaryota > Metazoa > Chordata > Aves > Falconiformes > Falconidae > Falco > Falco biarmicus. The sequence goes on from NC_079296.1 coordinate 38,202,578, forward strand.
CTGCATTTTAAGAAAGTTCCAACATCATGTTGTTGGAGCTGTCATTTTCTCCTGTTGTGCTTGTAGCTCCTATCTGCCTAGGCTGTATCTCATAGCTCTGTTTTAGGGTCATGATTTTATAGCTGTTCATCTGGCCATCCCAGCTTATGCCCAACTCACTTCTAAGGGGTTGGTCATATTCAGACCCTTCTGGCTTGTCTCTGCTCACATGCTTGATCACAGAATCATGGTATGGTTGAGGTTGGAAGGGACCTCTGAAGGTCATCTGGTCCAATCCCCCCAGCTCAGGCAGGGCCAGCAGTCTGCCCAGGACCATGTCCAGTCAGCTTTTGAATACCTCCAAGGCTGGAGACTCCACAACCTTGCTGGTCAGCCCGTGCCACTGCTAAGTCACTCTTACAGTGAGAAAATGTTTTCTGATGTTTAGATGTAACCTCCTGTAGTCAGTTTGTGCCCATTGCCTCTTGCCCTGTCTCCGGGCATTACTGAGAACACTCTGGTTCCATCTTCTTTGCATCCCCCCTTCAGTTATTTATATATACTGATAAAATCCTTCTGAGGTTTCTCTTCTCTAGCCTGAACAGTGCCAGCTCTCTCAGCCTTTCCTTGCATGAGAGATGCTTTAGTCCCTTAATTGTATTTGTGGCTCAAGTACCCAGAAGATACCAGTGTTGAAATGGTATTATTTTCAGATTTTAGGACTATTTGAGGTTTTGAAGTGTCTTAGGTGCTTGAAAGACACACAAATCTACAGGGCTATTTTCTGGAAAGCACAATAGCAGAGACCTCAGCAAATAATCACGTGGGGCCTGTGAACATGCAGTTCAGCCTTGTGTTTATGGGTAGGAGGAAACATTAGAGGTTTCTGAGGAGCTGTTGTGCTGTCAGAAGATTATTTTTTCCGTCCCAGCTTTTATTATATATTCCTGGTAACAGCACTGTCTCCTATCCTCAGCTAAGCTGTACCTCACTTCTCTCCTGACTCATTCAGTTACTAACTCTGCAGGCTCACCATTCACTCGTGTCTGGGCTTCTCATAACTGAGTACTTTCCTTCCTAACCAACCTGTTCCTTTCAATCTGTAGCTCTGCTTTCCGAGTCAGTTTTGTTCGGGCCACTTTTACTGTGCACAAAGAGACTCTACTAGCAAGATCTACAGAACTTAAAAAATACAAAGTATTTGGTTATTGGCTAACGCATACGGTAGATAGCTCAGACTAATGAGTGACTGAGCAAAGAATGTATTTACTGCTGGTAATGCCGACCAGACAGTTGTCAGTCATGTGGGAAAATGTTGGCCTCTGTTGTTCATTTGGAACTGTGGCTCAGTTTTGCAGAGTTGTTACCTTGCAAGTTCCCGGGTCTTTTTGCCTAAGGTTCATAACATGTCATGTCAGTATTTTTTTCCTTTTGGATTCTTTGACTGCTAATTACTACTATCTCTACAACTCCACCTCTGTCTGTGTTTTTACTTACCTTGTGTGATGTTAGCTAGTGTACTTCCTTGCACTTTACTAAAAATTTTCTCAGCTAAGGTCACATAGTTGTGGTACACCAAACAAGTCCCTGGATCACAGAGAGCTGAACTACAGGACTGAGGATTTCATATAATCTTCCTCTGGATGGTTGGTTCTCTCACTTTTCTCCCCCTCCCCCTGCACTCCAATTTTTCCTTTCAAAGTAACTAGTTCTATTATTTTCTTATTGCCTTCTCTTCATAACTTTTTTTTCTCGGTTTCTCCAGACTTAACTAGTTTTCAACAGAAGTTCTTCTGAACTGCAGCAGATTCTGTGCCTGAGAAGTTTTAAATTCCCCAAAGATCATCAAGTTGATTTGCTACTTGTCCTTTTATCGCGGGAAGTATGTGAGGTTAACAAACCACGTTTATCTTGGGCTACAAATCTATTTGCAAATCTGGATTAAAGTGTTAAGTTAATGTAAGTTAACAGCTGCTTTACCTTTGCTGAGATGGCACAAGACACTGAAAAAATAATGGTGAATCTGGTCTGTTTGCTTATCTTGTGAGTAAATGCTGATAAATAACAGGTAATAGAATACTGTATGCTGTTTTCTTCATTTTCTATAAACACTTCAGATGTTCTTTGTGTCTGGGGGAAAAAAAAAAAAGAGAAAGAGAGTCAGTCCATAAATAATGGCACAAGGAGAGCCTGTCTTCCTTCAAATTTGCATCTCAACACTTCTGTAGATTCTTTGAAGCTTAGTAGTAGGTGAGCTTTTACTGCCAGCCCCAGCTTGCTATCAGTGAGGGCTTTAACTTGGTCTCCTTCCTGATTTCCCATTTTCGTGGATAAGTAGTTACCTTTGAATATCTTTCTCTGTGTAAAGATTTTATTGAAGATGGTCAGAAAGTTCAAAAATTAGCAGGTGACCAGTCAAGCAGTGATGATGTTGTTTTTATTGTTGTGGGAAACAGTGTCTCCCTGGTACTTTAGTCAGTATTTGTTAAAGTGAATCCTGAGGGTCCAAGGTGGACAGCTCTACACTTACGCATCATAACTGCAGAAAAAAATTCTGTTGTTTCATGCTTTCTTGTCTTATTAAGACATTGCATGTGTCAGCTTCATGCTTTTGTGCAAATGTATTTAAGAATCTGACAGTTATAATGGTCTGAATTAATATTACAGTGTATATGCTCCAAATACATAAAAAACATGTTGTTAACTTTTACTTTTACAGCCTGAAAGATAACATGTCATATTTAAGATATTCCAAACCAATAACTGGCAGGGCAAACATATGGTAGTTAAATACTATGAAAGTAAAACGGAGATAGTTTCTGTTGTTCATTGACATTGCTTTCTCTCAGATATTGGGAAAGTTTTCTTTCTGTTTGAATTCATAAGAGAAATGAATGGTCAAGGATTTTAGTTTTATGATGGTGTGTGTGCACTCTATTTCCCACGTCCTTATTAAGGCACAATCAATTTCCAAAGTTAGAATTCCTACTAAAACTTCTCAAGTTGCTATTAATGTATTAACATTTGTAGTAGTCACCTTCAAGATATACATGCATGTAAGCAGAATTTACTCTCTCAGTTTACTTCCCCCACCCAGAATTACTGGGTTCAAATAATTGCTTTGAAACTTCTAGTACTGAAAATGGTACTCATTTGGAGAGCTGTTTCTCCCCATTGCAGATGGGGAAATAAAAACCCTTAAAAATGGGTCATTCTATTTAATATTTGGGTTTTATTTCCTGTAGTTTTATTTGTTGTGTTGTGCTCAGCTATAGTGCATTATAAAAGTTCTAATTTGCTGTCCTGAGCACAAGAAATTGGTATATTTTACTTTCACTGTTTTGTGATGTAGCAGGTGCTAGAACGAGATCTCAAATTAGTGTGATTTTTATTTGCTTATGGAGTTTGCTAAGCTTAAGATACATTATTTGCACAAAGACTAACAAATCCAAGAGAAAATCAGAAAGAACTGTTAAAGATCAGTGTTCCTGATGAGTTTCAGCATGTTGAAAGTATTCAGTGAGTGTTCTGAGAATCAGGCCAGTACTATCTCAGGTGCTGGTATGGAGACTCTGTAGTAATTGGTAGGTTTATTTCTGTAGCTTTTGCTCAATATTTTTCTCAAATGCAGTTTCTAGTAAGAGCAGTAAAACTTGTTTTTTTCTCTGAATCTTGAGAAATGAAATCACATATAGAACCAGTCTGGCAAACTGCTGCACTTAAATAGTCCTCATGCAATTCTGACTGAGAGAGCACATAAAAGTCTGTATGTATGTAATTGCAGGAAATTCCTATGTTTGTATATATTTCTATGAATATGCATTAATTAATGATTCTATGTATTTTGTACGAACCTTGTTGCCTAGTTTTTGATTTGAGGACTCCAAAGCTTATAAAAATGCATACGTGGTTCAGGTAGCAAAACTGTTTGTGTGACTTTAGTTTTGTCTTTACCACCAGAACTCTGAAGTAGACATGCCAATAGCATTCCTGCATGAGCCCTGTCCAGACTTCTTGCCTTTGAGTGAAGCTATACAATGCTAAGGGTACTGTGAATTTTATTTCAGCAGGCAATATTCTCTCCTTACTTCTGGTCAGAATTTGTAGAATGAAAGGAAACAAAAATTACATGTTCCTGTACTCAATCTTTCTATGTAGAACCCCCCTGTTACACAAATGACTGCTTGGAGAAGCGTACCTCATTCTTATACCAAGACTTAGGTAATTTAGATATAGGTAGAAAGAATATTACATAATAATAAAAAAGGATTTAACTCTTTAACATTCTTAAATGCTGTATTTACCTTGACTGTTGCATCCAAAATCCAGGATACACTTAAGGCAGTTGTCAACAAAGGGCTGGTTTTGTGTCTATGTAGTCTTTTAATAGCTACGTTTACTAATGATGTTTCCTAATTTTAGCACAGCGAAAACTATTCATTTTTGTGACTTTTTCTCCCTCTTTGGTTTCCAAGCTGATATAGAGCGTTTAATGGGTCAAACATTTATTTTAGCAGTTTGTGTTTGTGTGATGAGTTTTCCAGTGCTGCTCTGTGTAAAGTTCTGTCGGGGTTTTGCCATCACTAGCAAAGCACCTCAGTTGATAGTAGACTTTTGAAATGCTTTTAGAAATGAGTGTAATGGCATTTTATTTCTCAGTCTAGGTGGCAGACCGCTGAAAGTAAACTTGGGTGTTTGTCATTGTTTTTACTGTTAAATTTCATTTGCAAAACTTCATGCTGGAGAGCAGTATATTGTTATCAACTGGCACGGTTAAAAGCTCCATTGCATAGATTTCACATATTTTATGTCAGTCAGATGTTCAAGTGTATGAGATTTTCATTCCATTAACTTATATTTATAATGAGAAGAACGAGATTTGATATCCTTCTGTGACCAGGAATTATTTAGTAGCAAGGACAGCAAAGTACATAGTAATATAAAAAGCAGTGACTAGAAAAGTTTAACATAGCATCCCTGGCCTTGTTGTGTACGATTAAGAGTAACAGTGTGATTGCCAAGGGAATTATTTCAGAATTAAATGATTCAGAAGAACAGAAAGGGAACATAATTCAAAATGTGGAACATTCTGCATGATCTGTAATAACTGACCTTCATTTCAAGGCATTAGGGCAACAAAGAGATGGCAAATTTATTGGCAGTACTTATGAGTTGCCAAATAACTGATGGAGTCTAAACTGCTTTTTTTCCCCTGGTTGTTGCAATATAGCCTAAGGGAATTTATGTCTTCATTTTGCAGGTCAAGCCTTAAAGGTATCAGCAGAGGCATTTACCAGTGATCCCTGCTATCTGCCTAAGAGGCAGGCTGTTGTCCAAGCAGCACGATCTCTGCTTACAGCTGTCACAAGGCTTCTAATTCTGGCAGACATGGTTGATGTGGCATACTTACTGGAACATTTAACTGTGGTGAGTAGAATTTGACTTAACTCAGACTCCCTTTAGCCAGGGAAGTGTCTGCTGGTGATTCTTTCTGCATTGAAAATTCATCTTTTATTTGGGAATTGCAGATCTCATGCACATAACACCTTGGCAATTGGTAAAACGGTAGATTCTAGGTGAGATTTGTAGAATGTACCAAAAAATAGTCTTCTACTTTTAGCTCAACATGTTTGTTCTGGAGAAGGAGGTGGTTATCTGTACAGTTACATTTTAACTTCCTTTTATTTCTTATTTCCTGATTTTTCTTACTTGAATTGTTTTATAGCTTTTTATACATGAAACCTCCTTGATGTTTATGGCAGTAGTAGGGAATAATTGATTTGCAGAGAATCTTAAAGTTGGAAATTTATGTGGGTATTTGTGGAGGGAAAGAACTGAGTAGGTAAGGGTCTATCTCTGTATTCAAGTTAGTTTGTGAGAAAGATCAGCTAGAAGGAGAGGGAGAAGATGTGTGAGAGGCCTCTGGCAAGTGTACGGCTCCAGCTATATATTTGTACACTGCAGACAGAAGACTGGAAAGTCCTAGTGCTGACAAAGCTTTAAAAATTGTGCAGTAGAAACTAGTCTCTAAAACTCACTTAATTTTTTCACTCAGGGGAATAATGTGTTACCAAAGTGCTTATCATAATAGTGCTGTGTTTTGGGTCATCTTTTTTTCCACCTGTCTTTATACAGGAGGGATGGCTTAATTCTTCTATTCTCATGTACAACTAATGTGTGGTTGTGCCACTATTTCTGAATTAGGCAAAATGCCCGCACTTCTATTGTTCAACATAAAAATACTTTCCTGTGTACATAAATGCAAGTTCCTTTAATGTCAGCCATGGTGTCCCTTGTGAGCAGCCTTTTTTGAACAACATGATTTTAATCTTGCCAGCATCATGTGTCTGACCACAAAAATGTGTTTACTGAGTTTCTTCTCTGGCTCCTTACTCCATTCAGTCTGGTGTGTGTCTTTGTTGGGAAGAGTAAGGAGCTGGTCTGGTTGTGTTTCCTTTTTTTTCCCCCTAACATCTTCAGTAATGTGTGACAGACTGATAAAAATTCAGAGTTCTATTGACTTTTTAATGTTTCAGGGCAGAGGTGAATAATCAGTGACACCTCTAAATAATGCCACAACAGGACCCATTGACTTAAAGGGAACTGTTTTGAAGCAAGTTCATTTTGGTGAGGACAGGGGAATGAAAATCTAGTTCCCAGTTGGAGTAGGAACAGTATTTCATCATAATGTTGTGGGGGTTTCAATGTGGTTTTGAAACATGCAGTGTTGGAAATGCAGTACAGACTAAATGAACGCTGACTTGCAGAAGCCTCTGTGGTGTTATGTATGTAGGAAGTTTGTCAGCTGTAAGAGGAGTAGCCTGTATCTCTCATGCTATTTGTGGACAGATTTCTTAAATTATATTTTTCATTTGTAGCCTAATACATGTTTAGGTATGTATTTTCATAATCCTAGATGCACCCTTCTAAAATGCTTTCAGTACATTTTACATGAGAGAACTAAAATTAGGTACTTTTTTCCTAGAATTTCAGTATTTCTAAACAACCATGTAATTCACTTCATGATTTCTATTTGAAAATGAAAACAAACAGTAACTGAAAATTATAAAAGAATGCAAAGTATCATTCAGGAAAAACTCCAAAACTGCAAAATGTGCAATCGGGTTTTCTTCTTCTTCCATACTTTAATTTAGTCCTCTTAATAGGAGTGAGAACTGAATTATCAATTAACTCTTAGAATAAATTAGTGTGGCATAACACTCTCCAAAATGCCACTATAAAAAGACTCATCCTAGTCCTAAGAGGAAGGTGGGACATTTTCCATATTTATTTAGTCTCTGCCCTGGCTGTTGAACTGGCCAACAGTGGTATTAGCTGTAATGGTGTCTTTTTATGTTGACATCGAATTAGAAAATTGACTTAGAAGATAGACTAATTTCAGCATATGCTGCTGAACATCCTTGAGTTTATAACAACTTTGGTCATGCCTAACTGAGCCAGATTTAAATGCAATTAAATATTTCAATGAGTTTCAACTTTGCTCTTTTCAAAGTCCTTAACTTTAATTATCATACTTTAAAACTCCCTTAGGAATTCAGGTTTCTTTCAATGTGGACTTGCTCCAACAAAAAGACATTATATTCACACAGTGGCTGCAGTATAGAAAGTAGACCTTGTCTTTGCTGTATCAGCTTTAATATTCTCAATGTTTGCCTGTTCATATGACTTGAAAATCAACTCTCTTGAAAAGTCATTAGCCGTTTTTCTTTGAACTTATTCTAAAATTATAATACTTCTACCATATTATCCTCTTCTTCACAAAGACATGGATATTACAGCTGTTATTAATCATTTAAGAGACAAGAAATTTCATTGCCCTTTATTTCCTTAACTCTGAGCTCTATAATTCTCATAGAATAAAATGAAGAAATTTAAAGGACTAAGCCAAAATTATATATATATATATATATATATGAAGTAGTGTAATAGTAGAATAAATGGAATGAAAATTCTAACCAAAAAAGATTTTTTTGTTTGTATGTATAAAATGGAAGTGGTCCAGCATCATCAAAGAACTCTGCAGAGTATTAATCAGATCTTATTCAATATATAAGTATTTCATGGGGAGTTATCTAGTTATGTATCTCTTTTTTTTTTTTTTTCAAATCCATTTATCAAAGAATGTTGAAAGTTTTTAGTCTGGCTCACTCAGTAAAGCTGGTTAATTCCAACATTGACATTCAAAACATTTAAAACCATACTTCTACTGACAGAATGCAGTCTGGATCATTAAACTTTAATTTCCTCTGTAATCTGTGAATAAAAATAGAAAGAAAATAATGACAATGTGACTAGCTGTCATATAAAGCCTCATCTAGTGTTACCTGTCACATCTGCCATTCTAAGTATACCTAGGAAAAAAGATGAGCCTCGCTTACCTCCTTCCAGATTATGTAGTCTATAAGAGTATTATTTTGTGTACATTTTACTTAGACTTTGGACTGATTTTGGCTTCTATGTAATAATTTTTTTATATAAAACAGAGTATAATGCTGAAGATATAGAATATTGTTGTCACCAAAATATTGAAATGCAACTTTTAAGCTAGAAATAACAGGTTAGTCTTTTTGGAAGATTTTGATAAACCTGGTAGGAATTTCACTCCAAATGTCCAAACCCATACCTTTGTGAACATGAGATTAGCTTTTTTGAAATTTCACTGATAAAGTGTAGAGAATTTTGGTTGTTTTATGGATTCTATAGAATCCTTACCCAGCAAAGTGTGTATCAAATAATGCGTGTAAGCCAGTAAAAATTCTCAGTGACTGATTGTATTCTGGTACAGTACATTTCTAGCCATTTGTGGAATTTACAGCCTTGTAAGAGTATGGTGGTGCAGTGCAAACAACAAGCTCATCTTACAGTTGACTGAGAAAATAAAGTACATCATATCGATAAGAATAAGAAAGGTTTTGCTTCTTTAAACAACTTAAATTTTTTTTAAACAAGGAAGAGTTTAAATAAATAGCTGTCTGTATCTGAGTTTCTGTACTGATTTTAGAGTTTGAAGTCTCTAATCAAAAAGCTGAGTTGTGAAAAATGTAGTCAGGCAAAGGGCTATCTCATGCACCGCACTCTGATTCAGAGCTGTATTACCAGCCTCATTCCTTATGGTTAGTAATGCTCGGTATTATTTAAGTGAATTTAACAGACTAATGGAATTGCTCGAATTTATTGATCAGAAGAGAACAGCAAGAAGGTAACAAGTTCTGAGAATTTCATTCAAAGCACATTGGCAGTCTGTCTTTCTCTAATCTATTTCAGATCATGCTGAGCCAACATGTTTTATCTGCCTTTTTTCCCTTCTTGTCATGCTTGTAGATTTACTGTTTAAGTCTTCATATTTTTCATGAACTCCTCAGACAGCATGATCTTTATAAAATGCTTGCTTAGAGTTATTTAAAACTCTTACCAGAAAAAAAAAAAAAAAAGAGAATGGCTATAGATAAGAAGCAACTTGTGAACTTGCACCCTGTGGGCATGGTGCTGTCTGTTCCTCCCTTCCCTGCAGGGTATTCATCAACATTAAAAGTGCAGGAGAAAAACAGTATAGTTACATAAAATAAGAGAGGTAAGTAATCTCAGGCTTACCTACACTTCAGATTTAGGTATTTGGTATGACTTGTGTAACTCTGCTTAAACTAGAATTTAACTTGCTCCCTGCATTACTTTCTGATGGTTTTGGTATTGTGGTATCATGCAGTAAAAAATTAAAAAACAGAAAAAGGGCAAAAAAAATTTGTAGGCTACCCCAGGGGTACAGAGCCAGGTTCTGAAACTGATCAGAATCATAGAATCATTTAGGTTGGAAAAAAACTTTAAGATCATTGAGTACAACCATTAACTCAGTACTACCAAGTCCACCACTAAACTGTGTTCCCAAGTGCTACATCTACATGTCCTTTAAATACCTCCAGGGATGGCGATTCCACCACTTCCCTGGGCAGCCTGTTCCAATGCTTGACCAGCCTCTCAGTGAAGAAGTTGTTCCTAATATCCAATCTAAACCTCCCCTGGTGCAACTTGAGGCCATTTCCTCTCATCCTAGTGCTTGCTACTTGGGAAAAGGGACTGACCCCCACCTGCCTACAACCTCCTTTCAGGCAGCTGTAGAGACCAGTAAAGTCTACCCTGAGCCTCTTTCTCTCCAGACTAAACAACCCCAGTTCCCTCAGCTGCTCCTCATCAGACTTGTGCTCCAGACCCTTCACCAGCTTTGTTGCCCTTCTCTGGACACACTCCAGCACCTCTATGTCCCTCCTGCAGTGAAGGGTATTCAGTATTGAAGGTGCAGCCTTACCAATGCTGGTTACAGGGGGACAATCATTTCCCTTGTCCTACTGGCCACACTGTTTTGGATACAGGCCAGGATGCTGTTGGCCGCCTTGGCCACCTGGGCACACTGCTGGCTCATGTTGAGCTGGCTGTCAACAAGCACCTGACGTCCTTTTCTGCTGGGCAGCTTTCCAGCCGCTCTTCCCCAGGCCTGTAGTGTTCCATGGGGTTGTTGTGACCCAAGTGCAGGACTAGGCACTTCTTGCTGAACATCATTCAATTGGCCTTGACCCATTGCTCCAGCCTGTCCTCTCTACAGCCTTCCTATCCTTAAGCACATCAACACTACTGTCACCTAGCTTGGTGTCATCTGCAAACTTACTGAGGGTGCACTCGATCCCCCTCATCCAGATCATTAATAAAGATACCAAACAGGCCTGGCCCCAGTACTGAGCCTTGGGGGACACTGCTTGTGACTGGCCTCCAGCCAGATGTAACTTCATTCACCACCACTCTTTGGGCTTGGCCATCCAGCCAGCTTTTTACTCAGCACAGAGTGCACCCATCCAAGCCATGAGCAGCCAGCTTCTCAGGAGAATGCTGTGGGAGATGGTGTCAAAGGCTTTACTAAGGTCCAGGTAGACAACATCCACAGCCTTTCCCTCATCTACATGTCATCTTGTTGTAGAAGGTTACACAAACCAAGAGAAGATAACAATGAAAGCAGATTTATCTGGACTCGCTTGATCCTAAGCTTTATACAAACTCTTTGCACAACCCACATGTAAGGGGAGGGAGAGTGAAAGAAGTAGGGCTTATTTTGAATGGGTAAGACTTTATTTAAGATGGACTTTTTCTAGTTTGGTTTAACATACATAGTATGAAAGATATATGCTAATTTTTCATAGAAATGAATAATTGTAAAGTTGTGAGATAAATTCCAAATGAAGTAAGTTGTAAGCATAAAGCTTGAGGAGATTTATGATACAAAGGTGGCTTGTAGCATAGGAGTTATCATAGAATGCATGAAGTTGCCAAAAGTACAGCTGAGTTTGAGAAATCTGTATTATGTTTGGTGATTAAGTTTAAAAATTATTTTAGGAAAGCTGGAAGGTAGGATATCTGAAAAGCAGACACTTATTTTAAATTATTATTTGGACTGTGTAATGCCTGCACGCTCTAATCAGTGACTAGGACTCCATTGCAGTAGTCTCTTTGAACCTATTCAGGAAAAAAGAGCATTGCTAAATTGTTTCCTTCTGAGTAGTTATTACTGTGTTTTGCTTCTACATCAACCCTTAACGCTGAAGTACAGTGCTTATAAAAGGATAATATGGAAGTGACACTGAAATTTCCTTCTATAGAGTGCTAATCTTGGAAGGTAAATTCTAGGCTGGTAAAATAACCTTGGAAAATCAGTTTATCTTGGCAAGTTATTTATTGATAGCATAGCAATGAAGTCAGTGTAATGTAAAATGGCTTGTCTGATCAACAATTACTTGTATCTCAAGCATGCACGTCATTCTGATCTAGAGAAACTTATTTTATAACTTGCTCTTGCTTTTGGAGGCAGACATGATGAAATGCATGCAGACCAAGCAGTATCTGATTTACTATCAAAATGCACGTCTTCAGACCTTAAAATAAGAGCAAAATCATCTGATATTTTCTGAATGGAAAAAGCTGTGTGACCTACTCTCTGTAAACCTCTCTGAAGAGGCATGTTGCCCATTCCCTGACAGCAAAATATTGGGAAAGCAGCTATTTTCTTATGTGTTTCAGTAATTGGAATTTAAGAGGGTTTTTGAATGTTTTTTTTCAACTCTACGTCCTGGCGTTGTAAAACAGTACGTTTGATATAATATAGTCTTCTAAAGAAGCAGTACGTTATTAAAATAGAAAGGTATTTTTTAATGGATGGCTTCCTTATGTCAGAATGGAAATAAAATTGGCTTCTCGTCCTTAATTTGACTTCTGTTAATCCATATGAAAATAAAGAGAAATATTTCACAACTGGAAAAAATATTTCAGTGCTATTTCACTGCCCTGAGCAGTAGAAGATAATAATATTGGAATTCTGAAAGACAAATACTCTTTCACTTATGCAGCTCTAGAAAAACCAGAAAAGAGACAGTTCTCATTCTTGAATAACAGACTGGCTTTTTGCAGCATTGGCCCAAAATATGGATCAAGAATGTAGAAGGAGACTAAGTAAAGGATGTGCAGCAGGCCATTTGATTGTCACCTTTATAACTTAGCTAGCCTCCCAGGCAAATGACATTAAAGATATGTGGTTTGTCAAATAGCATAATTCACAAACTGAAGAAGCAGTATCTGCTGCCTCCCACACATCTTTCTGTTTATATGAAGATTGCAAGGTTATTATCAGCAATAAGAGTTTGTACTCCATATGTAATGGTCTCCTCCCACATCTCTGAATTGTAAGCAATGAAGTACTTTGCATGTTTATATTCTCATATTTTTGTGCTCTGGCCTCCTGTTTAGCTGACATTAGCCATTAATTTTTATGGCCTATGTTGAGGTTCCCAGGCTTGTCAAGGGAATCCCATTAAAATTAGAGAGAATTTTATCTACTTTGAACCAAACAAGCTCAAACTTGTCTAGTGCAGAAGTTATTTTCTTCGGGATTCCATAAAGGATGCTATGAAGTGCAGCTGCAAAGCTACATTATCGAAATGTAGTAAACTAAACTTTAAAAATCAGACAGCAACTGCCTTTAATATCATTACTTATTGCACAGATACTAATATTACGAACCAGTTTGCTTGCAAGAGCTGAACAAGGTAGCAACAGTTGAACATGGAAGCAACAGTGAACAGTGATATTAACCTTTTGCAGAAAGATGCAGAACTAAGCTACAACATGAAGAGACTTTGAAGTCTTTATTAATAGGATAAAATAATTTGAATGAAGACTGAACATAGTAAATTTTAACTTAAGCAGTACAAAAATTTTAGTATGATTTCCTGTTGAAATGTTATGCAACCACTCTGTTTATGACTCAGCTTCTTCTCTTTGAACTCCTTGCCTCATTTCCATTTCATACGACAGAAGAGCAGAAGTTCTAAGGTTCCTGAAAATAGGTAGATGGATAGTGGAGAAAAAACCAAAGGCAGCATCAGGAACTTACAAAGACACCAGGGGATTCTCAGCCCTTATAAAAAGCTTTCCTGCAGAGCTCACATCTCTTCTTTGGCATTACAGTGAATAAGCTGTGAGACTATAGGAAATTTAGTCCTGATGCTTACAGTTATACTTACTACTTAGATGGTAAGTATACCTGTATCTTGATCCATGATCAAGATACCATGATCACTATCTGAGAGAAGATTGGAGGACTTTACTAATCAGGGGCATCATACTTATGAAGAAGCCATATTAATAACACTCTTGTAGTCCATTTGCATTTGGGAATCTTCATCGCTTTTCAAGTTTTGATAGTATTTGTTGCTTCAGGATACCTAAGATGGGTTTGTGAGAGTTGCTGCACTTAATTTAAGACATCCATCATGTGCGGGTTTCCAGTCAGATAAGCATGCAACCTTCATTCATCAATGTCTTGATGGTGCATGTTCAGGACATAGCATCTGGTGTGTTATCCACCTTGTGTGTTGTAGTGTAGGGTCCTTGGCTCTAGTTTTACAGTTCTTGATCTTGGTGGGGTTTTTTTGGTTTTTTTTTTTTTTTAAATTGTGAAAGCAATGTAGTGTATATTGTAATGTAAAGTTCTTGTGTTTTGAAAAGCTATAAAGTTGTCTATGCAATATCTTTGCTATGAAGTTATCTGCTGTAACTGGACAAACAGAAACTCTTCAAAATTGTGGAAATACTGGTATTTCTTCTGTACTTGTGGTCCAGCTTTCCTCAGAGGAAGAATCAGTTCAGGCAGTTACACAGCAGTGCCACAGAGTGCAAAAGTAATAAAGGAATGCTACTTTGTAACTTCCAGAAACTGTGTTCAGAGTACTTTGGAAAGAGTGACAGGCAAAAAGGAGCTGGTGTATCTCTTATGATTGTTTACATTTGGTTATTGGTGAAAGAGGGGGGAAAAAATAGTTTTGCAGTACTGGTATTTCTTTTTACCTCTAGACAGTAAAAGTGTCAGTGAGAGAGGTTTCTTGCCATTCACCAAAAATGGTGTTTCACACAGATAGCGAATGATATGGAATGATCCAGATGTGGTTTTAAGTTTAACATGTGTATGTCTAATGCACATTTTTCTGATTTCCTGTTGACCGTAGTGAAAAGAGCATATGTATGTTTTCTTAAAATTGCTGATTTGTTTTTTATTTACTTTTGAATTAAATTTTCCTGGCCATTACCCATCTATTTTATTGAAATTTATTACCCTTATAGTTACACATTTGGTTTGTATTTACTCATCCTTATATGCTGGTTCTTAGATCTCCTTCCAGAGAGCCAAATGCATTATTAATGTTTGGGTTGCTTCAGGATATAAGGAAGTGAGTGAGCTTGCTAGTAGAGTTCCTGCCACAGGAAGGTTTGAAGCTATGGGATCAAGGACGTACTTAGAGGAGGATGATGATTCTACAACTGTATTGTAGTTTAACATGTTTATGACTAAAAAAAAAAAAAAGTAAACAAACTCAAAAAAAGACTGTACCTTATGTCCACTTAGTGAGTTTGGGAATCATTAGAGAAGACCTTTTCTCGGTATCACTTAACCCCATAACAGGGTGCAGCAGCTTTGGGGTAATTTCTGGAGAAGTGTGTGTCATGGTTTGGAGCTGAGGGTGTATGATGAACTTGTACGGATATATTATGAGCAGTTTCTTACTCCCTTCTTCTAAAGAGGTAGTAATATGGATAGCTTTTGGTCAGCTTAAACTGTACTCGGGTCTTGCTTGCAGATGTTATGATTAAATTGCTTCCATCTAACAGAAGTGGTGAAAGCAAGCATTGTAAATTCAAGGCTTTTCAGAGCAACTCTGGGCCAGAGATAAAATCTGAAAACAAAAGAACCTACAAAAGGTGAAAGATAATGAAATCAAACAGAAAAGAATAGAGAGTCTTTTGGTTTTGCCTTGGCATTTATGTTCTGTCACCCATGCTGTTAAAGAATTCAGGGAAGTATGCTTTGAGTGAGTGAGAAAGCTTTCTTTTATTTTTTTTGGTAGCAAACATTTCAAATGCAATAGAAAGTCTCCAGTTAACTCCAGTTAATGGTGCTGAATGAGGTACAGTAAGATAAAGTACAAACAGATATAAATACTGCCTCAACTTGCATCTTGGTTATGAGAGCAGTGAGACTGAAATAAAAGCTGCAACATGGCAAACAAGAAGTGCTAACTTGCCTGAAAATTCCAGGATGTATCTGTCTATTGTAAATCATCAGCTGAAATCCACTGCAGCTGTTTGTTATCCCCCAAGAGGAAATAGTGGCTGTTCAACACCATGTACAGCTTGGGCTTGATCTCGGTCAGATGCCTACAGAATGAGTCATGCTGTGGAGCAGTCTACGTCAGCACTAGGTGTCAGTTCTGTTGTGAGCTTTTTAAAGAGAGACTGAAGATGAGTGGAGTTTTTCTTCCTCTTCTACTCCTAGGTTTTGTTTTTCCAATTCAATGTCTGTAGTTTTAGCAAAGATATAGAGAAATGTGTGCTGTAGTTACTACTGAAGGGCTTGATTTTACAGATGTGAATGG
Source organism: Falco biarmicus (assembly GCF_023638135.1). Classification (NCBI taxonomy): domain Eukaryota; kingdom Metazoa; phylum Chordata; class Aves; order Falconiformes; family Falconidae; genus Falco; species Falco biarmicus. Next base: position 38,218,540 of record NC_079296.1, read on the forward strand.
AAAGCAGTCAATTTCTTTTGGTCTTTTGCGTCATTCCTTGGACATCAGTATCACATGCAAGCTTACAGTAGGTACTTCTACAGGGCCTGCAACTGTAGTAAGCTAAGTCAGTATTTTGGATGGATTTAGAAGACGTGTAGTTCTTCCTGATTATATCAGTGTAAATAAATGTTTATAGACTTGCTTCCTGTGGTAATCATTGTGATAACAGATATTTCTGAACTACTTACAGCTTTACAGCTGTCACATGCTTGTGAAGTGAAGAACATTTACAGATGGGGAAATAGTGAAAGTCCAGAGGAGAAGGTTCATGATTTCCTGAAGGTAGCAAGGAAGCTGTAGCTCCCATTCTCCTTTCACACAAATCTTAGCCTTTCTATTATATTTCCCTACAGCTGGATTGGTATTGTTCATCTCTTTGAAAAATACCAGTACTATTTTCAATAATAGTGTATGCATGAAAGAAATTTTAAATTCAAAATTAAGATCTGTAATGGAGTTTAATTAACAGTGTCACAGCTTTCATGCAGAACGTGAGCACGTTGCCCAAGGTGAGTATCTGGTCTTGCAAATTATTTTTAAATAAATTAACCTGATAAGGGGTACCCTGTTATATATAAGATCTACTGTTATGCTTGATAGAATGATGAGTTCATGGCCTGCATAAAGTTGCATAGGCTTTTATTAGTTGAAAATAAATAATATTTTAAATCTATATGAATATAGTCCATCCTGTAACATGATATAGAAAAAGAACTAACCTTTAGAGATTGTGTTGATTACTAGCATTTTGTCTGATGCAAGTCTGACCTATGAAGTTAGAAGATTTAATTTAACTAAACAGGGCATATGTACTGTGCTTTGAATTCTGGGATTGATTTCAAAACAAAATTGTAGGAATGTCTAAAAGGTGGTTATACTCAAGATTTATATTCATAGAATAAATCCCAATACAGTGAAACATACCGCAACTGTGTGAATGATGGTTTTTGTTTTTACCTTCACAGTTTCAAAGAACGTTTGAATCTTTAAGAAATGTATCCAGTAAGTCTGATCTACAGAAAACCTACCAGAAGTTTCGAAAAGATCTGGAAAATCTTGATGATTTAGCATACAAACGTCAGCAGGTAAGAACATGGAAACTTGGCAGGAAGACATAGAATACTGGGTGTAAACATAGTGGGTGGCAAACCCAATATGTTTGATAGAGTTACTGTTCTGTCCGTAGGGTTTTATGTTTTGTGTAATGTCATCACCTAAGCCAGTAGGAGGAGTGACAATTTTATTTAATGCATATGATGTTGGACTGCGTGGGTTTTGATTTCTCGACAGAGAGAGGGATAGGTAAAGTAAGTGAGTGAGACTTAGCAGTCTATTAACCTTTGCATTAACAGCTAAAAATTTCTTTTGTTTTTAATCTAGGGCATAAAAGTACTATTTGTATTTTTTGACTTGAAAAATAAACTAAATCCACAGAAGTTAATGGCATCAGATATTGACTGTTCATGCAAACTACTCATTTTTTTTTTCTTTAGAAATGAATTTATGAGGCTAGATTGTGTAAAACTTTGAAGTATACATGGTCTTTGACTTGTGCTTGCAACATCAAAGTTAAATTGAATTGTTAACATGTTGGGCATAGTTTCTGTCACTTATGCATGGATTCTGTGAAAATAGCTCTTATAATAGGTTTTCACTTCTTTTTTGTGTTCTTGGTAAAATAAGACTGCCTCTTTCAGAGTGTACTGATGAAATGCTCTAACATTTCTGTAGGGGTAGTTTTGGTTTGTATTTTTCTGAATTCTGTCGCTTGGTGTCAGTGTTGTCAAACACTTAATTTGCTTGCGGGCAGACCACAAGTTGTTTATATCAGGTAATTGATTAGATAGTTAAAAATTAGGAAAGGGCTCAGGGACAGGCGGCATCTGGACACATGAATATCTGATTCCTGAGACAGGGAGGTCAGGGAGCAATTGGTTTGGGTGAGTTTCAGTGTGGTGGGAGCTGTTATTCTGGTAGCACTATAGTGTAGTTCTTTAAGCCCTTTGATATGGGGTAGCCAGCAACCAAAAGACAATATTTTAACTGGCAACTACTGTGGGTTTATGTTATCTGATCTCATAATTATGTCAAGCATAATAAATGTCACATCTGCAAGGGCTTGGAAAGCGTGAGCCAGGAAAGTGTAAATTCTGTAATTACTTCTCAGGCTATCATCACACTTGTATTTGGAGTAGCTTTCTCTAGTCTGAATTCTCACTCTTAGCTTTGGAAAATTCCTTGTTATTTCAAGTGATATATATCTGGTTCTTCAACAGACTCTGAATATTCTTCAATGACATACTTCATTTCACCCTGAACACGTTGTCTTTTCTCCTGTTTTCAGATCTTCACTACCCTTCCCATGCACTTTCAAGCCATTTGTAGAATCTCATCATCCTTGTTTAATATCAGGCATGCGTATATCTCCCTGTGCTGTTCCTGCTTTGCATTTAACTGTGGTGGCAGAAGCTTTTGCATTTGGAAGTACTAAAGGTGTGTTAGGTGTAAAATCACTTCCTGCTTTCAATCACAGAACAGAAGATAGGGTGTTCCATCTCCTGTTCTTTGAATCTTTCTAAATTGTTAAAAAATGCCATTAAGAAAATAAACTAAACAAAGGGTGAAATTATTAAAAAACTGTCAAACTGAAAAATTATCACTGCTGTTGCTGTTCTTAGTGTTAAGAGTGCCTTTTGGATGCCTGTAGCAGTGCTGTCTGTAATTCAAGGACACTTAGTTTTTGCCTAGAAGTCTCCAGCAATGTGGTAATCTAACAGTTGACAACAGAACTTTGGTATGTGAACAGACAACAAGCAGTATCCTATTGTAAAGGTATGCTAATTTAATGTTTACTTATTAGATTTTGATTGTATGCCCTCAAAGTAATGGTGTGTTAAAGGACTGAATCTATGTGAAACCATTTTGGTTATCCCGTTTTAAAATATTTTTAGGATTGCTTCCTGATGATTGTTTTATTTAGAAATGTTTTAAGAAGTTCCTTTAGAAACTGAAGAAATTAAGGGCTGTATCAAAGATGTTTATGGGTCACACAGTAATTTTCTTTGCTTATGGCAAATAATGCTTCCAGGATATGGAGCAGAGCCCTTAACCTATTTTACTTCGGAGCAGTCCATTATTATCAGTCCAGCAGTTGTCTTCGTGATCATTTAGATCAAATTTACATTTAAAAAGTCTTAATTTTGGAATGTAGACTCATTTCCACAGTCAAATGGTATTTCTCTTTGTTAAATAGATTAAGTACACTTTTATTCTCTGCCTTTGATTGTTCTGTTTGCTTTTTAAGATAGCATTGTGTTGAGCATGAAATTTGTTCATCAAAGTGCTGTACTCCAGAAACTAGAGCCAAGTTTTCAAAAGAGATTATCACCTATCATCTGGTAGTTTTATCGTGTGACAAACGCTTTTAAAAATATGCTGAAAATTGGAGGGAGTTCAGGGCAGAGGTGAATTATTTATTTTCAAGAAAATAAGTGTTGTGATGGAAACCTTAAGGAGCTCAGTCGTCGTAGTTTATCTGCAAAAGGTTATGGATTGGAAATATCACAGAGGTACTTAACTAAATCTTTATTCTAGTATGCAGAAGTATGACAGGATCCAATGGAAGGAAATCAGAAAAGATCAAACCAGAAAGCAAATGAATGTTTTTGACAATTAACTACTGAGATGGCTTAGTTAAGAGGCGCAGTACATTAATCACTGCTTGTAGCCTTTATATCCATAATCCATGCCTTTCTAAAAGATGTATAGTAACTGAGATGTACATCAAAGGGCAGGAATTATTATGGAAATTTTTAAGACTTGTGCTATTCAATGAATTTGAATGAGAATTGATGATTTTTTTTCCCTAAACTTAAAAATGACAGTACATTTGTTTGTGTATTTGAGGGTAAAGGCAGAATTATGTCTCTTGAATTGCCAACCCGGATTAATAAATGGGTGAGTTAGTTTACTTTTGTATTTACTGCACTACTGCTGTCTATTATTCTGTAAGGTTGGATGTGTTGAGTTCTTGTTTAGGAATTTTCAAACAACCCTAGGATTTCACTTTAGAGTAATTTTAAGGACATGTAAGCATTAGATTCCCATAGGCTTTTCCTCAAATGCCTTCTTTCCTTTCCTCCTTTTAATAATTAGTCACACAATATAAATTACAAAATGAGAGGATAGGTTGTATTTCCAGTAGTCTAGCTTTATATCTCCCCTTGACATAAGAACAACTATTTATCATGTTGTTGTGTAATTAAAAGAATTGATTTATGCATTCATTTTAAAAAAGCAAACAACAAATCAGCCTCAGTAGCTAAGAGACTGAAAAATTGTGACAATTCTGGTTTCAGCCACCTGACATTTCTTGGCAGCTCCATGATTATAGTTCTGTCATTTAGCTATCGCTTCTGTCTGTCCCATGTGTCTATATGGTTTGCTTAATGGGTGAAGAGGCTTTCCTTTCCCCTGCCCACCTGGAAGTGTTGATATTCCCCTGTTCCCAATTTTTGATTATGCATTCAGGATGGTGGGGTGGAAGACGTTTGCATCCCCCATCAGCTTTGCACTGCATGCGTAGTAGTTTTACATAGTTGCATGCACTGCATGCACCATAGTTTTACACATAGCACAGCTCTTCAATTAGATTTGTCTGTCTGTAATGCTAGTCTTGCATGATTTTAAGCTGCAAGCAGTTTGTGTCTCCATGTATGCAATTTTTCTATCTGTGTAGGAAGTCAGATTTCTGAGAAAAACTCATGCCTTTTTCATTTGAAGGAAGGAGAAATCAAATGACAGGGCAAAAAATGAGACATGGTAGAGAATTCCTTTGTAAAAACAACTGTTCAGCAGTTTCTTTGTGTGTGGATCGTGATGTGGAGATCTGGTGTGCTCACTCTGCAGCTGCATGAGGAGCAGAAGGAAGGTTTTTCTGGTCTTCTCATAGACAGAGTTTTTACTTGCTAAGCATCAAAATTGGGTAAATTAGACAAGAAGCCTTAGGGGGCAAACTAGGAAGTATATGTAGTTGCATAGTTAGTCACACTTGCATCTTGAGTGCCTGATACTTGTTCTGTGGTTAATGCCAAAGCTGCCTGAAGCTGATGGCCTCAGAATCCAGCCTCACATTAGTTGATGTGATGAGGGAATAACAAGAAGTTGATTTTTAGTAAGTGATTAAAAGTGTTACTATACAGGGGTATTCTACTTTTAAAAAGGTATTGAAATTTCTGCTGGAAGTATGAACACTGACAAACTGAAGAGTGGGTGGGATTCCTCTTTTGGACCAATAAAGGTGTATCCAAAACTCACAGAGGAACCATTTGCACTTAATTGCTTTTTTCAACAGTTGTGATAAATGGATGAGATTTAAAGAAACAGGGAGGTATATTTTTGTTTACCAAATGTAAAAGGAGAGTAGCAGTCACTCAAATCCTGTCAAAAATCCAGTCATGAAGTGTAACTGTCTTGCATGTCTTAGAAATATTCTCATGTGAGCTAGTGTAAGTGTTTTGGAATTTGGGGCAAATGGACATCATGGTTTGTCTTGCATCCGGAATAAGAATTATGAGAAATAACTTCTTTCCCCCTTTCTGTGGGGGATATAAGTAGTTAGCATGTAAACCCCTGAACCTCCAAGATACAAAGAGTTGAACTGTTATGAGGTGCCCATGGCAAAAAGACCTTAAAACTTGGATGCTGGAAGGGAAATACAATTAAAGGAAGGAGGGGGGGGGAGGGGGGAAGTTCTGAAACAGGTTCTGAAATCTGTTTCTCAGGTATAAAACCAGTGGTGCTTTAAAGAGGTTCAGATAGATGTGTGGGGTTTATTTAAATCTGCTTCTTACTTCTTGAAAAAACAGAGGAAGACTTGTAGGGAGCCTGGTACTTGAGCAGAGGGCTAAAAAGGCTCCCTGCTGGTCTTTCCAAAGCTGTCTGTGCTGTTTCTGTGAAACTGAGTTACTGTCTACCTGTGCCCCAGTTTGTGTAAAAGATTCCAGTCTAATCTTGTCTTTGATAAATGTACCTAAAATGTCTTTGGAGCCAAGGATGGATGATGGTTCAAGTTTAACCATGGAGTGCCCAGGTACTTAAAAACAAGCAATACAAAATTGACTATAACAGTGGGAAGGAAATGTAATCTTCAGCTAGTAATTAAATTACAGTAACAACTAAGCAAGAAACACTAAAAGGGCATGACTTAAAAGCTGATAAGGAATTTTATGTGCATACCATGGGGGACTTGCAAACACCACTGATTTTTGTACCTGACCATTTGGTATGGTACCATATGTGTGTCCTATATGAATTGCGATGTGTGGGCATTTTATTTCAGTGGTATCTAGTGGCTCAGATTAGAACCCTAGTCTTTTCGTAGACTAGAAACTGATATTCCACCCCCCACCCCCAAATTAAATATACTGGTACTTCAGATTATATGTTTGTGCTGATGTGGGACAAAACCAGAATTTGTGGAATGTAAATGGGGTCAGAGTCTGAAGATGTTGGTACTTACTAATGAAACAATAATTGATAATATGACAATTATAATATTCTGCTAGGCAGCAATGTCCTCTGAAGGAGCTAACAAAACTGTTTTTATACAGCAGGATTGAGGTGAGCCTTAAAAGGAATAAATCATTTGAGGTTAATAGCTTTTGATTTCTGAGGAGAGTTTATTAAAAAAAATGCAAAGTATTTGTGAAATGTACTTTAACAGTTGATATCACTGATAAAGCAAAAGTAGTTTAACTATGTTTCATGTTGATGTTAGATAAAGCTGTGCTGCACTCTGAGCTCCCCCAGCCACTTTTAAAAACCAGTGATTGATTATCCTGACCTAATTTAATCAGCTGCTAATTATACTTGTCATCTTAATGAATTCCTGTCCCACAATCCCTCAATGCTATGGTTTGTGGTGACACTAGTCTCTCCTTGCTCCTTCCTTTTTAGTTGCAAATGTTGACCAAAAGGATTGGCTATTCCCTAGCCAGGACTCTATAGAGTGCAGTTTTAAGAGAGCTCAGATCTACTGCTCTAATCATAATCGAGGAAGTAAGGGGTAAGGTGGAAGTAAGTAAGTATGTATGGTAAAAAAGGGAGAGGCAGATTTTCAGTGATGAACCAAGTTCCAGGTGATAGGTCAAAGTGGACACCTTTAATTTCACTCTGCTGCTCCTGCTCTCCAGGAACACTTCACTGGGCAAATAAGGGCCAGTAGTGAAAAAATGTCATTTTGCAGGTAGCATACTGTCTTTTGAAGTAATAGTAGCTTTTGATTGGTCTTCAGGTATGATCTGTAGCAGATTATGCTTTAATTATTTAGCCCTAATCAAAGATGTAAGAAAGCAGAAGATAACTTCTTTCAGGTACAATCTGCTGTACAAACAGGGATGTCCTTGCTGAACCTTTTTACTACAGCTTAATTTCTACCTACAGATGGTTCAGGGTGTGGCTGTTGTAACTGTCTGCAATGTCAGTAAGCATATTGTGGATTAGGCTATGTGATAAATAAAGCAGGATCTTGTGTAGCAGAGTAGATTGTTAATGATGGAAAAATGGTCAGGTGAGAGACAGCTGGAGAACCACTCCCATACAAGCCAGTATTTGGGCTTATTTTTCTCTCTTTTATATTCTCTTATTATATCAAGAAAATTCAGTGCAAACTTAGGATGATGCAGAGATTCAAAGCAGAAACATTCAGTGCTCAAAAGAGAAGCAAAGTGATTTAATTTGATTAAGTTGGTGAGCTGTATTCCTTCAGTTTTTCCTAAGGCAAAACTATTGCTAACTGTAAAGTGGTATTGGATTTTCCTGAGCAGGGACTCTAAGACCAGGCTTTCTATCTAATGACTAGAATTTTTAAAGAAAAAGGTATTCTCTGAGCTGCTGCAGATGCAGTGATATTAACCAGACTTAGGTGCATACATTTAGAATCTAGGATTAGAGAGTGTTTAACAAAGTGACTACTAGCCCTGCTTTCAATGATAAATATCTGGCCTAAATAATTTGACTTCCTCACATTTGCAAGGAAGACAGAAATAAAGAGCATCTGATATGGAGGAATAATGGGGGCAACAGATACAGTACTCTAAAGTAGATCATATGATTTAGCCGAGAGTAAAGGTGAAATAATGACTCTGTGTATGAAAATGCACAAAGGAATAATTCTGTGCTACAGAGCCTAGACTCTCTGAAATGGCAGTCATTAGCTGTGACATTTCTGGTACAGATAACTGCTGGAGTTGGTTGGCTTTTTTTTATTAAAAAGTTACATTTGGGTATATTTTTTTATTAAGAGCATAAGATGGACAGATTGAATGTCTTCTGTCCAAAAATGGTTTTTGCTCCAAATTCAGATTAAAGTTCCTGTTCTATTTGATTTGTGAGGCTTAAACCAACATGGTCTAGTGAGTTTGGTATTTGTAATTCTGGGTAATGTGTTTCTTCTCTTGACAAAGGTTTTTCAAAGTGCTTCATTTTATGCTCCACTGCAAAATGGGAAAAATCTTGAAATCTCTGGGATGATTTTAGAATTACAAGTGGTCACCAGTAGTTCTGATGAACAAATACTGGAGAGATCAATGTGTTGCTGCATTAACGTTATGTCTAGTGATCTAAAATATGTTAATTACTTTAAATGGATGATTTTGTAAAATAATTGGATTGAAGCCAACTAAAGGCAAAGCTCTGGGTATACTGGCCTGTTAGCTGTAAAATTCTAACAGCACTGAAGCAATCACTTTGGTAGAATTCAGCCAGCCACTGAGAAATTCCATTCTTTGACCTTAAATTTATAAAAGGCATAATTTCATGCCTCCAAATGCTGATACCAAACAGGCACCTTTTGCTGTGGACTTCAGAAATCAACACTCAGCATGCTCTAATATTTTACAAGACCACAAAGAACTGCAAACCACTATCTTTTCTGAAAGGTGTCTGCGTTTGCTTTCTTCTGGTAATAGTTATGACAGTCCAAGTTCACCTGGAAGTCCTGGTCAGTTGGCGTGGGTCTGCATTCTGGAATATCACATGGGATTCCTAGGCAGTTTCTGTAGCTGAAGAGACACCACCTTTCCTGGGGAAAGATGAGACAACACAGTGTAGTGGCTGCAGGCTCCTGCTTAGTTCAGAACAGGGATAATTAAAGCACTATTTCTTACAGATGCAAAACTGTGCTCATCCTGCTGCAGTGAGGGGCAGCTTGCTTCTCTGGGCATACAGTGCATCAGATGATTGACAGTGTTTTACATCTGCACTGATTTTCTGGACTCCTCTGAGTGCCCCTTATGCACGTCCAAGATACACGCAGAATGAGACACATAAGCTGTTTCTGTGTGGCTTGTCTTGTCCATTTTATGAACATATGAACTGTAATCAATGCAAATTTTGTCATCTGTACATGATCAGCTGCTTATTCATGAATTCTCTCCATAACACAAAATGACTCAAAAATTTTAAGAAAAAAACCTGGATGAGTTTATGGTGCCTAACAAGATAATCCCCATGTTAGCTAAATGGCTTTGGGGTATGCAGAGTTTTTGAGAATAATTGGAAATGGTAAGAGAGTAGTGGCTTGAGAAACGTGTCTGAATGGGACATACTTTAAGTTTATATGACATTTTCTGATTAATGGAAGCTCTTCTGAATAGATGTTTTTATAGGATAGATATATATTTTATCCATGGAGATTTTACATGTTATATGCCAGAACCAACATGTAGTCTGTTTTAAGCAGTCAGCACTCTTTGGAAGGAACGTCGTATTGTTTGTGTCAAGATATAGCTAAACTATCCCTGGGAAATCTTAAAAATTAAATTAGGCTGAAAATAACAGGGTCAGTTATTTGATAATGGAAGTTTCTGTGATTGTGGTAATCTATCCTGTGTACAGAAACAAAACAGAAACAAAACCCCAGTTCTGATAAGTCTTATTTTAAAACAAAATAGAACAAGGAAAAGTACTAAAAGAAAGTAAAGACATAAATTAAGTACAGTTGAAGTACATGTGATTAACAGAAAAACTACATGCAAAACTTTTGCAGGAAAGATGAGTGTTTTGGCAGGTGTGGTACACTTATTACAACACTTGACTCTATCATTCAAATGGTATTTTTCTTTTCTGCTTTTCTGTGGTTTCTTCATTGTATCTGCTATGTTAGTTTTTAGAAAACAATGGTGTTGCATGTGTCAATGGGGTTGTGGTCTTCCTGACTTCCATTCCCCCCAGGATGATATGCTGTAGTGTTTGTCAGATTCCGAATCCTGGAAATGGACAATGAACTCATCAAGAATCATTTCCAGCTAATAAAAGTGCAAAACTCTTCTCCACAGACCTAGTTGTACTGTATTTATACCAGACAATTTTGAACCTGGAGCTCTGCCAGTAGATGAAGTCCCTGCGGTCAGAAGCTTTCTGCGTTCTCTTTGGAAACTGTATTGTCTTTTATCATACGTTTATGTAAGAACCTTGGGGTAAAGATCCTGACGTATCATATGCGTTGCACAATGCTAAAAGCATCCGCTGCTTAAAATGATCTAACTCTTCGAAAACTTCATCATAATGCTCTGGACCGTGAATGTCAACAGGCTGTGGATCTGCCAATTGTCCGGGTTTTCCTGGGCTTGCTCTGGCCTTGGAGAATGGCTTTTCACACAGTGTTGGTTTTTTAAGGGAGAAAAGTCCTAACTGTCTTGATTTTGGGGCACTTCCTTCTGTTTCCCATTAAAAAGCGGAGATGATTATTTTTTTCATGGGAACTTTTTCCCCCCCCCGAACCCCCATGTATATCTCCCTCCCAGATTCTCCCTTACATCTTTATGTTCTGAAGTGATCGGTGTATAAGGAAGGAGGAGAATATTAAAACAAAAATTATGTAAAAAAATAATGTAATTAGACCATTACACATGGAGAATTCTGCTAACGAGGTGCTAAACTTCATTGCAGAGTTCACAGATAGACATGAAGAGCAGCAGGATGCATTGCAGAATGTGCTTGTTCAGGGATGCTGTACACTGACTACACACAAAGCACCACTACTTCACCTTGCTTTGAATAGATTTTATTCGGTTCTGTCCTTGAATGTGCAGTTTTAGCCGCTGATATCGCTACTGTTAGATGGCTAGGTTTTCAGAGCCAAGCTTAGACATGGGTCATTGTGAGCCTGAGACTGGCTGAATGAAGGGTTGTAGTGTTCACATCCTCTCTGCTTGTGCTTCAGTTGCATCAGGCATAAGGGCAGAGCTCCTCTTGCATTCCCTGCGAGGCTGCATTCTTTCTATGTACCACGCTCTGCTTTTATTGAATCCCCCTCGACCCAGTGGAACACTGCAGCATGCAGTTGTATCTTGGTCTTTGGTTTTCCTTCTCTTCTTTTCTCACACAGCCCACCAAAAAGGCAGGCACTGTACTTTTTTTTTTTTTTTTTTTTTTTCATCCTGGTGCTGGGCGACTGTGCAGATCTGAGTGGATTTATTAAATGTGGGGAAGTTCAGTGATGTGCATAGATGTACTATGCACTCTGTAGTATTTTATGTAGCTGGGTGTGAGGGAGGACGGTGGATCAGGAGATGTGCTCTGTAACTTTCCGAGAGTGGGTAGAAGGGGGGTTCCTTCAATGTTTTTTGTGACATGATCTGTCTACCTGCCCCTGACCTCTCTGTCCTTGGACTGTTCGTAGGCCCTAGACAACATATCCAATACAGCTATGTGAAATCTGAAAGTGGCAAGTGATAACTCCCTTTTGAGAATGGATTGGATATGCTTTGGGGAAATTTTTGCTCACAAGACCCCGGTAATTGACTGATTACTTCCAGTGCTTTCATCCATGCACAGGTGTCTGAAATGCTCTGGCTCCTTGTGAGCTTCATTTCCTTAGGACCCCCCATGTGGAAGACCTGATCTTGGCTCTTCAACAAGGAGGACAAAATAGGCTTACCAAAGTTATTTGTGTGCACTGCTGAGAGCTTTTGTGACAAATGATTTTTGCCTGAAATGGGCCTATTGTTGGTTTTTTTGGTTTTTTTTTTTTTTTGTTTGTTTGTTTGTTTGTTTTCTGTGTGATAGTTCTAGAGAGAAATGCAGAAGTCTGGCAGGAGAAAACTAAGTGTAGGCTAGAGAACACAAGATTTACTCATATAAAACAGCAGTGATCTCATGTGCTAGATAGCTGGTTGATAATTTTCTGTCAAATTCCAATTAGTTTTCACAAAAAAAAAAGTTTCCAGTTGTAAAACTTGATTATTTTTCATATCTTTTACTGTGTGTAGCAATGGTGGCAGTAAAATCCAAAATGCTACGTTTTAGCTTTTAACAGCCAAGGGGGTTGAAGATAAATACATGAACAGAGTTTATTGAAAACTGCCTGAGAGGGGACATCAGCAGCAGCAAAGAACTGAAACAATGATCTTCATCAGATACAAAAGGCAACTTAAAAATCCTTAAAATCTGGCAGGTCAGTTCATAGCTTTGAAGTGATTTCCTGTTACTGGCACATGCTGTATGCACTTGCAATGAAAACAGAGCACAAAGATGACTTAACAAAGAACACTAGTTATTTTCTGTAAGGTTTGTATATCATATGTGATGTTTGCTACCATGACTTTTCTTCCTGTTTTCACCACTTAAAAAATAATTTCCAGATTCTATCTGTGAAGACAGTTTTGATGAATGCAACTTAGAGCTTAAGCACAGATAGACTGCTGGTGATATCTTTTTTTTATTTTTCTTTTTTCTTCCATTTACCAGGCTGTTACTGGGCAAGCTGCTTAGTCTTGCCAATAATGTGTCAAAGCAAATCTGATTGTATATTTTTGCTGTTGAACTACCCATAACATACAGGTCCAGGTGAGGAAGAGGAAAATGGAAAAAAAGATACCAACCAGCATGAGTCTTCCCACTGCCACTGTGAGAACCAGCTATTACATGTTACTGTCTCCTTTCAGTAAATCATTGCAGTGCAGGCTGTAAGAAAATGAAATACATCAAGGTTCTGTCTTGCTTCTTGTATGAATGTGGTCGTGCTAAAATGAATGTTCTCACTGCTGAATGAGAAAAACAATCACAAGCCTAGATGTCTCTGAAGATAAAATAGAAATACATTACACTGTGGAATGTACAACTGAAAAATCTGCCATCTTCTGAGAATTAATAGATGAACATATAAACTCACTGGTGATCTAATGACCCCTAAATAAGTGAACAGTTTTTCCACTAATGAACTGAAAACACATTCCTCTTGTATATATGTATTATTAGTTATAGAGTTGGCCAAGTATTTCATGCTGGAATAATCTGATAGGAGAAAAATGTTTCATCCTTAATTTAAGAGGTTGTTTTTCTTGTGGAATTGCATTTCAAGGGCATCAGACTGACTACATTCAAGCTATTAAGGCACGGATACTTTATACCTTAAACTGTGACATTCAGCTGAATCCGATACAGCTAAAGATGTAATATAAGGAGGTGAAAAAAAGGAGTAGACTATTCAGAACATGCAGAAAGTCAGAAATGGGGAGGGGGGGGGGGCGAGGGGGGGCAGTGAAGCAGGTACTAAAACTTGCATTAAGGAACCTAGAGTTATACCAAATGTTAAGCTTTTCTTACTGGTATCAACTACTCTAAAGAAAGTAGCAGGCCCTGATAGATTCTTAAGTTCATCAGAAAGTTCTGTTTATAGTAGTATCCTGGAAAAATGTTAATGGCATATACTGTTCCTTAGACTCAGATCTGTCTCATTCCTACAGATGGCAAAGATCTGGTCCTTTGGAGTTCATGCAGGTATGTTGTCTTAAGGCAAGCTGCAAAATCCTAGCTATACCGAACATTGTGCTCCTTAAAGTAGGCAGCATGTTTGTTCAGTGCTCTAAATGTAGCTGAGTGCATTTGTTTGTCAGGAACTGCATTATACCTTTATTTTGCATACAGGTGTCATTCATGACAGTAGTCTAACATTAATGTATCAATACAGTTTTGCTTTAATGCAGAATAAGTGTATTTAATATCTTCTAGTGGTTGGTGTCTTCTCTGCAAGTGCTTCAAATACTTTGTAAGACTGTGTATGAGACTTCTGTAAATTAACAAGTAAGGGAGATCTTAATCAAAGTATCTATTAATCCCGTAAACTGGTGCTGAGGAACAAGTGCTGTTTCAAGAAGAGGTGAATGCAATAAAAAAACAGAGTTTTTTCGTTTGTTTTTCCACATCATGGAGCATACAGTAATTAACATCCTGAGTAGGGTAACAATTCACATCACTATTAGGCAAAAGAGAGAGGAAAGCAGCAGTCTTAAGTTAGAGGACTAGACCAGCTAAAGAGAAATAAACTAGAAGCATATTGCAGATAAGAAAATAATATATTTTAGGTGAAGATTTTACTGTCATTACCAAGTTCTTCCCAGCTAACTCAGTTTAGGCCAGTGCATTTACAGCATGAATTATAGAGCTTGAAGCTGCTTCCTCAAATAAATTGTACAACAGAGTCCAGAGACCCAAACGTTTTGCAGCGTTTAGGATATAGTTGTTTGTTCACAATAATGAACTTTAAGTATTTAATGACATTTATATAGCCTTTGGTTTTTAACCCCAATATATGTGCAAGGGTAAAAAGAGGTGATAGCCTACCAGCGTAGCAAACTAGAGATGTTTGTACTCTGGAAACACTTCCAGCTTTCTCTTCTGTGGTTTACAAACTTCAGCTTCACACCTTAACAAGTATCTGACAGCCATTTGCACCACCCACTCCACTTGTGCATTTGTTTTTCCTGTGCTGCCATGTGGTAGTGCCATTCTGCCAGAAGAGTTGGGGAGTGCTTGTCCCAGAATTCTTTAGTAATAGGATCAGTGCATTTGTGATTTGGTTTTTTTTTATGGGACAAAGTACTTATTTTTGTGCAGGCCTCTTGACATTTTTAGAATATGAATGCTGCACAGCAGATCATTATGATAAAATAGTATGCGTGCTTCTTATGGTTTCTTCTGTATAGATGTGATGGTATCCTTGTTTAGGAGACTGTAGAGAAAAACATGTTTCTTTTTCTATTCATCGTGTGTATTTTATTTAGTTATAAGGTTTTGGTTTGGTTTTCTCTCTATGGTCCTGTTGAATTAAAATGATTTAAAACATTCTTTGCTTGCTTGCCCAGTCTGTGACCTGCAGAAGAGTGTGTCCATGTAGACTTCATAGCTACTTGCAGTGAAACTTAAATTTGTTGAATGAAGTGTTCTGGTTGCCCTTGGTATAATGTAGAAAGTACTCGTGGACTTTTCCAAATAAATATTGCTTTTTAAATGTGAGTGGTTTGTAACTGGGGGCAAATATTTTGTGTGGGTGAGTGAATTTGAAGAAAGAGTTCACGCTTGTGTGTTTTTAGACTGCATTGTTCATGCAGTGGAGATGGCAAAACAAGTAGATTTGTATGAATATAAAGTATTGTAAGGAAGTAGGGTGTTTGGTAAGTGAAAGATTAACGTTTTACTAGAGTCATCTACTTGCTTGAAAGGAAGTGGTTGTATCTTCATGTTTATGAGAACTCTGAGAAACCTGGAAGTTTTAGTGGTGCTACTTCTTGATACTAAATTTGGTTGTCTGATGTTAAGCCATTTGTGACTTCTATTTTTCCGTATTTACCTCAAAGTTTGTTGAGACTGAAGTATGCCTGTGTCCTGCAAGTGAATGATTGAATATTTTGAGAGGTAATTTATATGTTCAGGTGTGGTATATTTGATTTCCTTACTCTGTGATTTGCGCATATGCATTTCTTTTTGTATTTGGCAATCATAGGTCATGTGTATATGGTGTTTTTATGAACAAGGAGAAGATTGTAGCTATATCTACTGAGGATAATTTAACTCTGTTACGTTTTTGTATGTTGCAGAGTTATGTGCAAGCCCTGTGAGGCTTAAGAAAGCAGTACGTTTAATGATTGATGGTCCTTGTTACCCTATGAATTAACCCAGCAGGATGTCTACAAGCAGTTTAGATTCCAGTGGGAGAGGCAGTGCTCAGAGATTAGAGTGTTTTAAAAAAATATTTTTGTTTGTTTTTTGCAAGACTGCTTTGTCAATCTTATGTTTATTCTTGGTAAAGGAATATCTAGGTTTTGTTTGTTGGTTTATTTTTTTTAAATAGTTTCTGCTCTGCCTAGACAATAAATAGAAATAACTTTTTTTTTTTTAATATGCCAGGGTAACAAGAATTGTACTTTCTTTCAAAAGTCAGTAACTTTTAAAAAAATCATCTTTCAAGGGTTGAAGTAGCAGAGATGATACTCAAACAGTTGCTGTTTGAGTACATTTTCCTTGTTTCTACTGTATAGACTGTCTCACATGGAAGTGTCATCTTGTTTGCAAGGAAATCACAAATTTCATTCCAGGTGAATCTTCCCACAGCATAGCTAATCTCGCTGACAAGAAATAAGATCACACATTAGATGGAATCATAGTGGGATAACTGCTCTATAAAGCTGTGATATATACAGAGTCAAAGTTGTATTGATAACATCTTTAGCACAAAAAAAGTTGAATCATGTTTCAGTTGCTCTGTGAAATTCAGAATGTTGAGAACTCGGGTTAATTTTCTTACAATAAAAGATTGCAATATACAGGCTGATGATTCATGGTTTGCTTCATAAAATACTCTGAATTTCATGGAAGAAAAGTATGGTGGTGTCTGAACTCGACTGCAGAATCTCCATATCACTGGGGATAGGCCACTCCAAATTTTTCTTTCCCTCTTATATTGAGTGTTTTAAAAAAAAAGATCATAACATTCTAAATGTAACCAACAAGCGAAGTTCTGCATCTGGATACGGTTTATACCAAGAGGGAGCATTTATGTGGTGATATAAATGATACCTTTTCTGGACAGAATGATGTTGGTTTGAATATACATAAAGCCTTTGTGTTGTAATAGGCTTTTTATCAAATTGTTTTGGCAGTTACTGCAAGTATGAAAAAAATCTAAAGAAAAAATATATTCAAATCTTTGTGGGTTTGGGTTTTGGCTTTTTTTTAAAAAAAACCCATAAACTAAAAGGTACATGAAGAGAACATTATTCTGTTTTTCCACTACCCAATTAGATAAACTACAACAATAATGTCAGACTATGACCTACACTGACAGGTGCCTTTATGTGAATTTTGTTAAAACCTCCAGTGGCTTTTCCACAACACCCCTGGCTGTCCTTATGTTTCACTGGAAGTTCCTTTTCCTGATATCTAATCTGCATCCTCCTTAATACATTTAAGGTCATTGCATCTCATACTTTCCACTATGGGCATAAGAGTCAGATTATTCCTCTTTACCTTGCTGTGGTCTTGTGTATGTTATCATGCCTTCCCTCAGGCTTCTCTGCTTTAAAACAACTAGCCACAAACCATTCCATCTTTCCTCCTAGGGTCATGCTTTTGACACCTTCTGTTATATCCTGGGGCTCAGACAGTTCTACCCCTTTATTAAAGGATGCTGTTGATAGGTAGAATGGAAGGATTTTTTCCAGTGTCTTCTATTTACACACGTGTGATTTGACTTTTCTTGTAAACACAATAATCTTTGTGTTCCTTGAACAATTTCCTGCAAAGTGTCACCTAATTGGTGGTTTCTATTCATACATTGTGCAGCTGATTGTTCCTGCTTACATGTGATGACATGTACTCATCCTTACTGAACTGTATCCTGAGAGCATCACACCTGTTTATAAACACAACTTTGAGCTCAAATCCTGCCTTCCAGTGCACTAACAGTTCCTTGTGCTCCCTACCAGGAAATCCCTTTCTGTTTTCTTATCCACGTTAGGTTGCCTAGTGAGGCACCCCAAACAGAACCCTGCAGAAAATCATTTAATGCATTCTTCTGTAGTGGCAGTGGATAACTGGTCACTACTTTTAAGAAATCTCCATTGATTCCAGACTAATTGAATCTATTTTTTCCCATTTATTTATGAGAAAGTCACATGAGACTGTCAAAAATCTAGTCATATTATGAGACATTTGCTACTAATCCTGTGACTACAAGAACACAGGGAGAAGGAAATTGGGATGATTTGGAAATACTTTTTCTGGAAAAACCTGTGGTGGCTATTACTTATTCCTGTGTTTATTTCTAGATAACTAGTGTTCTTCATTATTCATTCCAGTTTTTTCCCCCAGGAACTGAAGTGTAACTGACTGGTCTAATTCCTTAGTTTCTCTCTTTGAAAAAGGACTAGTCAAGTTTGCTCCCTTTCAGTCTTCCATTGCAATGCAGAACTCCACAGTCTCTCACAGGGGGAGCATTGGGAGCAAGGGGTGTTGAATAGCTTTGTCATCACTTGGGGAGTTCCCTGTTGTCACAGGATGGCATTCATTCAACCCAACTGCCTCGATGGAACACATTGCTGTTTATTTTGCAGGTTTTTGTCATGCCTTTCCAAGAGTAGTGAGTGCCATCAGGCAAAGTGTAAGACTTACAATGTAGGCTTTGAACTACCCATTGGGGAAGGAAATACAGTAGCATAGAAAATGTTCAAGATCTTGAAATGCGTTAGTGTTTGATAAGGAAGGTAGAGCAAGTGGTGAGAGGGAAACTCTTTTGATTTTAATCAATATGGAGAAACTACATGAAGTTCTGAAAGCCATTTTAGTTTAATGATGACACTGATTACACAAGCTGTATATAGAAAAATTTCCCTTATGTTATGTTCTCAGTATGGTTTGCTGTACAGATCTTCCTCTCCCCTGCTGGTTCACTCTTGCAGAACTCCTGTTCGCAGCAGCTTGCTTGCAGGTCTTGCTGGGACACAGGACTGCTGGGTTTTAATGTCCTCATTCACACACCTGTCAAGATTCCTATATTATATAAGCCTTCTGTAAAAGCTTATGCAACATTATGATCTGGGAAGTGTTACACTCTAAAGAACTTTGACAATGTTTTTTATCAAAAATATTATAAAACATAACACTCATATTTGTGCATGACAAGCAATATTTATATTTGGACTAGGTCTAAGTGCTGACTTTATATCTCTGGAAATAATAAAAATTTGGCTTGAAATTTGAAATACTTAAGGGATGTTATTTTCAAAGACTGCCAAGTTCTTTGTCCCTGTCTTATAGATCTACAGCACAGTATGTTTTTATTGGTTGAAATCATCACCTAGTAAAGTGATGCATGATTCTTAGCCATAATTCCCTAATTTTCTGGGAAGTAACATATTTGACTCTTTTACAGAAAAAGCAAGAATTATAGAGGATGCTTCATTTGTTAAACACTATCAAAGGTGATATATGTGCTATTTTGATTTCACCTTCTTTTCTTTTTTGAAGTAAACCACTCTGGAGCAGTAGGGAGTGGTGGTTAGAGTAAGATCTCCCTCACTAAAAAGTAAAGAAAAAGAAAGGCAAGAGGGAGAGATGTATGTAGATGTCTTGTAAACATTTTAGTTTGCTCTCTCGCAGGTTGCATGTGGGCCCTTGAGCAAGCCTCTTAGTACCAGACCTACTGGAGGACATCACTAAATGCCTCCCTCCATCCAAGAGTTAAAAATCTACAAGTGTATAAGGACTTGCCAGTAAAATTCTGTGGATATTTGAAGTTCCTTTGAACTTGAAGTTCCAGACTATGGCAGATTTGTGTCAGACTAGGTAAATCCTGTCAGCATAGGATGAGAAGACGGGACGTTGGCCTCTATACTAGACCAGTCTGGCATGGGATCTTCATATTAAGGTTTTGCTCTCACTTGTCTCACCTGAGGAAGTGGTTCAGTGAAGTTCAGTCTAAGCACAACTGACACACCTTTACAGGGTCAGAAGCAGCATAAAACATACCATATAGTCTGAGCCACTAGTTTTGTGTTTGTGGTGGTTTTAATGTTTTGTTTGTTTGTGTGTTTGGTTTTTTTTTTTTAATATGAAAAGAACCTGTTGTTCAGATGCTGATATAACGCAAGTTAGAAGTGGAATAATGACTTGGAATGTAGAGCCCTGATTAGGAAAGACTGTCTAATGAATGATGTTTTGTCATGGTGAAAATGAGAGTAATAGTTTGTAAAAGACTGTCTGAAGGGAATATTATATTATATTGATTGAAGCCTGACAGACATATACTAGTTTCTCACAGAGAAATAAATTCTCTTAAAATGTTTCTCTACCTTGGCACTTCATAAAAATCAGGTTAGATGAAATTCAAAGCTTTGCGCAGTGACAGAGCTCTGAGTGGAAAATGGTTTGAGTAGATAATGTTTGGGAACGATGGACAAATCCTGCAAGAACGCTGTTCCTGAAGTGCTTGCTTGAGGAACCCTTAACACACAACAGCAAAAGCAGACTCTGCCAGGAGCAGTTGTGTCTTCTTGCTATATTTTGCTAAGGCTGAGCTTGTGTTGCAGTTACTATGCCGATACTACTTGCCTGCACTTCAGTGTTTTAGTAAGTAGAACATTACACAGGAAATAAAAAACTTGGATTTAGTGCACTCTTTGAATCTGAGAGAGTTAATGCAGGATGTAGATTTCTTTTTTTTTCTGTTTTTCTCATGTGGATACCTCTGGCTGCCTGGCCACAGGTTAGGGATCTCCGTATCTCCTATGAAACTCAAGTTCTGTAACTAATTAGGATGATGTAACAAGTGAGCTTCATAGCTCATCCCTGGCTAACAACTTTGTTTTGAGGGAGGAACTCATAAGCCATGTTCATGAGCTTTCTGTCACTTGAATAGTAGATACCTATACTGTCTTTAAATTTCAGCTGTTTGAGGATACTGCTAAGCTGGAACAATGCTACAGAGGGCTGAAAAAAACCCCTGAAGATAGAAATCAATGTTGCATACACTAACAAATTACTTGTTAGTCTTATATTGAATCCAATACAATATTTTTACCTTGTAGTTTGTGACATGATCAAGTTGGGCTTTTAGACCTTCTTTTTGTGTTGTCTCCCCAACACTCCCTGCCTTCCCCAGTACATGTTCTGGTTAAAGTTGCATTCTGTATTTTGCATTTGCATAATGTTACCTATATGCAGTTTTCCTCTAAAACTCACTGTAGTCATTCAGCACTTAAATTTCTTATCCAGTTGCTTTGCATCAATTTTTGTTCAATCTGTCTCCTTCCTCCGCCAAGCCTTTCTGTCATCCACACCTCATTCTATTTGTTCATTCTAAAGGTATTTACTCATTCATTTTTATCACAGAAAGATGGTTACCACATTAGATTCAAACAGACGTATCAATTGCACCCACATATATACCATTTCCCTTTACTCTCGTCTGTCCATGCACAAAGATACAGTACTGTTGGGTGTGTATTTTTATATATAGGGTCTGAAGGATTAGCATTAAAGAGTTGGAGTGTATGTGTGGACTGACGGGTCGTGGTGATTTTGTGCACGGAGGAAGGAGGGCAAAGGATGGATCATGACAGAGGTCACTGCCTCAACCTAGTTTTGTCCCTCCTGATCTGAATTTTGTCCCTTCCTGTCCCTCTAGAACTTCAGATCCCAACCCATCCCAAATGCATTTAATTGTCAGCGATATATAGGCCTGCCATCACTGACTCTTTTTCTTATTAGGGACTTGGGAGAGCACAGTTAGACTTTCCCCTTGCTTGTTGGGGTTCACCAGGCTCTAATATTTTCATTTATTTGTTACCTAGCTTTTGTTAAAATGTGAGTCTGTTTTGTAAAATCTTCATTTTTTAAGAGCACTACAGCTGGTTCCTTTTTATTATAGCCCTTATTACTCAGTTCATGTACCTTAAAGTCTGCCTTCATGTCATGTAGCGAAAATGTGGCTTTATAGATGGTCATGGGAACAAAACTTTCTTTAGGTAAGATTTTGATACTTGTAACAGTGCTTTTATAACTAATGATAATAAATTCTGCTGGCAATGGAACAGTGAATGCTTTCCTATGTCCAATTTAAATCTAAGTTTATTTCCTTGAATAATAATGATCTTTTTTTCTGCATGAATTTAACCGTGGATCTAACTTTACATTGTAAGAACAAGAGATAATATGTAATAGTCTTACTTCAGTCAAGCTTTACATATGCAACAAAAATTATATTAATTTTAGCTGTAACTTGGTTGGTTAACACTGGGAGAAAGATGGGCATCCTCTTTGATTTGTAGGAGAGAAGTACAAACTGTACTGCAGGACAATTTTATGTAGTTTATTTTAGCTAGATCACAAAGGGTTGCCAGAAAAAAAAAAAGAAGGCATATTTTATTTTATAAACTTACCAAGTTATGCTGTTATGTTCTCTGCACTCAAATTCAGCACTGGATTCACTGAAGTGTATAAGAGATTAACAGACCACATGGTCACAGAGTATGGTTAAATACCCTTCATGGAAAGGAGAACTGGAGGCTAAGATCTCTTAATGGTGATTCCCTCTTTTTTTGGGGGGGACCTGGGAAAGATGTCTCTGAGCAGTTCCTGCAGATGGGATGTCTGAAGTGCAGAGTTACTGTACTGAAGAGATATATTTAATTTGCACTTTGAACATAGCCCAGAAATACAGAATGAGACCTAGAAGAATTGCTGTTATGGATTCAAGAGGTCTGATTAGCAGACCATGGCCTGGTCTTACATGATCTTGACATCATCTAGTAATGCGCAGTAAGTATAGACTGAATATATAAAAAGTTACAATTCATATATATTATCAGGAAAGTACTTCAGATTGTACTATAGTACAATCAATAATAAATCTAGCTTGGAACAGTGAATTTTAGGCACAGTCAGTGCAGAAAAAATTTGAGAATAAAGCAGCTATTGCAAGTGCTGGTTGAATGGGACCTAAAAGCATGGAGAAATCAGGTGTTTGAGGCATATTCATGATTCAGTTTTAGTATATGATTTCTAATCGGGGACTGAAAAACCTTTAAAAAGCTAGGAGAGGGCAGAGCCATGTTGCTGTCTTCCAGATTTTTCTGTATGCTGCTGTATTGAGGGAATGCTAGCCATGAACATAGTGTTGAGAAAAAGAGAGCGATTCTGTTTATACAGCAGCCCTTTCACTGTCATTCTGTCCACAGTATGTTCTCTGTACATATATTTTAGCGATATTACAGCTGTATGGCATGGTTAAAATTAACTTTTGCCATCTTTAGAACTATGAGTGTCATTGCTTTTTGTTGGTAGATATCACTGTTATTCTCCAGTCTCTTCTGTAACAAAGCAAGCCTGCTGCTGAATTTGTATGCAGAAACCTAATTGTGCCTCGGCCCAGTACCTAGTTGCCCTCAGAAATACTAGCTGCGTTCTCTGAGCTGTTCAAATACTCAAAAACCATTGCAGGAAATGGCAAAGGGGAAGTAAGAGGCAGGAGTCCTTGGAGCTGATGGTGCAAATAACTTTGATGTATATTTTGAGTAATAGCTGTTTTGGTTAGTTATTGATTCTCTTTACAGACTGATACAGATATTATACTATGCTTCTACCAAGGACAGACACTAGAGAGATGTATTATACATTTCTTTGTACATTTAGATGAGTCAGCTAATGTTAAGTTTCCTTGAGCATCCTGAGAAACTACTGCAGTATTTCTCATGTTCTGCTAAGTTAGTAGAAGCCAATAAATTGTTTCAGGATCTGAACAGTGTGCAGCATCACATTTAACTTCCTTACTGATTATTAGTTTATAGACAAATAACAGATGTGCCAGAAATGAGCTGCTCATCGTATGTCTCTGGGTAAGATTCCTGGCAAAGGTTATATTTTCACTAATACTAATAGCCAGCTTTCTTAAAGCAGTACTTCATGTCAAGGATCTGAACCTAAATGGAGGGGCTGAAGTCCATGGATCTAAAATTTGATCGCAGATGAAAACTTTGGAGATGCAGAATATGTTTTATTGTTAAATTGATAGAGGAGAATATAGGTACAGAGACAGTAAGACAATATAAGAAGAAATATTATCTCCATTTTCTTCTACACCTGCATCCCCCCCCATTTCTCCCCCTCATTTTACAAGTAGGTTATTGTTTTTAAACACAAGTGAAATAATGGCAAAGTGTCCTGACGCACCTGAGCCTATCTCCTCTGAACTCAATGGGAATTGTCTGTTGGAGAAGTGGTCTGCATTTCATCACAGGAAGAGCAGGTAGATTCATTACTATGGTATGTATTGAATTGAACCTAGGAGGTCAGGGAAAGGAGTTAGTGAGAAAGATAATTGAAAGTGTGTTAAAGGGTTCTTGATACTGGCCTTGGCCACTTTCTTGGCTTATTGGAAATGAAATGGGAAAGCTTTTATGTTGCTCTGGAAAATGATTCATTAGAATTGCAAAGAGCTAGCTGAGAAGCTTTTAAGAATCTTGAAAAGATTAGAACAAATGAAGATTAATTTAAAGAAGTGTGTGTATCTCTGTCTGCACACTGCATGAATCTTGCCTCATCTTTTTCCACCACTATTGTCAGCAGTAAGGATAGTCTAGAAAGGCAATGTACTCCCTTTCCAAGTGTCTTTCATAGTTTAGGGGAGAAACGACAGATGCTTCTAACGTAGTGCAAAATTAATGCAGTTGTCAGGAGGGAGGAAAAAAGGCAATTCTGAAAATAAAATATTAACAGAAATAATGTAAAAAAGATTTGAGCACTATTGGAGACCTCCAAAGAAGATGCGGAAGAGAAATGTTTTAAGAAAATTCAAAATAATTTTAGTGCATTCTCTCTCAATCCTTTCTTCACTGCTTTTAGTAGTCTCAGTAAGACAACTCTTAAAATCTTTGTCTTTGTAAGTAGAGATAAACCTTAACCACAGGAGTCTTCCTAAGAGTGTTAGTAGCAACGAGATTTTTAAAAATGTGATTAGAGTTGACACCTTCAAGTATTTCTGCAGGGGGCTGTCACCTGTCCACTGAGTGCTGGTACCCTTCCCTCTAGGAACCAGTACCCATGGAGGAAGCAGAACTGAGGATACTGATCACCCACATATGTTAGCAGTCTGGGGGTTGCTGGTAGGTGAATCTGCCTTAGGTGCAATTGTGCAGTGACCTGCAAGGCCATACATCTGTTCCTGCTAGTCTACATACTCGTATTGTATATGTATCCTATATTACTCTTATTCGCATGGTCCCACAGTTTATGGATCTTTGCCAAGGGCAAACTCCTCAGTGTGGGATGATGGCTGTCAGTAGTATTCGTACACATCTGAGTGGCGTGGGAACTCTACAAGAAAAAAGAAGTAGTGTTTATTCAGTTTCTAGCTAGTCAGCTGACTAGTATAGAGATCAACTTATCTATCTACTAAAACCCAATAAATTTAAAGCTAGAAAGCAGTACTTTTTAGTTGGGTAACAATGTACTTGAGAGCCAGGAAAGGAAAACGTGTTTAATTGGGTTAAGGACTTGTTCTCTTTTCCTGCCATTAATTTGCAGTCGTCATTGTGTATGTGATTTGTGACAAAGGACTCTGTGTGTGCTCATTCCTAAACCAAATCAGAAGTTTATGAAGCTATGTGTGAGGCATGCTGTGATCTCCATGCACCAATATTTCTAATTTTCCAAGTTCTACTATAGCAAATACCCTAAAACACCAGCTAGAGATGTCAGGCCCTGGTGCATTCATTCATCAATATTCTTTGAGGCACCTGTGATTGACTTGGTCCTATTCAGATGTTAGAAACAGGATGCTTGACTAAATATACCTTTAGCCTGATCTGTATAGGTTATTCTTTTTTTCCTTGCTGGATATTGCTTTGTGCATGTGTCCTCTGAAAGTGTTCTGCTGAGATCTTGTTTTTTCCAGCCTTTTCTGATACGGAGTTTGACACATGTAGGAAATACATGTACAAACATGACTGCATGCTCTCAGAAAGCTGCTTTGCTGTATAGAAACACTAAGGCACATCTCACACTTAAAAAAACCCCAACAAACCGCCATGACAAAACACCCCTCTTCTGGGTGAATTGATGTTAGCCATAATGTAAACAGGTTCGGGGTTATTGCAGCATATGTGCTGTTCTGGTATGTAAGTTGGAAAGGCAGACTTAGGGGGCAGAATTGAAAGGGTGGTCCTAGCCAAAGAAACTAGTTTGAATTAGAGCTTCCTTTGATATTGTTAATGGGAGTCCAGAAGAAGCAGTATTAACACTGGTGGGAATTGTTCTGTCACGGACAAGATTTATTTAGTTAGAAAATCAGAGTTAAAAGCTGAAGCATGTCCATTACTTTAATATTTAAATGCATACTTGCCTTTTAGCAAGATGTGCTTAATTGTAATACTTAATCCTCTTTTTTGGAAGGAAGTAATGCTAATGAAATGTAACTAGTTAAATCTTATAAAAGTTTTAAATGAGACATTTTACTATGCATATAATTTTACTATCTTCATACATACTATAAGAATGGTTTGTGAACTTTGTATTATGACTTTATAGTCTCATATAATAATTTTAATGCAATGTTATTTTATATGTCACAAAAGTGTCACAATGATTTATTAATGGCTACTGACTCCTCTAGCTTCTCCTTATAATTATAAAACCACAGAATAATTCAGATTGGAAGAGACCTCAAGAGGGTCCTAGTACAACATCCTGCTCAAAGCAGGGTCAGCTTGGGGTGCAGATAAAGTTCCTCAGGGCTTTATCCAGTTGCATCTTGAAAATCTCTGAGGATGGAAGCTGTACAACTGCTGTGGGCAACCTGGTCCACTGTTGGGATGTCCTCCTGGGGAAAAAGATTTTGCTGACATCTAATCTGGACCATTCTTTTTTCAGTTTATGGCTGTTGGCTGTCATCATCCTACCATGCACTACTGAGCGGACTTTGATTCTTTTATTGATGACCTCCTTTTAGGTACTGGAGTGGCTGCTATTAGGTGCACTCCGTATCTTCCCCAGGCTAAGCAAGCCCCATTCTTTCAGTCACTCCTTACAGGGAAGTGCTCCAGCCCCCTGGCAATTTGATGGCCCTCCACTTAGATCACCACAGCTTATCGATGTCTTTCCCGTATCAGAGGGCCCAAAACTAGAGACAGCTTTCTCGATGTGGCCTAACAAGCCCCAGGTAAAGGGGAATACTCACTTCCCTTGACTTCCTGGCTATGGTCCTGTTAACGTAGCCCAGGATACTTTTGATCCCTCAATTCCTTAAGCATCTTCCCAGAGAATCACTTTGGGATTCTCACAGGTATACCTGCAAGCCCATACCATTGTTGGCATGACTAATGTCAGTGAAGTGTGTGTTTGAAGGGCTATGGCCGTATAACTATAGTGTGTGTAAATTATACAACAAATCCCTTTTCTGTGGAAGTTGCATTTAAATAAAGTGCAAAGACTTTATAAATTCTGTTCTATAAATAGAATGGTATATCTGTTCATGGTTCACGTGTTGTTAAAGGCTGTATCATAAAGCTGTTTTCTGTATTCCTTAACACATGAAGAAACTTTTTCCTACAGCCTGATAACACTGCTTCCTTTTGTAACTTGCAGCAGTTGCAGACCAAATGACTTAAAATTCAGGAGGCTGGTGGAATCAGTGGTCAGTCCAACATATGGCTGTCTTGAGTGGAAGAGGGTTTAATCTTATTTAGCAATTGTTTTGCAGTTGTCTTAGAAGATGAATTATTTTCCAATGTGTCTAATTAATAGGGCTTTTTTGAGTGTAGATTTGTCTCAAAACCAAAGGAAGCAAATACTTGCTTCGCTGGAAAGAAATGACATCTCCTGGCTTGTTTTGTAACTCATAAGAAGAATTCTAAGTAAATAAATCAATATTGCTTGCTCTTCATTGCAGTGGGACTGGGAACTGGGATTACATGATACTGTTTCACAGTGGATTACTTTTCCATATTTTTTACTTTCATTATGCATTGTGATATTGTGACAAGTAGTGATTGTAGTCAAGGTGGCATGAGAAGAGGGAAAGGCAGTCTGCCTGATCATAGGCTCGTTTCCATGTGTTGGTTCCCTCATATCTCTGGACAGATTTTTTTCTCCCCCTCCCCCCCCCCCCGACAACATCAGATTCTTTGGGCATCTTTGAGGAGTCCTGAGTACTACTGAGGGGCTATCTATTTTTATGCCCCTTTCTGAAACTTTAGTTTTAATACTTTCTCCTCACTGCTGTTCTTATTTTCATATTAGCTCCTTGAAACTGTTGTGCCTGCATCTCAGCAGAGGGGCAGCCTAGGGACAGTTTGCACTTTCTGTGGGTGCTGATAGGCATTCAAACATTGTGTCATCCACTTTATCCAGAAGAATTACTACTAATAACATTTCTACAGCGTGTCCTACTTTGATACCTGTGCTCCTTTGCTGCAAAAATTACTTGTGTAGTTGTTTGTTTGAAAGAACTGTAGGACTCATAGTTATCTGGTTGTAGACCTATTCATACTGTACTAATAAATACTTTGCAAAAGTAATGGAGTTTTCATAAGACAGAATTTCTGCCACCTCCACTGTTAAATCTTTCCACAGATATGGGGAAAGACTTGGAGAAGTTCGTGAATTGACAAGTGTTACCTGTACATTGTAATTCACAATGACATTGATGAGAATTTCTATGTGGTACAGAGGGAAAAGTTATTTTCATAATAGAAAATAAAATTGTATCTTCATACCATGTCTGTTCAGTGTAATCCTGTCATGACAGGAAGAGACAAATGCAGCTGCTGCACTAGTAACAGAAGAATGGATGGCACCATCTCCCTGCTACAGAGAATCATTTACTGTTGTTTTTTTTGTTTTTAATACCATTTTTAGAGGAACAAGTCAAAAATTTTAGGTATATATACACTTTATAAACAGGACTTTGGGGCAGCTCTAGTAGTCATCACACCTATTTCACATAAGCTTTTTACTCCCTGAGCTGGACAGTGGCTTATTAAAATGATGTTGTTGAATACGTTTTTATAATTGTATCTTTCTGTGAATGTATGTAATACAGATAGATGGTGTATATATGCACACTATCAATTCTAAATTTAAATGCAGGGACAATGTAAAGAGATGTGTACCTTTTCTGTTTTGTGTCTGACACTACCTGTCATGTACATTATCTGTTAGATTTATTCCTGTAGCATTGATTAATTCTGATCACGTAGAAAGGTCCCTTTCAACCCAAACTACTACTACTAAAAAAAAAACAAAAAAACACATAACTGGACCAAATGAAGACTATTTTTCTCTTTAATTCTCTTTCATATTCTTTTAAAATAAGTTTTTCAATTATTTTACAGAAGAAATTATTTTACTTTATCCCATTAATCTTTGCCTGTGTTTAATTTAGGTTTTCCATTCAAAACTAGTAATTTTAGAGTAGATAATGTCTTACTAAACAGAATGTTCTTTCACAGATATATGTTTGTGTTTCCCTCATTGGACTTCTCTTCACCTTCCCAGTCATCTAGTTAAGTTGACATTTCCTGAACATCAGAAAAAATTTTCTGTTATACTGGACATCAGAAATAATTTTCTGTTATACCTATATATATTAACTTCAGTTTGGTTTTGTACCTGTTAACTTCTCTTAAAAGGTGAAGCACGGAATACAAGGTGTATTGCTTGAAATGTTCTGGCATGTAAATAATAATATGAGGTAATGATTTGATATTTGGTGGGGTTTTTTTTGGTTGGTTATTTTTTTTTGTTTGTTTTGTGTTTGTTGTTTTTTTAATGTTAGCGTCTGAAACATGTCAGCTTTTTCTGCCTATTTCTCTTTTATAAAGGATTCTTCCAAAATACTAGTTTATGTGCCCAGGAAAACTTTTACCATATGCACTCTTGTTCTTTGGATAACTTAAACTTACATGAGGTACAAAACTTTCAGTACAACGTTATGTTGTAGCATGAAACTTTAAAGCCTGCAATTGTGTTGTAGCTGCAGCAGTCCAAAGATAAAAAGTTGTCCAGGCTATAGGAGAGCTAATGCTTCTTTTAGGATAACAGACAATGCTTTTGAACAAAAGCATGCCTACTGTTTTCTCCATATCCATTAATTGTTTTGGTAAAATACATTAATGGCCTGTAAAGAATCCCAATGTTTATATGGCTGCTTTTTTCCTTTCTTTTGCCCTCTGAGAAAAATCTAGAATAAATGTTTTCTCTAGTCCGAAGATGCTATTTTTTGAAACAGAAATGCAAACCTTATATATATATTATTTTTTAAATCTAGTTTCTTTCTCATCTCCCTACGCTACTCTGTTCTGATTTTAAATTGGGACTCAAACATTCATGGGTCAGCATGGGGCTGAGATCTAAGGATTAGAGTCTAGCACTGGCTTGCTTCTATGAACAAAATACAAAAAACTGCTTCATACATTCAATCAGCCTATGGAAGCAATTACCTATCTTTGACAGTCCTCATTACTATGAAACTGTTATTTTTGTATTTGTTTCTTGAGTGCCTGATCCTGTTCATATGAATAGTCTAATGGTGAGGTGAGGGCTGTATATGCAAGTGAAGCCTTATGGTCTGATTTGAGCGGTAGTTTGTATGTGTAAAGAATGACTAAGGAAGCCTTCTAGACCAAGCTGGGAGGACTACCATTTTGCCATCATAATGTGTTGATTTAGGAAACTTGCCTCGCTGTTAAATTTTGGTAACCTCAGTCTGCTGTTAGTAATGTTACTGACATGCATAAGGTCTGGATATGCATTAGGGAGCAGCGAGCCTTTTTAAATTTCCTGGAAAGCCTGGTTTTTGAAAGCTTGTATGGTATGTTGGGTGTTCTCTGTTGAAAACCAACACCCACCTCCCCCCACCCCAGCCCTACAAAAGCATTGTATGATGTTAATATATTGTCAAATGCTCCGCATCTTCATTATTTGATTTAATTATATTGCATAAACGCTACACAAATACACACTGTTCCTTGAATTTTTCATATTTGATTTGTTGCACACATTTTTTATTATTTTGGCTGTAGGGTTCTTTCCTTAAGATTATAGTATTTCTCCATTGTGTATGGTTAGAAAATAGGTTATTTTCATAGCAAACCACTAAGCCAGATGTTAGGTTTATTCCATGATTGAATATAGCATGCAGTTACAGAAGTATTTCTATCTGGGAAAACCATATTTTTTCATCTGGAATAATTTGAATGGGATAAATTTTGTTCAAATGACTTTTTTATGACTTGTATTTTTTTTGCAATGCTGCTAAAACTCAACAGAATTTAGTGCATATATTTAAGATGTTATAAATATATTCTATTCATATTTTTAATGGCTTATATGTTCTTGGGAATTTAATTATATGGATGGTGCTATTGTAAGCAATTCAGGAAGGAATTAAAAGACAGTGGCAGAATTAATCTTATATGACAAGTATTCAGTATATTCAGGTTATGTACTCTCTTCATCTGGGAAATAAGTTGTCTCAGTGGCCCCTAATGGCCTTAAACACAGTATTAATAAACAAAAAATAGTCTTTCAAGGGGATGAAGCAGAGCAGGTTTTGAGGTACTACAAAATCTGCCATTGAAAAAATGGAAAGTAACTTTGCTAAACTTAAAATTTCTCACCATTTGACTCTACAAAGATTTATTAAGGAGTTGTAGGGGAAATCAAAATGTGAAGAAGCAGTAAGTTTTGAAGGTAAAATATGAACAGATGCTCTGGACAATAGGAGGGCTGCATAAGGCAGTCTGCAGGTGTACAGAGCACCAGGAGGTTTACACAAGTCAACATTCATCTTCATTCTGAAAAATTCAGTAATGAAATCTGAAAGAACTACGTTAACATCTTCATAATAGGGAAGTTGTTAATGACTACTGAGTTACAGTGCATTGGGGGAGACTAGTGTAGAAGTAAACTGGACTTTATAAAAAAGTTGAATATTTGTGGGGATATAAATGATATACACATTTATGACAGAAATAGAGCAATGGTATTTATTTTCTTCTGTATCTGTGGAAGTCTGCAGGATGTTAATGGTTTGTTCATTAAAGGATTACTCACATGACTAATTTTATTGGAGTCGCCAACCTCTAAACTGGTTACTTTAAAAGATGAAATTCTTTTCATGTATATGTCTAAATTTGTTGGTGCAGAGGTAAAAAAAACAAAACAGTGTAAGTACATTACAAATTTACATTGTAAATTTTATAACAGTCACTGACTCAAGTCCAATGCTTTACTTTAGGAACATTTGTGAAAGAACAGGCTTTGTGATTTTAAAAAGTCAGCTCCAGCTTTTGGGTACAAATATTTCCTTAGGGTACTGCATATTCCATGACTATGTTAATTCACCCTTAGGTGAATAAAAAGTCAATATTCATATGATACTATAATCCAAGCCAAAAGGCCATATGGCTTTGGTTCTGCCATTTTTTAGCACATAAAAATCCTGTTGAGTTGAATGAGACTTCTGTGTACAGAGACTTAAAGCATCAGTCTTCATGGCCATAATCCAATAAAGCTATTTAAATGTGTAAGGAGATTTACATGCATGGAGTGGTGGCATAAACATAAGCAAGAATACATTTAGTATTGCAAAGCTGTTTCCAGGAACGAGTCAGCTCTCCAAAAATTTACAACTTGTGTTCATCTTGAAAAAATTGGAAGATTATTTTGGTTTTGAAAGTCTGTTTCCACTGAAACTTGGTTACACAAAATTCTTTTAATATGTCCAACATTTCATTTCTGAGAAAGTTTTTTTAAAAGGGGGAAGTGGGGCAGGGAAAGATTTTTGATCAGATAGAATTGCTGTATTTTGGTATTTTTTGTCAAGGTAATATTAATCGGCTACAGCAAGATTGGAAGTTCAGTTCAGCAGAGCTCTATCACTTATTGAACAAGACCGCAAATGTTCAAAAAATTACACCTTACTGAGGCCTTCCTAGTGTTCAAAGAGGTGCTGTAATCTTAAAAAGATCAGATTTATTTCTCATTCATGCTCTAAATTTTTCATTATGTCATGCGTTGAACAGCAGGTATGACCTTATGTAAATTTATGAATTACTTGAGTCAATTCATGATCTTGATACATCTGCTTTTAAAGAACGGGTAACAGAAAGAATGTAGATTTCAGTACTTAAATATCTGATAAATAATAAATTCACAGTAATAAAAAGCAAATGCTAACAACCATGTTGACTGATCAAAAATATTATTAGCCTATAGATTAAAACAAGTCTAGCTAATCCTTTCATAGTTAACAACATTTTATAGAAGTGAGGTTCACAACATAGCTTGGGATTCGAGACCTAATCCTTTAGAGTACAGGTCCATATCAAAGCATTTTGGAATGTAATATTTTGGTCTTTCATTTTCAGCAGTTTGGGTTTTTTAAGCATTTTAATTATTAATATAAAAAGGTTAACAGTAGAAGAAAACAGAAGATTTAAAAAAATATTTCTAGGGGGTAAGGCAGCAAAGAGTTTCCTGAAGTGCATTGCAAAATGACATTTAATTATCCATAGACTTCTGCCAGCCAGTAATAGTGCCACACAAGACATACTTGCATGTCCTGGCTTGTATGTGCCACACTAAAAATATTTTCCTCCTCTATTGATGTTTGGCAAGCGAAAAAGATAAAATGCTCTGCCTCTTATGTGTTCCTGTATACCTATCACCTTGATATTTGAACCCTGCTGGGTAGGGTCTTTCCAGTAGCCCTACCTTTAAAGACCCATCCAAATATCTCAATTATATTGTCTTAAAGAATTTCTGTAAGATTAGTAAGGAGTTAAGTAGGAAAAAGCAATGTCAGTACACATGCGCGCAAAGAGTGATGACTAAGAAAATTCTGTCTTTGTTAACTAATAATATTTAAACCACAATTATCAGGAAACGGGGAAGTATTATGCTATTCTGTATTTATTCAAACAAGCAAAACCCCAGGCTGACAGTTGATTAGACTGAGAAAACAGGTTACAACAGTCCTTAGATTTGCTAGACTTGCTTCTAACAAGTAAAAGGATGTAAGATTGTGAGTGGTAGCAATTCAGTGGTGTTGTTAGCATTTTTTATTGCTAAAATTAAAACAATTTGTTGTAGCACTGACTTGTAGTTTTTTGTTTTCGTTTTTAAAAAAGTTCATAAACTGTGACAAGTATCTGCTGCTGTTCTTCAGCATGTTTGTGGGGGTTTATTGCAGGATGCTAGTCTCTCTGTTCTCAGCTGTAAAGGTACATTGGAAAGGAGCTAAATCAAAGAGTTTTTCTTCTCTGAAAAGCGATTTAGTAACAACGGAATAGTAGAGCTGTGTGTTTGTCTCTGACTTCTGTATTGAATATCCTTACCACAAAAGTAGAAAATTCACCAAAATTAACTCCAATCTTAAAACTGGCATTTGGTTGCAACTTGGCTCTTTAGACGTCACTATAGTAATAACAATGCACCACAGTGCAACAGATGAGTTTCAATCAGCATGGTTACATATAATTATAAATCTGATTAATAATAAGTGAATAAGTAAAAAAAATTAAAAAATATATCAACACCCCACCCCCAATCCCCTAGAAACCTGTATCCCAAAAAAATTAGGTTGGTTTTTATTTGGTACCTGCATCTAATCCCATTATTATGCTATCCAAGTTGAATAACTTGGACACAGTTTTGGGTTGTCTTTTTTTCCACCTCCTGTGCAAAGGGCTCTGAAAAGCCTTTTGGGACAGTGTTCATTGAGTTCAACATAATTCTGGAAGGCATAAATCTGGTGATTGGCAACAACTCCAGCTCTGTGAATTCAAGGACTGTCACTGACAGAATGGCTTGCAAGAAGAGTAATTGGGGAAAATTGTTTTTTAGAATACAGGTGTTCCCCTTCAGCCAGGGCAAGTGGCTGCAGCAAAGACTGTGTTCAGCTCTATAGTGTGGCTTGCTTTCGCTAAAACAACTAACTGTCAGGCCTCGAGACTTGACCAAGGACATTAAGTGCACATTATCAACAGTATCTGCACCTTTTCTGTTCCTTGCTTTTGAACATGTTTAACCATAATGCTGTATCCCTTCAGCAGTGCTGGAGCTGGGTCTTTTTATTACCTTTTTGAACTGATTATGATCTGAATGTAACGCAGAGGCACCTTGTGCCCTCTCTTTCTGGGTAACAAACTGAAGCTTCACTAACGAACCTTCATCCCTTTTAAATGTGAGAATTTTAGACTTCAGTATTAGACTGTGAGATTTCTATTCAGGTCTGAAGGCTTACTGTACTGTGTGTAGATACCAAAACACATTTTTAAGCTCTGACAACCACTGTATCTCTCTTATCTGTCTCAGCAGTTACATCTTCAAAGCTCTCCAGCAGATTCTTTTTCTCACGCTCATCTCAGGCTTACAGGTCTCTAATTTCCTTGTGCATGTATTGTTTCCTTAAACTATGATGCTTAGTTTTTATGTCATCCATGGTTGGTCTTGAGAGTATTTTATATATGAATGAAAGAGATGGTTCATACAAAACCTATTCTCCCCAAGTCTTGTTCAAAAAAACCAACAACCAGACAAACCAACCAACCAAACAAAAAATTTGCATGCATAGAAGCTTTGGATTCCTTTTGAACATGCAGTAACTCAGTATGGTTCTGGTTCCACAGGCAGTTGATGGCAGGAACCATATTTAAACCGCATAGTTTGTCCAACAAGAGAGGTGTTACAATTTTATTTTGGTTATTTTCTTACTGCAATAGCAGTGACTTTGGTTACTAAAAACCTTAAGATTCACCTACTGTGCAGTTCAAAACTCTATTCTATGTCAGATTGATGGTGTTCTGTGTTTGTAAAACAGTGCCTTAATTTGATTCAGCATAAACTGCGATTATGCTGTCTTTCTTAAAGTCAGTCTATATCATGAGGCTTTATGGTGAAAAGTCTTTTTTTGCGTATGAATTAGAGACACTTAAGTAAATGGAGCAGTTAATGAACCAGAGTACAACCTATAGGAGTTTGAATAACCTAAGAATAATTGAGATTAATGTGAAAACAGAATTATGGTTATTCTTGTTATTTTAGACATATATTTGACCTATATAATATACATGATACAATGTAATACATAAAATACAAAAGCACTTCAGAAACTCATTTTCTAGATAGCTGTGTTGCAAAGCTGGAAAGGAAATTGGATTCCATGTGATAATCAGATCTATTTTTATGCATTTTATATGCTACCTGAATAGTTTGTTAACCATCTGTGTGTCGTCCACTGTTCTGGACACAAGCATCCATATTCTTCCTTCTGTGAATTTCAGTCAAAACACTTGAATTGGTCCACATGTCTCTTCATGGATTTCCATTAACACTGTGCATGCAGCATATTAGAAACAGGGTTAACTGACTTCTAAGCAATCAGGAACCATCTTTTTACATACTTTGGTGAAGCCAAACCCCTGGGGCCTACCATGTTGGGACGGTCCTGTAGTTGACCTAAAGATCTCTATAGACTAAATTGCTTTTCCTTCTCTGTTCTTGCCGTGATGACATGCACAGAAATGTGACCTTAGTAATATGAAGTATACATAGAAACAAGAAAGATGTGTAGACCAAATATAGTCTCTTCCCTGCCAGTTCACTGTCCCTTTTCTAAAGAGTATGTTGTAGCACTTTAAAATACTAAACAGAAAGGGAGAAATCTAGACCTGCAGTGGCAGGATCCTCTTGATTTCAGTGGAAAAAGGATTTCATGCCTGATCACAGCCTGCTGGCAGGCAGAAATTGTCCTGAACGAGAGGCATTGCTACTTCTGCGTCTCTTCAGCAATCCAGTTTTGAGTAGCTTCCCTTGATTTCACTGGGAATTACACTTGAGGAAGAATTGCTGAGCAGAGGCTTTAATGCAGGTTATTGTATTGCACTACCTACCTGTGCAGGAAAATGTTTCTGTAAATTTGGAGAATGTGGTCTTCAAGGTAAGATTGATAGTAAAGCAATCTTATTTTGGTTGATCTCTTAATATAATGATGGAGCATGTTCAAATATTTCTAACAGGGTCTCACTTAGAGTATACAAATAGCTAATTTTTTTTTAATAGTATTTGGAAATGCTTGGTTGAAAGGCAGTGGAGCAAAAAAAATTCTCACATTGACAGTTAATTTCCTATCAAAATATAATTCTAATCTTCCAAAACTCAGTTACATAACATTTTATGAGTGTCATAGGATTTTATAAGTCTGAAGGACTACTATTAACAAGATGGAATCATATTATTCCTGCATT
Organism: Falco biarmicus; assembly: GCF_023638135.1. Classification (NCBI taxonomy): domain Eukaryota; kingdom Metazoa; phylum Chordata; class Aves; order Falconiformes; family Falconidae; genus Falco; species Falco biarmicus. The sequence goes on from NC_079296.1 coordinate 38,255,664, forward strand.
TAAAATTTATCAGTGGCTTATGTAATAATAATCCATCTTCCCTTCCATTGCTATGCCTAGAAGGCAAAAAATTGTGGGATGTTGTGAATCTAAGAGGTGTTTTTCAAGATCTGCTGTGAATGGATTGCATGGACTACTACTGTCAGGTGTGCTCTTGCCCATTTTGGTCCTATTTGCAGATGAACTTTTGCAGCCTAAAGAATCTAAGGTTTTGCTTACTTCTTGAACCGGTATGAGGTAGCTAGTAGAACTTCTGCGTGTGTTCAAGTCTGTTAAAAATGCTTTCACTACAAAGCAGAGAGGAAACTGTCTCCTGGGGAGAAGAGGCAGCTGATTCTTCTCAGAAGGAACAGACTACGCTGAACTCTGCATGTGGCTTCTAAGGTTCAGGGTACAACAGGACAGACAATGCGATACAGCAGGTATGGCCTCAGTATAGACTGAGTGGCTCCTAAAAAGAAGAGAGGTGAGGCAATGAGGATGCTCTCCAGAGGCACCAGTAATGGTGTGGGGTAAAGTGGGACAGGAGTCAATGCCCTGAGCCTTGGGGATAGTGTGGCCAGGGAGATGTAAGGTTGTCAGATCTCATATAGGAGCGCTCTCCTAGCACAGCTCTGTTGTTTTTTTTTTGTTGTTGTTTTTGTGTGTGTGTTTCGTTTTTGTTTGGTTTGTTTTTTCCTGTTTTTTTTGGGGGATGGGTTTGTTTGTTTTTTACTTTTCTTTTTCTTCCCCGCCCCCCCCCCCCCCCCCCCCCCCCCTTGAAGATATCTCCTTGTTCCAAGTTGCTGTTTTCACAGTGTTACCAAAGTGTTACCACAGCTTTACCAAAGGGCTTCTAATGTCTTATCTTTTTGTATGCTCACCTGATGGAAAAGGTGCAAAAGTCCTGTTATCTGTCAGTAGCAAATATTCAACATATTCAACAAACAAGACATATTATTTAATTATTTTGAACATTAACGGTTAGGATTCTTTTAGTGGGAGCAGCTGCCTGCACTTCACAAAAAAGCTTCATCAAGCTGATCCAATGTGTATTTGTGGTAATCTGTGTTGGCCAGTATTAGGAACTGAATCAGAGACTTCTAGCTTCAGGACCAAAGATATGATTTTATGTAACTTAATCAGTAGAGGCAGGATCTGTAGTTCAGAATGCTACTTGTCAGGACCTCCTTTGGAGGAGTGGGTGTGATGTAGTGGCATTGCTGGCTTTCACATGCATGTCCTGCCTCCTTCTATGCAACAAATGTTAATATGAAAGCAATGTGAGCCTTGACTGCTGGCAGTTTTGCCCTCTGTGTATTTGGAGTGTTTTTCCTGTTCCTAATCGAAACATATATGAATGTGAAACACTTTGAAGACAGCTTATCAAGGCATGCTGAAAATGGGTTTGAGCCCCAGAACTTCAGAAGTCATCTTCTTTTTGCTTTTTTATTTGCTGTTGGTGGATAAAAAAACATGCTGCTGCTTCTCACAGTTCTTTTAACTTGCAGTTATTGATAGTCTTTCCAATAGACATTTACAATGTATTGTTTTATTTTGCTCTCCATTATAGTCCTGACTGAATCTTTAAATCTAAATCTTAGCAGAGCTGTATTTTACAGTCTGCTGTGATTCAGGTTGCCCAAAAGCCAGTGAAATCACAAAGTCATGTCAAACGTGGCCAAAATACGGAATAGATAGGGGCTCATGTATGTGTCAGAAACAATTCCTGAAGGAATAATATACAGTAAATATCTGTGTTTGGTAAACTGTATGCAGTGCATTTAATTAGATATAAATTTTCATGAGAATGAAATGGGTTAGCACTTCTCAGTGCAAATAATGGAGTAAATGGGTTATTTAAAATGCACACTGAAATGGAAAATATTTGACCTTTTTTTGACCTGCTCTTCCTTCTACAGATCAACCCTGAAAAAGCCTGAGCAGAAACAATTTTCAACCATGTTTCTGTTGTTAATGTATGTAATGTACTTGTGGTTTATTTACCACCAGCAATTAAATTGAAAATATATATATAAAATCTGCAGGAAAATATACATAGATAACTGTGTATACTTACTGTTTAGTTGAGAAACTACAACTTTAATTAGTCCAGGTTTGGAAGATTTTGTTTCATTTAATTGCAGCTTTGGAATGGGAGATAGTAAGCCTGAAAGGGTATAAAAAGTTTTAAAGTAAATAGATAAATAGGTATATAAAATTATATTCTACATAGGTTTTCCAGTATACTTTCCCATACAGAGTGAACTTTCAGGCTGTAAACTTTGGAATGGAATGGCTGAGAGAATCTTCAGGGTCTCTGGTGTGTGTTTTTAAAAGAAACTGCAAAACAGACAAGGATGTAGCTCATTAGGATTCTGTATGGGGTAAGAAGTCTACCTACAGGCTATTAATATTAGTTCTAGAAATAAATCCAATCAAGTTGTTACTCACTATTATACTTTGTGCCTTACATTTGGGCATGATTTCCTTATTCTTATCAATATTATAAAGAGAGTTAAAAATATGCTCTCCCATAATTTTAGATAAAATTTTCTTTATTACATACAGTTTATCTAGAAGAGGGGAGTTAATATGTCTTTGATAAAGTTATTTAAACGAAAAAAGTTCATTTTCCAAAATGAGTGGCTTTTCAAGGAAAACAAATTCCTTTGGTTACTGTTTTTGGTGAGGAAATAAAAAATTACAGTCACAGTTGAATATACTTCTCCTTCAAAGTTTGCTAGTCTGAAACACCAGTCTGTGGTTTGAGTTGCAGTATTTTTCTTTTGGCATTCTGTTTTATATGCTCAGAGTTTTCCAAATATTTATCCTTAAGGGTGAATTTTTTCATGAATGACCTTTTCTCAGAGGTGAATTTGTTTCTGAATGCAGGAGAAAACACTGTCTGGTCCCTTTACTCATAAAGTTATGGTGAAAACAGAAATTTAATCTACTTTGGAAAATTCTTTAAAGTTAGCTTTATGTTTGGTATGTTATATGCTTAGTATAGACTCATGATATGTGCTTTGGTGCATTTAAGATTAAAATTTCCCCTTAAAATGGCAGACAGTATATCCCTTGAGACTGTATTACTCTTTCTGATATAATTCTAAACAATCCCTGAATTCTTAAGGAACCATAACATCCATATTTGGACATAATTTTAAGATAACTTCTAAATAATTGTCTCTTCCAGTTTTCCCTCCTGACTGACTCATGTAATACTGATGTTTTAATCACAGCAGCTTCTGCAGGCAGGCAGATACAGTTTCTCTTTTAAGTAAATTCCCCCAGAGCCAAAAAAGAAGTCATTATTTATCTATACAACCTGGAAAATGTAGAGATTGTGGTTAATGTTTGTTTGTTCTTTGAAACTGCAGGGCTCCTGAATCAGCCAAGCATCTGAGTATCTTTTTAACCACAAATAGGCAAGTATTCCAACTGATTCCTAAATGTCCCTTCACAGTTTTGCTGTTGTAGACCAATATTTGCAACATATCTGTGCAAATCTACAGAATGGAAGGCATAAAGTGCAGAAGGAACATCATTCTTTTTTTCCTCCCTTTCCACAAATCTGAAAGGGTGGGAAATGGTGATGAAGTAATGAGCAAAAAATAGCAGTAAAAGGAGAGCATTTGGTAGAAACATATTGATGAGACTGAAATTTCCAAGAGTAGAATGTTGCTCTTGAGTTATGCTGGCAAAACTTCATGCCTTAAATATTTTTTTCCCTGAAACTGTTAACTACCTGTCTAAAGACAGCCTGATCTGACTTTCCATCCAGGTAATGAATTCCAGGCAGTATGTTCTGTGCATTTGAAGATGGGAGTTTAGAAGCTTTGTAGTAATTTTCCGGGGGGGAAGAAGCTGGGCATATTCCAAAAGCAGATTGGTTTTCCTTGGTTCTCTTGTAGAGTTTTTTTTTTCCCTCTCTCTACCCCAATCTAGAAAGCTTTCATTTTGCTCGCTTTCTAACTTCTCTCTGCACCTATCTTCATACTGCACTTGATAAATTTGCTGAACAATTCAAGTTGCGTAGGTCTTGATGTGGGATTACACATTTTCAGTTATGGTCCTTGTATTGTGCAGACAGATCAGTGTTTTCAAATGCAGTAGCCTGTTTTTCTGAATTTCTAACCACACCTTTTTTCTCACTAAAGGATTGGTGTTATGTACCTAATGGTTCTTAAAAATATATCACACTGACTTAAGCCCTCAGTGCCTAATTGGCTGACCACACTTGAAAAAGGAATGCCTGTTGAGAACATCGTAGGCAGAAGAGTCCATGAAGTTGCTTTAAAAACCACTATGTATTTTTATGTTCAGGCAGCAAATGCTGAAAATGCCAAACCAGATGTGTTACTGGAAGGTGGTTAAGGGGAGATTTTTTTTTTAAAGTGGATTTTAAAAAGCAGTGACATCTGCATGGAGAGAACTGTGTTATGAGGAGTTTCTCTATATCATGATGCTAATTGTAACACTTTGCTGAAAAGTCTGCAATGATAAGATGAATTTTCTTCCTTGTGGACCTGTTCTGCTACCCTTTCTTACACTGGGTGGTATATGGTCAGCATATCTGCTTTTGATGTGCTGGTCTAGTTGCAATTACTAAAAAATTATGGCAAGAAATCTGAATGAATGTTCCAATGCTGATGTAAATTTAAAACAGCCTGCAGGATAGCTTTGATTTTACATCTTTCTTTGGCTTCTGCCTTGTTAGTGAAATCAGCAGAAACTTTATTAGCAATGTTAAGCTACAAGAAAATGCAGTGAGTTTTGGCTAATGGTGGTATTTGTGAACTGAATTTATGTTTTGGATATAGGGGGTCATTTCCTGCTATAGAATAAAATCAAAGCATTGACAAAGATTTTTCTGGTTGAGGTAAAAGAACACAATTCAAATTTTAACTTCAGCACAGTGTGGCACTGAAAAGATACTTGTCTTCTACAAGTCTATTGCTGTGTAACTTTGCCAAGTTGGAACTAGCAATGTGGAGAAGCAGTAGGTCAAGATATAATTTGCTTTTGGGTCCCCCCTCCCCATCCTACTTCTTCAGTTACCTGAGTATTTCCTGTAATCTGAGACTGCAGATGTTGTAGTAATTCTTTTTAATACTCAATCCTGTACTATGCTGTTGACTGTTGCCTACTTTTGAGCTGCCACTCAAGTGTCTGTTAACACTTCTCACGCCAGAATCACTCTTTGACTACAATCAGGGAGGGGAAGACATCACTGAGTAGTTTGCTGATATCCATTGTTTTGACAGGATACCAAGCAAAAATGAATTCCAAATTAAATATAAGAATAAATGCAGTTTATTATATTACACTATAATAAAGGAAAAATAGCATGAAATATGATAAAAGGAAACAGCAGTAGTTATGCATAATATCATTAAAGAGCAATAGGAGTGAAGCATCAAATCATTACTGCAAAGCGTTACAGAGTCTAAGAAAAGGATAGATCACCAGTTATCTCCTTAACATCATCCAGGCCCACACTTCAGCTGGGAAGCCCTGTTGCAGCTGGTGCCAGGAGTCTCTCAGTAACTGTGAAAAATCCTACGTGGCACATCTACCTGTAGGTGAGGCTTCTGGCCCAGTCCTGGAGCCTGCCCACCTTTATACTTGGTGAAAAAAATAGTTCACACACCTAGCGTATGTAAACTTCTACATTTAGGCTAAGTGCAGGCGTGCACTCTCTCACAATTTGGAAGGTTCACACATCCCAGGGATGTTGGCCAGAGGCCCGAGTGTGGTGGAGTTACCATCATGACATAGCTGCACACAATATTTATTGTTTGGATGGTCCCGCTCATCTCTTGCTTGTTCAGGGGGCTCAAGACAAACACCACCTGCTCATTAAAGTTGTCTTTGAGGTCCCTGTCCAAGTCAAGTGATCCCTAATTAAAGACAAAAACTTTCATAGCAGTATTCAATTTAATAAATTTTCATCACATCCATCTGCCAAAATTTTAATGTAGCCACTTCTAAATCTGCCCAGAAGGATCAAACATGAGCTTTTTCTTGTCACTGTTGCTTTTGGCTTGTGCTGCTCCAGAACTTTCAGGCATTGTGTTTTTCTCACGTGAGTGATGTAGAGACAAAATGAGTGCTCACATACAAATGAAAAGAAATTTTTGAATAATCATTTTGCAAAAGATTGTGTACTATTCGTGTCTGAAAATAGGTAGCAACAGACATGGTAAAGCAGGAAAACTGCTGTAGATTCAATTTAATCACTCCCAATTAAGGAATAAACAAATGAAAATAATACAACTCTGTTCTGCAAGTACTCACCTAGTACATGGCATCAACAAAATCAAACAATTATTCTTTCAGGTATTGAAAAAGCTTTTGGAACAGCATGTGAAATGCAAGACAGAATCCAGAGGTGTTATGTATGTGTTTGAAACGAATACAGAAATATTTTGTTTACTTTTTCAGTTTTATGTAGGTAAAACTGAATGTGTTTGGTAACTTCTCTAATTATAATTCATTAATGATTCCTTGCCTAAATGGTCATGGTCTCTTACCATGTACATTAAGCTGTTTTGCTTCTCCATGGCTAGTTTTCTCAAACAGTAGCCAGAAAAGAACATATATGAAATTCACTGTGGTTTTGGTTAGCAGACCTCCAGGGCTGTGATAAACTAGTAATACTGGAACAAATTTTAGAGTCACTGTTTATGTGTGACCTGGAGACATCCAGGTCTTATGCTTCCCTGCAGCAATTCTAGCTTTCTGGGTCTGTGTTTAAGGCAGAGGTATTTCAGCCATTCCAGTAACTGTACTGAGTGTTTGCCTAATGTCTCACTGTTCTAGAGACTGACGAAGGGTTTTGTTCCAGCTCCACTGTGATCTCAGTGGGGTGTCCATACCTCTCATTGAAGCCTTAATACTCTTCTTGTGTCGGTGATCTTGTGTAAAGTCATGAGGACAGAAAGCTTTGACTGGGTTTTCTCTAGATAAAATAGATAGGGGAGTTCAGGTTATAATATTTTCACTTTACTTTTGCACTCAAGTGTTTTATTTTGGGAAATAGTTTAGACCAAAAATCAGCATAAGTTTTCTGTTTAGTAATATTTGATGTAAATATATTTCAAAATCAGCATAAATTCTATTCATTGTTTTTGCAACATTTCCCCACAGATAGGTCCTCAGCTAACGATCATAGAATCTTAAAATTACAGAATAGCGTGGGTTGGAAGGGACCTTTGAAGGTCATCTAGTCCACACCCCCTGGAATAAGCAGGGACATCTTCAACTAGATCAGGTTACTCAGAGGCCCATCCAACCTGACTGAATATTTCCAGGTATGAGGCACCTACTACCTCTCTGGGCAACATGTTCAGTGTTTCAATGCTCTCATTGTAAAACATTTCCTTATATCTAGTCTGAATCTGTCCTCTTTTAATTTAAAACCATGACCCCTTGTCCTATTGCTACAGGCCCTATTAAAAAGTTTATCTCCGTTTTTCTTATAAGCTCCCCTTTGAGTATTGAAAGGTCCCATCAAGCTCTCCCCGGAGCCTTCTCTTCTCCAGGTTGACCAACCCTAACTTTCTCAGCCTTCCCTCATAGCAGAGGCGTGCCATCCCTCTGATTGTTTTTGTGGACCTCCTCTGGACCTGCTCCAACAGGTCTAATAATCCTTGGTACAAAGAAGTGATTGCTAGTGGGAAGTATAGCCTTTTGTGTATGTTTTCATCTTCATCTTGCATTTTTAGTAAACAAAAGAACTGTTAAATGAAATACTATATCCATTCTGTAACAGTAATATCAAGACAATATCAAGAAATGCAGTGCCAAGTTCCTGGCCTTCTGACTGCATACCCTAACCTTTGCATGTCCAAGAGCCACAACATGTATATGGTAAAACCTTGGAAAGCCTAAGGGAGGGAGACCTGGCTTTAAGTTCACAAGCAGAGGTTCCTGTGATCACTCAGGTACAGCTGACCCCTGAGGTGACTGGGTGATGGAGGCCTACTTCCTTAAAGATCCAGGGCTTTTGGCTATGGAGTGTCCTCCTCTGCAGTCCTGCTCTCCCAGCTGGAGATCACTCCTGTGACCAGCAACGTGGGAGGGACATGTAAACTGCTTTTACTGCACAGACACTCCATTTGCATGTAGAGAGATGTGTCTGCATTTAAAATAGATGTGACAGCTGGGGTCTGATGGAAATAAGATACTAGGTATAGGAATGCAAATTCTGTTTGGAGTTAACACTGAGTGTTTTGTTTGTTTGTGAGCTGTGCTGGTTTGGTAGGATATACTTGATAACAACTTTGAAAAAGGAATTGGAAACGTTCTTTGTAATGAAAATATTTCAGAACTTCACAGGAGTTTACTCACTGCAGTAGTGCCTAGAATCCATTAAAAAAGCTCAACCTATTTGGAGTAACAGTATAGAAGAAGTGTGGAAGAGGGCAGGCATCTGTGATGAAAAATTAAAACTACGTTTACTTTTTTTTAAGAACGGCTTTTAAAGCTTATGGTAGTCATGTGACAATGAAAAATGAAGGGAATGGCATACAGCTTATCCTGGCAAGAATTCAGTAATCAGTGAAGACAGAGCTCAGTATCATGCCAAATTATATAGTTACATTATAATTTTCTACAAAGAGAAAGGATTTTGGAGATTTGTAAATACTAGGACCTTTGGCCTTCTCTGAAAAACCTATTTGCTGTTAAATGACTACAACATCAGGTGCTTGAAAAATACAAAAATAGATTACTGGACTAATGCAGAATTTGTTGCTATCAGAGAAGGGTCTGTCTGTTGGGCTTTGGATCCAACTGGATTTAAGAGGAAGTTGCCAGTATTCCTGTTAGTACTGGCCTAAATCCTCACGGACAGCATTTCAGAAGCTTGTGAAAAGAGGAGCTGGAACATAACCCATTCTTTCAAAACATTCTCAAAAAATAAATGAGAGCCATTCAGTCAATACATGATGTGCAGTGGGTATAAATCTTTCAGGGCTGCAGATGAAATCCAGTGTGAAAAAATCTGAGGAGCTGAACCACACAGTATCTGGTTCTATGGGAAGAGAAGTCTCACTGTTCCTGTGTACCATGGAATATGGCTATCTTCCATTTTGTTAGGAGAAATTATTTTGGTTTCCACAGTCTTTAATTTCGTAATGAATAAATTTTATTACAATGAAACTGCTTCAGTATTACTACAGTAAGACAGAATTCAGTACACTTCTGTTCATCCTAGAATGTCAGAGAAAAATGTGAGATTGTTAACATTACACAGCTTCCTGGTAAATGAAAGGTGTTCATTTCCCTTCTAGCTCATGACCTATTTAAAATGGAGCAGTGTGATGTGCTTTATGTATCCCTTCTAGTACAACCTCAATTAATCTTATTTTTTTTCCAATTTCAACATTTGCTGCAATAATTTTCACATGATTGATAACAGCAACCATTAGGGATGTAAGGTTAGAGGATTTTGGAACAAAAACCTAGTAAGACAACATTATACCAGGTTGTTTTCAATGACAAACAGAAAATAAAAGGCACGATGAGCAGTGACATTCTGACTGTTAGCATCTTTGATCTGTAGATTCTAGAAAAACATAAATGTTGGAAGAAAAGAATGTGCTTAAAATTTTTGTTCTAACTTTATTATGTAACTTAGCATTTGTAGCGTTTCAGTATATTTATAGATCTCTTTTTGGGTCAAACATTTTTGCAGCCTGAAAAGTATTTTCCATATAATAGGTGATTTTATGGATTTAATGAAAACATGGATTTAAATTCTTGTGAATAATATCTCAGGTTTTTCCTTGGCTTTGTGAAATAACTGAAACTCTTTTTAATATATTACTATATACGCTTCCAGTTTTCTTGTTAAATTAATACCACCATAAAAGATAATACACATTGGTAATAACTTTTTTGTCCTTTTTGTGTGCATAGCTTATTCAGGAAAAATGATGTAACTGTGCTTTTCCTGGAGTTTGTTTTATATAAATACATTTTCGTGTCTGAACCTTAAATATCTAATTATTTCTTCCAATAGGACAAGAGCCCTGACTGCTTACACAGCTGCTTATACAGGCACCCTCAGTGCTTGTTTTCTTTTGGGTGGCATAGTGATCTTAGAGAGTGTTAGATGGCCAGAGGGTGGTGGGCCACCGCCTCTTGCCGCTTTGCAGTCCCTTTGTGTTGGTGTGTGGCAGGCAGGCTGGGGAGTTGGCTTCCTGCCTCCAGCAGAACAAGAGCAGATATAAAAGACTTCTCTTCTTCCTGCAGAAGTCTGAACAAGATAGAAGTGGAAGATGGTTATTCTCCCCTATAACACCCACCCCTTCTTTAATCCTTGGTGCAGTAGCTACGAAATATTACAGGATACCCTTGGTGACCATAGGGAAATAAAATTCAGTTATCATTAATGGTGGTTGCTAAGGAACCCCTGACAGCTTCCTAGCCGTTATGACTGGGACTACAGGGATTGTTCTTTGTGCAAGTGAATCTCTCCATCTACTACTCGGAGAGCTACCTTCCTTTCTCTGCACCCCCCCACCCCAAGTTGCTTAATGGTCAGTTGATATAGGGGAAGAGAGAACAGGGTGCAAGAGAGATAGAGTAGTTAAACTGCACCATGAAGACACTGCTAGGTGTGATAATGACAGGCTTTCAGATCTGTGGCAGAATTGATCCCATGGAGAATTTTTACATGGCTGAATTAAGGTGTTTGTAAATTCCAGAGCTTGAGTCTGCACTACTTGTTAAACCTTTCAATTATTTACTAACAAATGTGTGTATTATACTTTGACAGGGTGTGTTTCTGATGTAGTACTTCGGGAAGAATGCCCTTATACAGTGTTTATTACCTATCACTCACTGGATTTAAGAAATATTTGGTTGTTTGCATATTCAATAATACATATTTTCAACACTAATAGTTTTTACATGTTAAAAAATTGCTTAGATTCACTTTGCTTGTCAAAGAACATGCACTGATTAGTGCACTGATTAAATAGGCATTTTTGATTACCTTACCAGATGTACATTTTTATCATATTCACCCCGTTTCCAAACAATCTGACATTCAGTAAACTAATCAGTAGATAGATTTTCCATTGTTTACTGAAAAAATTCCAAAGAAATGTCAACATTTTCCCATATAGTTCCTAATTCTTGATCTCTTTTAGCACTCATGAAAGAATGTATCGTTTAATCTATGCTGCTGATGCTACTATTTTTAGCTTGAGCCAATGGCAGCGCAACTGTATTACTAAAGTAAAGCCGCCTGTGGGGTTTAAAAATGTGTTGTGTCATAGCTGTTAAGGGTTGGTCTGAAGTTGAGTATGGGTTAACTGAACTATTGGAATAATTCTCTATTTCCTAAAGATTTTTTTTTATTTTTATAGTATTTTTAGGAGTAATTTTCTAATTGAAATGCCTGCTTAATACTGCTGCAGATATTACTGCCTTCTGTTTAGATAGACAGACTTCTCAAGTGTTAGAATTTATTTTTCATGGTCAGCTAGAATGAAATAATCTTGGCCTTTTTCTTTTTATGTTTAAAATGTCCTTCAGACCAGCAAGTATTTTGCTTTATAAATGACTTAAAGACACTTAAAATGTATTTTTCTTTTCTTTTTCTTTTTTCTTTCTTTTTTTTTTCTCTTTATTAAAGTCAGTGCTAAAGGTTTGATGGGGCCAGATGCCAGCACAAATATCTTAAATGTGTTCCTTTAAAGCTGTTCCTTATCTCTCTGTGGAGGTGTTACAAAAATTTACTGTGTGCAAAATGACAGACAGACTGCTGAGCAGTTACTGTTGTTTATGAAGTGTATAGATGTGTCAAGGTAGCTTGTTCTTTCTATGCTAGTGAGTTGTATCAGAATTTCTAGACTTACAAAAGTAACTTCATTAAAGCTTTACTTTTAGGATTTTCTGTTTTCGATCTTGAGGTCACTAAGGACAGTGAATAGAAAACACAAATGTAGAGGAAAATGGTTTCAATGTTTGGCCAGTTTCTGCCTTTTCAGAAAAGGTCTTTCTTACCTTTAGTAGGCTGTGACTTGCATGTCAGAGTAAGGATAACTTCAGGGGGATTAGGTGAACTTTAATTTCTGTGTGAAAGGCAGGGCTGGGGTACTGAAGAGTTGTGTGGTCATCAAAGTTGGATCTGATTTTTTTATCTACACAACTGTCTCACCATATTTTTTAAGTGCTGAAGTGGAGCAAATAAACTTCAACACTTGCAATGAAACATCACCAGTGTCTCACCATGGTCAGCCACTGATCATTATATATCTGTTGCACTGGACTGGAAATGATAAACTAAGATGACATTCTTCAGATTAATAGATAGAGGCTATGTCATGAAAATCTGAGGTTGGAGAGTTGATTCCTAAACTGTGAAAAACTAGTTGAAAATTAGTTCAGTTCAGGAATGTCTATGTTCAAATGACAAAGGCAAGTTTTCACATCTTGCATAGAATTCATAAAATCCATTGATATACAAACAAATTAAGAGAAAAAGAATATAACAATTTCTCAGATCTTAGTGCAAAAAATATGTCAAATTTTTGGTTAATTTAATAATCTACCCAGAATTTCCAAGAAGTGAAAATGAAAGGTGACTCATTCACTGTGAACATGGAATTCAAAACATATTAAATGCTGTGAGTCTTAGCCCTCTATCCATCCATATGTACCTTTGATAAAGCAATCATTTTTATATTCTTATGCTGATTTATTCAAACATGTAGTGGAGAAATATATGGTAATTGATTTAACTTTCCTGCCCTTTGTCTTCTTTCAAAATGTTGCAGTGATGTAAAACATCAGATAGGTGGCTTAGTACAGCTTTATGGTGGATATGAAATTTGGAGAGGAGGAAGATACTTGAAAAATGTTCTTTCTGAATATTATAAAGTGTCATGAATTATGACTAGGCATGCACAAAAAAAGAAGTTTTAAAACAGAGGTGGTATACACCAATTTAAGTTGTTTTGTAAAATAAAGCACGATTCTTAATTGTCCTTGTGTGCTGGACTGTGAATTGAAAAAGCTGATCCAGTGCGTTGCTTTCAGGGGAAGGAAGTTACAGGAAGCCCTTTCTTGATCCTTAGTCATGAGGATTTACTGCTGGACTTGTTTGTGGATAACCCCATCAGAGCATATGACCTGAAAAAAGCCTTCTGAAAAGACCTTGAGATCACATGCTTTTTCAAGGCAGGTCCTGGTCATCATTGCCAATTACCAATTAGATGATTTTTGAAGGCTCATCAGTTTCAGTAAAGCAGTTCCTGACCTTACAACCCTGTTGTATGGCATTATTTGTAAAGAGAATATTTTTTTTTTTCTTTTTTGTGAGAGATCCCACAATGACTAAATGCAAAACTGTTGTAAGTATGAGCTAAACATGCTGTGAGAGGAGACGTTTCAAGGTGATTACTGGTTTGGTGTAGTTAAAAAAAATACACCCAGGGTGGTCTAATAAAAACTAATAAAAACAGATGTTTGTAAACATTATTTGTCACATTCTTGCAGGGAGAGAATAACAAGACTTTGAAACCTGCATTGCCCTTAGAACAGATTCATGTGATGTCTGTAATTTGCCTGCTTCACTCACAAGTCCAATAAAGCAAACAAACAAAGGCCACTTAGATAAGGAAATTGAAGAGGAGGGGAAGTAAGTGATGTCAGAGGCACATCAGAAGCACTTCATTTTGATCAGGAGAGGGGAAAATCCCCCACTTGACAGGATGCCTGTTGAATTCTACAAAACCATTAATGTTTACTAAATAAATTCCCTGCTTGTGTTTAATCAGCTGTCTCTGCTACTTTTTGGTCGGTATAGCACTAATTACAGTGCTCTTGTGATGTATAAAGATCCTCTAGGTTAGTGGTCTGCAAAGCTGTGGTGTGCCAGAGTATGCTCCAGATTCATGGAACTGTTGTAAGTGGTGTTTTCCAAGACATTTTTCAGTTAAAAGTTTGAGATGTGTTCAAGAGTCTGTGAGAAGTTTTTAGGCCTGATAGTGTGCAGCTAAGCTTGACAATTGTTGCAGTAACACAGATTCCAGCATGTGAGTAATATGCTTTCTAAAAGATTATGTGAAAGGTTGAAAGATACATTACTAAATTATTACTATTAATAATGAAATATTACTGTGATTCAGGAATTATTTTCCACAGGTTCAATTTAAAAAAAAAAAGATATCTCTCAACAAACACTGATGTGTGTATGTTTGGTAAAATTTCTGAGGTTCATACAGCAGAGACGCAAAGTATGTGGAATGGATTTCACAAAGGAAATGGAGATTTAACTACAACTAAGCAAAGGAATATGGTAGGCACAAACCCCTGAATGAGTGCTGGTTCAGACTGCGATGTCTGTGTATAACTGTACAGAGATGGTCAAGAATCCCAAAGCTGTCCTGCTGCATCAGCCCAACTTCGCACAAGGCTGATAAACTTGGGTTTACTTTCACTGTGCTAAGCTGATCATTGTAAGACAGCCTGAAATATTAATCCTTTGTATCTGAAGGGGTTGTTCTGGGGCAGTAAAATTATGCTGTGGCATCGGCATGGCACAGCACTGCACTAACTTGGAGGTTTCTTCTGGATGGAGGCTGTTTATCTCTTTGTGTCTCTACTGTGGAGATGTATTACCCTGCGTCAGTGCTAGGAGAGAAGTTTCTGCACCATGCTTCACTGCACAGTGTTAGCATTCAGGCTTTTAAGTAACACTTTCAGGTGCAGTTTGATGCTCTCTGGAATCATTTCAAACCTACTTGATAAATAAATTTGAGATGCCAAAGCAACTGAGGATACCTAAAACCTTGGACCGAAACACAAGCATTACATTCTGCATTAGGTCCTTCTGTAATTTAGGAACTTGCTCAGACATAGTGAATGAGCAGAACATAGATGTGTAGGAAATAGTTGCTTTTAATGTCTTTTTCAGATTGCTGTACTTCACATGCAGCTTACTCATTAGACTGTACTTATAATTGCTGTGTGCTTTGTAGCATTTAATTTAGTGCTATGCAAGCTGCTGCGTTGAGCAAAATTCACACGCACAGGGCTGTTTAGCCACAAGGCCAGTAGAGCAGAAACATGGACCCTGTGTATTTCTGCTTTGTTCTGACAACATGCCTGATACTTTTACAAAAGTCTGTACAAGGCAGTTACTTTGGTCATGACTGGGGAAACTGAGATCCAGTTTACTGACCCATAATGAAAACCTCTTCGTGCCTTTGTAACTCTCTTCTGTTAGTCAGACACATTTCCTTCTGTATTAGATATGAAATCTCTCTTTGCTTAGTCTGGTGGAGAGTCATGGTATTTGTTATCTGTTTCAAAATGTGTGTTCACAGAATCAGAAAAGTAGGTCTGAAAGGAATGCAGGAAGTCATCCAGTACCTGTGCATCCTAACACGGGAAGCGAGCAATTCAAACAGATTTTTTTTTTTTCTCTAAAATTTGTCCCCATCTGTGCTACAACCTTTCTATACAATCTATCTCAGTATTTCACTATCCTTACTGTTAATTTTTTTATCTTTTTATTTGTTTTCCTTGCTGTCATTTAAATATGTTCTTATTTTTCTTATCTACTGTCCACAGAGAACAGATGATTCGCTTCCTTCTTATGTATTTGAAAAAAAAATCCATACTTCCTGTAACTTTTCTCTTTGCAGCTTCAGTCTCCTCAGTTATTACTCTAAATTAAAGTGGCTTCTTTAGGACTCTTGTGCATGCTCAGTGCTCTCTTCCCTCTTGTTTTGAAGAGAGATAGGGGGTTTTTTTTGGGGGGTAGGGGTCAGGGGTTGTAATGCTCACAACTATTCACAGCACTTCTGGATTTATCATTGTTGAAGGTGATGGGAGGTAACCAGATGTTTTTACAGGCTATAATATAGTCATTCATGTCACTTTGATATTTGCTGTTTTGGTCAGGGCTGAAGAGGGATTTGCAACAGGGCACCATATTTCCTTCGCGCTAAGCTTGTGAACTCACTATCGTAATACTTTTTTGTAGGACTGTAATAGAGTCAGCAGTTTATTTTTTCCATTTTCAGTACAGATATATATATGCATGTTCAAATGTATGCTTTTTAAATTGTTTTTAGGTTTAGGTCTGTTTCTGCAAGTTATAAAGACTATTTCAGTTTTAATCTTGGCCTTTGTCATCTTGGTGTTCTCTTTTTGGCTTTCTCTCTTTTTCATAACCTTGCTTGAGAATTTTTAGTTTTTTCTAGATGCAGAAATAATTTCTGAAGATTTTATGTGATACATCTTTCCATTTGATAGCGGTCAACTGTTATCTATTCCAAAATGCTTCCCCTGCTGATGTGCTTGTACAGTCTTTGCTCTAGTTTCATTTAGAGCATGTTTTCTGAACCTGCTTTGAAGAACCTCGTTTGTGATGGGGTTAAAAACCATGCTACAGAAATGGCATATGTTACTGCCATCGACTTCTTTTAGTCACACACCCATGGGCCTATTATAGAAAGAAATAAGTCTGAGCCAACATGAATTAGCTTAATTTACTTGTCACATATTTTTTTGTGTGCTTACCAATGATCTCCCTCTACAGAATTAGTTAAATTTCTATTCTCATACTCTTCCTTGTTTTCCTCTTTTTAGGGGATTCCTGCCCTACCCCCCTTCTCTAATGTCCTCATCAGTACTCCAGCAGGGTGTTTAGTTCTTTAGTTTAATCATTTATGACTCTGAGGCTTGATCAGGGTATGATGAGATGAAACTAAACAGGTTTAGGCAATTTGAAAGCTGCCAGGTTATCCTAAGTATTCTTTAATGTGTTCTTTTCCAATATTAATCTGAAGCCTTACCATTCTCTTCTGATTTTAATTAATGATTGCAACTGATCTTTCAAGTCTGGACAAAAAAAGAACAACCAACCCACCCAAAACCGGAGATTTTGTCTTTCACAGTATAATCTATCCCTGGAAATTTCCCTCTAGTGCTGCAGCACTTTAACATTTCCAGAACCTTTTCTTGCTGTTTTTGGTGTCTCTGGCTAATTCAAGCTCATTGTATGTTTTGCCAGTATTGATTTTTGTCCTTTATGTGTTTGTGTTATACTTTTAAATTTGATTATAGTAATCTGCCCTAGTTTCTATTTTGGATAGGCTGCCTTCACCCTCCTGAGAAGGTAAAGAAATATATGAGCATTAACCCATTTGGTCTTTTTCTCTCCATTTCCCACATTGCAACTATTAGTCAAGGTTGTTTGTGTTTGTCAAAATTATCTTTCTTCAAGTCCAGCCTTTTATTTTGCTAAAGGAAAAAATTAACTGAATCTGTACCATGACAGAGTAAAATGCATGAGTCAAACTGCATTCTGCATGCATGTGATGGTGTAACCTAGATGCAGAAAGCAGCAACAGGCTGTAACCTGTGGGCTTTTTGCTTTGATGTTGTAATTACCAGAACAGAATTTGGCTGCAGACGAATCACTGGTCATTAGTGTGAGAAGGAAAGCCTGTAATCTTTAAGAAAGCAGAGAGCAGAACTGTGACTTGTCTTGATCTGTTAAGAAAGATGAGTGGTGCAGGAATAGATTAAGAACTGTGCTGTGATTCAGTTGGAAGTGAAAAATATAAGGATATCTGACCTGTATAGCTTATTCTGGAAGTGCCCTAGCCCTGAAGCATTTCTAGTGGGATTGGTTAGTGGGAGTAAAATGGTTCCAAGGTGCAACATGCTCAGCTCTTTCTTTGTCTAATTGGTAACAGGTGACATGCATCCACTAGAAAATTATTTCATTGAGAACTCCAGCTCCTTGTTAGCAACTGGGGAGGAACACCACAGATTACAGCAAAACCAGCTAGGACTTAGATGCTTTCTTTGAAGGTTGGGTAGTGAGTGATGTAGGTCAGGTATCTATGTTCTAGTTCTGCTGTTCACCAAACAACTTGTTTTTCCATGTAGTCCCATTGTTGTACAGTGACAGTGGTATGGAAGAGTTTTATGTCTTTTTATAACCAAGTATTGGTGTTTCCAGGATGTAGTAACATCTTTATTTGAGCTTAGTCGCCTTATTTCTAATGGCACTCTTCCTTTGTGGACTTTCAGATTTATTCATTCATACATGCTTATGTTTTTGCTTGGCACTGAAGCTGCAGCAACTAATGAAATACTTTTGCTGACTGTACTGAGCAAATACTTTTGATAATTAATCTAAGAAAACTGAAATGTCCAGAAATTTTCTAAAATAAAAGTGAAGCTAAAATGGGTTAATGGGATCTGTTTTTTCAGCTTGTTACCCATTTTCTTCGATGATTTAAGTTATGTGGGTAGTGCATTGCAACATGACTGTGCATAAGGCTTCCTAATGAAGCAGCAGCATATTCTAACTTAGTTGCTGTGGCTTATCCATTTGATATTCAGTGTGATAGTAAACAGCAAATGCAAAAGTGTAATATTCTTCAAAGCAGATCCATGTGATTTATAGAATTGCAGATGATGTATAAATAGAGATGTAGTTCTGTACAACTATTATTCTAATCACTCTTATCCTCCCTCAACTGAAAGTTTTACCATGGAGCTGCAAGCAAAGAGGTTTCTAAAAGGTTTGCAGCATTTAAAAGTGGAGTATTGAATCCTACAGAAGTTAATCTATTTTTGCTAGTATATAAAACAATAATCCTGACAAAGTATTTCTGTAAAAACTGGAGATCCTGTGCACTAATGTGGACAGTGGAAAATATGGGAATTTTATGTTGAATTTTTCTGGATTTTGATATACAAGACAGGCTGCCTTGATCTCTTGGCTATGTTAAATACACCATATTGTGAGCACATGGCTTTTACTACCATCATGAATTGTCTATTCATGAAAAGCTGAATGTTTTCTATTGATTTGAGAGTGAAAATGTTGTTTTTCTTTCTTGAGCTGGACAACAGAAAGATGATAAAATCATTACCTGTAGTTTTCCTAATGGGCAGTCTTGCTTTGTGGTTTGTAGAAGCTATGAATTTGAAACCTTAGATTCCTTAAAAAAACCCCAAATATTTAATCTTTTTTAAAATAAAAGAATCTTGCAAATTCTGAGATATGTGTTCCATCTAAGTGGCAGAATTATTTTTCTTTTAGGTTTCATTACTGAACCAGGAACACTTGATTAGTCTTTGATTTTTTTGACATATGGTATTTGATGAACTGTTTAGTCCAAGGATTTGACACCAGTATATGGGGCCTTCATTTGAAGAAGAGAGGTTCAAATCCGACTTTTTTCCTGATGATTAGAGGTGACATGTAACAGCTTTTCTCTGTCTTACTGGCAATCATCTCTGTCCATTTATTAGTCTATCAATGCCCACATCATAATTATTTTAAATTAAGCAGAAAGTATGTCTCCAGTCCCATGGAGGTTGATGATGTCACTTGTATTTTCAATTAGATTTATGTAGTCCTTTGCTGCATCAGGGTCTGAGTAAGAGAATGACTTAAGTAGAGAGTAGGCGCTGTCTCTCATGAATCAGGTCCTTTTGGTACCTTAAAAAATGTTCCTTGTGGCGAAAGAATGAGTTTTAATGACTTTGGAACAGTTCTTCCTGGTGTTAATGGGTAGATAGTCTGTTGGAAAATTCTGTACCTCTCCCAGGAAAGAAACTGCAGAATAAATTACTACTTAACCTAACAATAAAGTTTGGGTCAATTTTTTGAAAATAAATTATTCTTCATTTGAAGGTCATGCCGTGGCTGGTACTGTTCCCAGCTCAATGATTAAAAGCTTAGTCATCCTCTTCAGTTTCTCCTGGATTGGTGCCCTGTGTGCAGGAACAGAGTCTGAGCTTGACAGGGACCAATAGGCCAGTACATTGGTCTGTGTTTCGATAAGGAGCCTTTTAAAAGAGCAAGATATTAGTAACAGTCATTTTTTGTTTTTGTTCTCTTTAAGAAGCAAACAGCTACATTTTTGATGCAATTTTTCTTTGCACATCTGAAGTAGCTAAAACTTGTTTTACTGATTTATCCTCTGGAAGTTTCTTATTTCTTTTTTTTTTCCCCTTTTTATAACAGGAAAGAACAGACCTGTTTTCACTGGGAAAGGAAAGCTTAGGGAAACATGGACTTAGGTAGTCATTATTTCTGTCTGGGTTTCCAGATGCACAGAAGGGTTCTGTGTGGTTTCTTCACTCTAGACCCCTCTTATAATCAGAAAAGAAACGTGTTCAGTTGCTGGAGGTCACAGTGATGGAGTTCTCATGGGTTCTCCAGCATTCTCTCTGTTAACCTCATCCACATCCCACTCAGAGCAAGCTGGAGCTCAGTGAGTTTCCATTCCACATGTGATTTTTCATCAGAGGGGGGACAACAAAAAGGAGCACTTTAGACAGAATACAAGGCTGCTTTGAGCTGCACCTTTGTGAAGCTTTCCAAAAGCTACTAATTGGTGCCTGCAGGTTTCACTTCAGTGCTGAGTAGTAATGTTAAAAGGTCTTGCACGCTGCGGTACTCTTAGGTACAAGTGTTTAGGGGATGGAAGAGGAAATCTACCATCTCTGTTGGAGTGGTTGAGCAGTCTCATTTGGAAGAAATGATTATGTCATTATTTCCAGAGGGGAGTAATGAGTGTTGCAGTTCTTCCAAGTTGACAGCAAGCCACAGGTCCTCACCTCTCTTGCACAACCAGTTTGACCCAGAATTTTTATTTGGAGGCTATGCTTTTATTTAGGCAGTCTGCAAAGCACCATACTCCTGCAGCAGTACTGGCCATGCAGAAACCAGTGGGGGAAAAGGAGCCTAGATACTTTAATTGCACACGTAATGAACTTTTGCTCTCCCTTATCTCATAATATATTGCTAGTTGGCTATGTAGTGGTCTCATGCTGATTGCTTTTTTCCTGGCAGGTACATCCATTTATATCACTATTTTTGTAATTTACTGAAACTGCAAGTTTAGCCAGGTCAGACAAAATGTGTGTTTTGGTTTTGCTAGTTCCTGTCTAATTACTGTAAACTGTCATGATTATCATAATTGGAATTCTAAATACATAGTCTATGTACTTATCAGCAGTCACCTACACATCTCTTGTTCTCTCTTTTGAAGGATTCTCACTAATTGACACACAAACCTCCTTGTAGGTGACTAGGTGCAAGTCCACATGCAGTCCCTCATAAAGAGAGTTGCCAAACATACCAAATCGTCTGACAAGATATGTCACACTGGTCCAGAGCTATCAAAGTTTTCTTGCAATATAGCAGCCATTGAATGCAAATGCTATAGAAAGAATTTTGTTATGATAGAAAAAATAATGTTCTTATAGAGATATTATTTCTTTCTTGATTATCTGAGAAGACTGTAATTATTAAAATTGTTTTCCAGTGGGAAGTGTTATTATGTGCTTACATTTTTGGAAGCTTCCTATTCTTACTGTGGCATTAACAGGCTGAATCAGTAGTGGACCTGAACATATTTCACTGTCTTTCACAAACCTGAGTTTTCAGAGCTAGTTGTTTAATGCAGTGTTCAAAAAAAAATTTCAAATGTTTTGCATTTGGGACATTTTTCTGTGCTGAAGTGATTGATGAGACTGATTTTCAGTCTAGAAGTTAGCATTCTGTGACTGCCTAACAAGAACAAATTATTTTTGTGTAAGTCAAGAAGAGTGTCTAAAAAAGTGGGGGAAAATAGTTAATAACAGACATTCTGCAGCTGCTGTGTGGGTGTTGTGAGTAAGCATACAGAATGCAGGTGTATGCATTTGTTAAATGTCTTTTCTGGGTGGGTTTTTTGTTGGTGGTGTTAGTGTATGAGTGGCACTTTAGCAGAAGAATATTTTCAGTGCAATGATTTCCTAATACAGTTTCCAGTTTGGTCACAATTCTGTAGAGAATGTGGGATGAAGAACATTGAAATTATGTTGGAGACAATTTTTAAACAGATTTCTTTGGTTTCAGTGGACGGTTCCTAAAAAAAAAAAAAAAAGGGGGGGGGGGGGGGGGCAAAAAAATCAAAGCAACAAAACCCCCCCAAACAAAAAATAAAGCTCACCACCCCCCCACCCCCACCCCCCCACCCAACACAAAAAGAACACCCAAACCTGGGAAAAATGTGGCTTCTTAGAATGAGGCAGTAGTAGTTTTTACTGATATTTGATTAGCATGAAAAATGCTTGAAGTGAAGGATTATTTAGCTTTGGAGGAATATGGTTGCCAAGGTGCTATGGGACTTTATGTGCAGAACCTTCTTCTTCGCTCTGTATCACAAGCTGTGGAGTGAGTGCACAGTACAGCTGGCCTGTTCAGAGCCTCCATATAGCCTGTGGTCTTGCAGTAGCCCAGATGGCTTTTGTTCCCATTTGGGAACACTATTTTGTTCTGTTAGATGAGTCCTGTGCCAGGTGCTATTCTTTCCATTTCTGTAATCATTAAAAGGACTGAGATTTCTTTTTTGCTATTATTATTATCATTGACATATTGGGAATGTCACCTACATTTAACAAGCTTTCCTAAGATTGCTGCAGTCCTTTATAATCACAAGCACTTCCTGCCTCCTCCCATTCCATTCTTTTCTCCCCCTAACCTGATTATGCTTAAGAGAACAAAAAGCAGAACATGTGGTTAAAATGATAAATCCCTCTGCTCACATGTTTATTTTCTCCTTTCCATGTAGTTTCTCTTCTCTGTTTATATTTATATATGTATTACCTGTTTCTGTTATCTTGTGTCAGGAGCAAAGTGTCCTTCATGTAAGGTTTATGCAGTGCCTGTATGCTGAGGCTTTAATCCTAGGTGCTGCTATGCAATCTCACAGCAAATTTTTCCAACTGAGGAATGGAGATGGAGATCCTTTACCTCTTCTCTTGAAGAGCTAGTAATGCAGAATCAGAATATGGTTCACAAATTTAAAATCTCTTGCAGGGAGGGAACTTAGGAAACTCACTTTTGAAATATATGTATACACAACTGCATCCACATTCATGCTGGAATTTATATTAGTAATGTTGGAGCTTTTTTCCTGAGCAAGAATAACTTCTCCAATATTGTGTAAAAATGACTGTTATAATAAAATACAGAAGATTTCTTCCCATTCAGAAGGCAGTTATGCTTCTTAGGTTTGAAGATCAGTTTTATGAAGGATTACACTTTTTAAAAATTCTATTCGCTTTTCAGAAATGATGTTCTAATAATAACCTAAAAAGTAAATTGATTAGATAGTCATTGAGTGTGATTTATCATTTTAACAGTGAGGTATTGTCTTATGAAAAAAGTTTTAATGCTGCATTAATTTATCACAAGAGTAATCTAGAAGAAAGGAAACATTTCAGAAAGGTTATTTTCATGTTAAATAAACTTTCCAAGACAAAAGAACTCTACTGCAGTTTTTATATGAATGTAATTCACAGTCCTGAAATTAGAAGATATTAGGTTGATTGTAGTGTGGCTTAGGGTGGATAAAGAGAGAACATAATTTAATGCGTTCTAGTCTCAGCAACCCAGGAAATTACACCACTCATCCAGAGTTATAAATGAAAAGCACTCTGGATACTTGTAAATCTTAGAATTTGTGAGTGTTCTGCAGACAAAAGACTGGTACTGTAATGAGGTGAAAGTAATTAAATTTAAATTAATCGGGCAAGACTTAGGTAGCCAATGAAAGAAATGCCTAAGTCAACTTTATAAAAAACAAATCCAGAAATATACAAGAGGACTTTTTTGTTGTTTATTTTACGGATATTTTATTAATTTTTTTTTTTTTTTGCAAAGACTTATGTAGTAGTTTCCAGTTGGCTTGAGGGGATTTTGGATCAAATCTGTGTTTAGTCAAGTTGTAACAAACAATGGAAAATTATAGGCTCGTTAGTAACATGGTATTCATCTCGGAGGGGTGACTGCTAGTGAGAAGCATACAGAAGCAGAGAGTCGTAATGTTTAAATATTCAGTGCTTGCTGAGCACGTGAAATTAAGTTTCTGCATGAAATGTGGAAAAAAAAAAAGAGTTTTTAAATGGTACGTGTGTTGAGGTGGTTTCTGCTTGATAAATTATTTGTTTATGTGAAGTACAGTGCTGCTTAGACTGACTTACCTAGCCTTATTTTACTAATGAGTCCTTGTGAAATAAATTCTAAAATACAATATTATGTCTATGGTAGTAGTTAAAAAAATGACTGCTGAGCCTCTGTTCCCATGTACCATATGTTATTTCCTTCCTTGACATACCACCAAAGAAAGAAAAGGAGTCTGTTGCAGAGGAAACCAGGGGACAGAGAAACTGAGGTTTCTCTCTGTGTTCTGTGACACTTGAGATGTTGGAATTCATCTTTCCCCCTTTATCAGGAGGGACTGCTGTGTTTGCCTGTCCAATAGCATGCCCTGAGAAGATTTTAGGATTCACAAGACACATGCTACTAAGGTCTAATGGCTAATGGTCTGCTGTACCTGCTATTCCTTCTGTTTTTTGCCTTTAACTTTCCCGTACCTCTTCCCTTAATTTAGCATTCCTGCTTTTTAACATACTTTTCTTCCATATTTTCTTTCTCCCTATCTGCTTATCTACATATCTTTCCTTAATTTCCCCCCTTATTTTCACTTCCTTTAGTGTATGTCAGAACCTATATCCCAATCATGGTCCCTCTCATTCTCAAGAGTATGTGCAGAAAATGTGGGGACTGGAGGAAATCACTTATTTATTTATTGACTGGTCATAATCTGCTTGGTAGAGTACCATGGGATAAAGCCCTGGTGGGAAGAGGGGCCCAAGAAAGACGGTTAATGTTCAGGGATCACCTTGTCCAAGCTCAGAGGCAATGTGTCCCAACAAAGAAGTTGTCGGGCAAGAAAGCCAGGAGGCTTGCATGGATGAACAGGGCGCTCCTGGACAAGCTCAAAGGCAAAAAGGAAGCCTACAGAGGGTGGAACACAAGGATGGGCAGCCTGGGAAGAATACAGAGAAATTGTCCAAACAGTCAGGGATCATGTTAGGAAGGCTAAAGACCTGATAGAATTAAATCTGGCCAGGGATGTCAGGGGCAACAAGAAAAGCTTCTGTAGGTACATCGGTGATAAAAGGAAGATTAGGAAAATGTGGGCCCTTGCTGGAAGGAAGAGGGAGACCTGGTCCTGCTTACCTGGAACACGGAGGAGGCTGAGGTATGCAGTGACTCTTTTTTTGCCTTGGTCTTCACTGGCCAGTGCTCCAGCAAAACCACCCAAGTCACAGAAGGCAAAGGCAGGGACTGGGAGAATGAAGAACCACCCACTGCAGGAGAAGGTCGGGTTTGAGACCATCTAAGGAACCTGAAGGTGCACCAGTCCATGAGACCTGATGAGATGCATCTGTGGGTCCTGAGGGAACTGATGGATGAAGTGGCTAAGCCACTATCCATCATATCTGAGAAGTCGTGGCAGTCTGGTGAAGTACCCACTGAAGTACCGGTAAAGGGGAAACATAACCCCCATTTTTAAAAAGGGAAATAAAGACGACCCTGGGAACTACAGGCCAGTCAGTCTCCCCTCTGTGCTTGGCAAGATCATGGAACAGATCCTCCTGGAAACTATGCCAAGGCACATGGAAAATAAGGAGGTGCTTGGTGACAGCCAACACGGCTTCACAAAGGGCAAATTGTGCCTGACCAATTTGGTGGCCTTCTGTGATGGGGGTTACAGCATTGGTGGATGAGGGAAGAGCAACAGCTGCCACCTACCTGGACTTGTGCAAAGCTTTTGACGCTGTCTGACACTATATCCTTGTCTCTAAACCAGAGGGGCATGGACCTGATGGATGGACCGCTTGGTGGATAAGGAATTGGCTGGATGGCCGCAGTCAGAAAGTTGGTGGTCAAGAGCTTGACGTCCAAGTGAAGAGCCGTAATGAGTGGTGCTCCTCAGGGACCGGTACTGGGACCGGTGCCATTTCACATCTTTGCTGGTGACAGGGACAGTGGGATCGAGTGCACCCTCAGCAAGTTTGCTGATGACACCAAGCTGTGTGGTGCAGTCGACACACTGGAGGGAAGGGTCGTCATCCAGAGGGACTCTGACAGGCTTGAGAGGTGGGCCTGGGCAAACCTCATGAAGTTCCACAAGGCCAAGCGCAAGGTCCTGCACGTGGGTGGGGGCAATCCCAAGCACAAATACAGGCTGAGTGGAGAATGGGTTGAGAGCAGCCCTGAGGAGAAGGACTTGGGGGTGTTGGTGGACGAGAAGCTCACCAGGACCTGGCAGCGTGCCCCGGCAGCCCAGAAAGCCAACCACATCCTGGGCTGAATCAAAAGCAGCGTGGCCAGCAGGTCCAGGGAGGCGATTCTCCCCCTCTGCTCCGCTCTCACGAGACCCCACCTGGAGTCCTGCGTTCAGCTCTGCCCCCCCCAATGTAAGAAGGACATGGACCTGTTGAGCGAGTCCAGAGGAGGCCACAAAGGTGATCAGGGGGCTGTTGCATCTCTTCCTGCTAAGACAGGCTGGGAGACTTGGGGTTGTTCATCCTGGAGAAGAGAAGGCTCTGCAGAGACCTTAGAGCAGCCTTGCAGTACCTAAAGGGGGCCTGCCAGAAAGCTGGAGGGGGACTTTCTACAGGGGCCTCTAGTGACAGGACAACGGGGAATGGTTTTAAACTGAAAAAGGGTAGAGTTGTATTAGATATTAGGAAGAAGTTCTTTACTGTGCAGGTGTGAGGCACTGGCACATGTTGCCCAGAGAAGCTGTGGATGCCCCATCCCTGGCAGCGTTCAAGGCCAGGCTGGATGGGGCTCTGAGGAACCTGGTCTAGTGGAAGGTGTCCCGGCCCATGGTTGGGGGATTGGAACTAGATGTTCTTTAAGGTCTTTTTCAACCCAAACTTTGCTATGATTCTGTGATAAATGACAAACTTCTGCTATGTAATATGTAGCCATAGTATTGTGGGGTCTTTTCTCATTAGAGGTTGGGGAAGCTGGGCTTCTGTGCACAAGTCTTGCTCATGGCTGTAGCTGTAAGCAGCAAAGGGGCTGTCTTTGCAGGTAGTTGAGAGTGGAGCAAAACGCTGTCCAGTGTTTCAGTGAGAAAAGTATGTGGGAAGCATCAGATAATATATAAGAAGCATGCATTCTGATTGTAAGTAGGTTTTGGTGGGATATAGATAGAAAAAAAATAAAAGAGCCTACATTCTGCTCTTTTACCTTGTCTACCCTGGTACACTTACACGATGTTGCTTGTCAGAGAAGTCTCTCAGGATGATGGATTCTGAGACTTGTCTCTTAAAAGTGTCCTAACCATTATGTTGTAGAGTATTTTGTACTTGATCTTTATTGTTGCAACTGCACCTTCACAGGGTATTAAGGGAAGCAAATTTTAAGTCAGTTCTTCAAAAAATGGAAATACTATATTTTCTCAAGAAAATACTGCTGACTGTTAACGTGAGGAGAATGCTTTCCGTAGCCTGTAAGCTGAAAGTGCCTCAGCCCACCTTTTCTGTAAACAAACAAACATCAAATAAGAAAAGAGAAACAACCCTGTGCAGATTCCTGATGTGATCAGTTTTAGCCCAACCTGTTTATTTGTCAAAATTATGAACAGCTGAAACCAGATTTTTTATAATTGAAATTGTTGGACAAGGCAATGCTAAATAGGCCATTTCTTTTCTACACTATATCTCACCTGCAAGTCATTTTTTTTTTTTTATTCTTTCTTCATTACGTTTTCCCAGACTTAACTGGAATTTGAAGTTCTACAACATGGGGGGTGAGGCAGAAAGAAATCCACTAAAATGTTTCCTCCTCCCAGTCTGTCAGATTTGTGGAATACGGGGTAATTAGCTTTTCACCATGACAGACTTTGCATATCCTGAATAGTAGGAGCTTTCTGCATCAAAGATGGAGAACCAGGACCTTGGAGTACTTTGAAGTTAGTTATTTACATGGATGTGGTTTTGAATCTTCCATAACGGTAAATTGCTTATCCTTTACCCTGATGAGGACCATTCAAGCATGGTTATTATAAAACTCCCTAAAAGAGATGACTCCTAACTTTCCATAAAGTTACAGAATATTCACTTTTGGCCCTTGAATAACTGAAGTTAGTATCATACTGTAGCTGAAAGGGACCTCCAGGGATCTAGTCCAATGTTTTACTCAAAGCATGGCTAAGTTCTAAGTTAGGTCAGGCTGCTCAGTTCCTGCCTGGTCGACTTCTGGGTTTCTTTAAGGATGAAAATTTCATAACCTCTCTGTTGCAGTGCATCACCCACTTGCAGTGAACTTTTTTCCTCTCTGAATATCTTGATGGAAATTTGCTTTCCTCTCATCATTTAGCTGTGGATCTCTGAGAAATGCCTGGTTCCATCTTCTCTATAACATCCCTCTTTGTAATGAAAGTCTGTAAATGGGATCCCTTACTTTATGCAACCTTGTCTTTACGTGCCTGTGTAAACCTAGTTCCCGCAGCCTCATGCTATGTGCTCCAGCACAGCTAACAATCCTAGCTGTCTTCCGCTGAACTCTTGAAAACCTGACAAACCTGAAAACTTGTGATTTATTTTTGAGGAAGCATAAAATATATGTGTCTTTCAAAAATTGTCTAACCTATCTGCACAGAATCGTGTCAGAAGTTTTGGTTTTCCTCCTTTATTATGATCAAGGGAAGTAGGGAAAGCTTGGTATTTTTAACCTTTTCCATTTCATTTCTTAAATAAAGAATTTGGGTTTTTTTTCCCTCGAGTTTTAGCATACACACTTGAAGGTTTTACTGAAGATTGTATGATTTATTTTACAATTTGTAAGGTACTGGGGTTTAACTAATGCTAATTCGGTGTCTTTTGATTCAACAGGGGAAAGAATGGCTTATTTAGAAACACTTAAGTTTGAGTAATGTAGATCTTTCTCAACCAAGAAGGCTGTCCTAGGCTCCCTAAATTGTCTGAGGTCCTCACGGTATTGTAGTTTCTTACTAGAAATGTTAGTGATGAGGCTATTTTCTTTGACAATGACCTTTCCTCAATGGAAAAACTGACCTCATTATCATTTGTGCAAAACTGCTAGTCATAGAAATGAGTGTATTCTGTTAAGGCTTATTATGCTGAGGGGTTTATAAGAAAAATAATAAATTGCTCCAAAGCAAGAACTTGGTAATACAGAGAGAATAACTATACTTAAAAAAAACCCTTGAACTCAAAAATTTCTCCATCAGTTTCATTAGATGAGTCTTTGGATGTTCTAATTCCTTAGTGTTCTTCCACACTGTTGATACTATCATAAAAAAAAGAAGGGGAGGAAACCCAAATCCAACTACTTCTGATAACATTTTTTAGCCATTTACATAAATTTTCTACTGCTAATGAAAAGATTGAATTAATAATGAAAATTATTAATATAAGGAAAGGATTCCTATAGGTTTCTATCTCTTAGATGAGTGAAAAAAAAGATGTAAGGAAGTCAGCATATGGCTGGGTGAAGGACATCTGGTAAAACTGCAGCCATGCTGCGGGAAGCTGGGAGTTCTTTACTATTTCCTCTCTTTCAAGGAAAGAAAATTACAGGCTTCTTTGATCTGTCCTGAGGTAGGGAGATGATGATGAAGTGAAGCAGATTTGTTTGTTTCTGATGATAACTTTGATCTGCTGTGGATTAATATTTTATTCTTTAGGAGATACAGTGCAACTCTGTAACCAACCTATTAAAGGACAATTCGGTGAAGGTAAAAATTTCAGTGTTTCACAGGGTCTGTAGGGTCTGCATCATATTTTCCCTAATGAGCTTCAAGCTGTTACTGCTTTCCACTACATTTTCTTGTATTAATGAGAATCACATTTTGGATGTTTTTTTCTATGGAGCACAGCTATCTTAAGAGCATGTTTATGAAGGGCAGGTCCTGCTTAACAAACCTGATCTCCTTGTATGAAAAGATGACCCACCTGGTGGATGAGGGAAAGGCTGTGGATGTTGTCTACCTGGATCTTAGTAAAGCCTTTGACACCATCTCCCACAGCATTCTCCTGGAGAAACTGGCTGCTCATGGCTTGGGCAGGTGTACTCTATGCTGGGTAAAAAGCTGGCTGGACAGCTGGGCCCAAAGAGTGGTGGTGAAAGGAGTTACATCCAGCTGGCGGCCAGTCATAAGTGGTGTTCCCCAAGGCTCAGTGCTGGGGCCAGTTCTGTTTAACGTCTTTATCAAC
Source organism: Falco biarmicus (assembly GCF_023638135.1). NCBI lineage: Eukaryota > Metazoa > Chordata > Aves > Falconiformes > Falconidae > Falco > Falco biarmicus. The sequence goes on from NC_079296.1 coordinate 38,285,739, forward strand.
AGTCTGGATCAGGGGATCAAGTGCACCCTCAGCAAGTCTGTAGACCACACCAAGTTGGAGGGGAGTGTTGATCTGCTGGAGGGCAGGCAGGCTCTGAAGAGGGAACTGGACAGGCTGGCTGGATGGGCTGAGGCCGCTTGTATGAGGTTCAACAAGGAGAAGTGCCGGGTCCTGCACTTGGGTCACAACAACCCCACAGGCTGGGGCAGAGCAGCTGGGAAGCTGCCTGGTGGGAAAGGACCTGGGGGTGCTGGCTGATGGTCAGCTGAAGTGAGCCAGCAGTGTGCCCAGGTGGCCAAGAAGGCCAACAGCATCCTGGCTTGCATCTGAAATAGCATGGCCATCAGGACAAGGACAGTGATTGTCCCCCTGTACCAAGGTGAGGTGGCACCTTGAATACCATGGTCCATTTTGCACTCCTCACTTCAGGAGGGATGTAGGAGTGCTGGAGTGTGTCCAGAGAAGGGCAACAAAGCTGGTGAAGGGTCTGGAGCACAAGTCTGATGAGGAGCAGCTGAGGCAACTGGAGGTGTTTATTCTAGAGAGGAGGTGACTTAGGGGAGACCTTATTGCTCTATACAGATACCTGAAGGAGGCTGTAGACAGCTGAGGGTTGGTCTTTTCTCCCAGTTATCAAGTGGCAGAACAAGAGGAAATGGCCTCAAGTTGCACCAGGGGAGGTTTAGATTGGATATTAGGAACAACTTCTTCACTGAAAGGGTGATCAAGCATTGGAACAGACTGCCCAGGGAAGAGGTAGTAAAATCACCATCTCTGGAGGTGTTTAAAAACCACGTAGATGTGGTGCTTAGGTACATGGTTTAGTGGTGGACTTGGCAGTCTTGGGTTTACGGTTGGACTTCATGATCTCAAAGGTCTGTTCCAATTTAAATGATTCTATCAGTCGATGTTGCCTGTTGTACTCCTTGTATTAAGGTTAAGGGTTGTGTTAAACCCACTGAATTTTAACAGCTAGTGCCACATGAGATTATACATACAAACAGACTTGCTGTTTTGTTTTGTAGTGTTATGTGTCTGATACAGGGATAAAGCTGAGTTCTGACCAGTTGAAAGGTTTCATATGACTGAACTTCAGATAGAGCATTCAGTTTAGAAAAGTGGGAATTATATATTGGGACTTTTCTGATTTTCTGCAACAAAAATCACAATTAAATGTCTTATTTCAGATCAGATTAACTCAGTTGGATTTTTTTGTGGGACTTAAACACCTTATTTCTTACATATTTAAAGATCAAGAATGCTACATTTACCAACCTTATTACTATATAAGAAATGCGCTATGGGGTTAGCTGTCACTTGCTATGAGACCAGGAAGACATTGTCTCCTACTGAGTCATTTCAACTATAAAAGTTGGAAGCTGACATATAAATTAAAATGGGGGTTTGAAGTACTGTTAACAGACAGTAGTCTCTTAAGGTAATAGATGTACTAGGCAATGCAGTTCTATACTGATCTCATTCTTGAAGGAACTATTTGTAATGCCTTCAACAATACAAAATAATTTTGGTTGCATGAATTTTGAAATTACTTATGCTAATAAAGGTGCTGTTATGGAATGGTTTTTTATAAATACACCTGTTAAAATGTGATGTCTGGAAAAAAAATAAACTTCAGAAGTTTTTCTCATTTTCTGAATCAAACCCACAGGCTGATAAGTTGTACTTCCTTGCTAGTGAAAAATTCAGGTTTTGTTTATCCCTTAAAAATCCGTTGCTTGGTGTTCACAAATAAGCAATCATGTATAGCTGTTGAATGGGCATGTGACTTTGGAACCCAAAATCTTGGATTTCTTCCACAAAATTAATCAAATTATGCAGGTTTTAGGTATTGGTTACAGTATATACCATTTTTATAGCTACTGTGTTATACTACATATTTTATAGTCTATTGAGTCACACTCTTGGGCTGGTCTCACGATGCTGTGCAAGTGATGCAAAATTCTCTCAAGCATAAAGAACAATAGGAATGTGGGATATGGTGGCTGGCCTTACTGTTGGTAAGGATCCATCCTGAAAAAAATCCAGCTGTTTAAACCTGAGATATGCTTCTTGTGGATTTGTGTAGGATACACCTCTTCTGTAATATAAACCATCTGATCAGAGCACTATACTTTTCAATGTATAGTACATAGCATATTTTTTTGTAAAATATTACATGCTGATCATTAGCTTTATACACATTTCTTACATTTATTTTATAAAACTCTTTTGGTGTTTATGCTTTTTGATTTTTGTTTAACACTGGTAAGAAGTAAATGACATTCTGCATTGAAGTGCCATCAGGGAAGATGAATAAACGTTCTAATCTAAATAGAATCTATATAAGGGTAATTTCTAATTTTTATAGGAATGTTAAAACGAAGAAATCAAGTTCTATATTTGCAGCATTCACTGACAGATACTGATGCTGTAAATTATACAGCTGTTCTTCTTCTGTATGGATTTTGTAGTACTCACAGCAATTTATAGGTACAGAGTGCAGCTGCTGGAAGTCATTTATTCTCAGTTCTGTATTAAATCTATGATATACAAATGCATTAATATTCAGTACAGAGCTCAAGGGCTTATGGCTTTTCTTTCTTGCTCTGAGTTGCGGTCCTCTAAGTGTTTGCAAGGTATGCAGAAAACAACATTAAAAACTTAAACCGATATACAAGAAAAAAAGGAAACTATTGTCCATGATAAATACTTGAAACCAGCTCATTTTGCAGTTAAGCTGAACAGCAAAAACAAAACCTACTGTTAATATTTCTGAAATGGGTAATGATAAGAAGTTTGTTTTGATGGATTAACACTTCTGTTCCATTTGCTTTAGTGCCGCTCTTTATGCATGTCAATTGTATGTGTCTTCATGTTATAGAAACAATATTCCCTGTAGTGCTTTGATTGTTCCATCTCAAGAGAGTGTGTGAGGCTGTCATTGATTTACTTGATTTGGCTTGTTTTAGTTTTGGATTTTTTTAATTAAAAAAGGAAATGAGCTTATTTTAAGTTTTTCGGAAGTCTCTACAATGAATGTTAAAAGCAGTTAAACTGTAACTGGAGTATGACAGAAGAATAGGGGCAAGGGCCATGAATATTTGTTGAGTATATAATCTGTGAGAAAATAGCAGTTGGAACAGGCTGCCTGATATGAGTTGTGTACCTGTTTATTGTTGATGATTTCACATCTGTCATATTGAGATATTAAATCTAGGAAAATGGCACTATACTCTCTGTTCGAGACTAGGAAAACTTGTACCTAGGGGAACTTGAGCTGATTTGTTGGAGAAAGAGATCCTGAACTCTTGTGGCAGATCAAATATGTTTAGACAGGACTATTTGTATAAAAAGATGGCTAAAACAGAACAGGCTAAGTGTGAAAGATCTATTTGGTATCTGTTAAACTGTGTATCAGTGAAAAAATGCTAGTGGACTATGTATAACATGATCTTCCACTACCAATAGTTTTACTTACATTGTTCCTAAGGAACCACTGCCTAAGGCAGAGAATGAAACAAATGTTCAGTCTAATAAATACCCCCAAGTCCCTTTTTATTAAAATCTTAGTTAAAAAATCAAGTATGAGAATTTAATAAAATTGCAGAAATAATTGTGAATAAGTCTCATTCTGCCACATTTTTCAATGAGTCATCTTCCCTTGAAAAATTCCAGGCTGAAACATTTACTGGAAGCTTTAACAGCTGTATTCTGTGCATTTTACTATATATGAAAGCTGTTACTTTATATTTTCCATACTTTTGAAATAACTACAGTATGAAGTATCTTGTATTGGGTCTTGCTCAATGTGTTTTACTTTGATTTTTTATTTTTAAAAATGAATATTTGCAGAATAGTTTTAACCTGTCATTTTTGTCCTGGTTTCAGCTGGGTTAGAGTTAGTTTTCTTTTTAGTAGCAGGTGCAATGATGTGTTTTGGATTTGGTGTGAAAACAATATTGATAACAGACTTTTTAGTTGTTGCTAGCTAATGCTTATATTAAGTCAAAGACTTTTCAGTTTCTCAGGCCTTGCCAGTGATAAGGCTGGAGGGGCACAAGAAATTGGGAGGGGACACAGCCAGGACAGCTGGCCTGACCTAGCCAAAGGGATATTCCAAACCATAGAATGTCATGCCCAGTATATAAACTGGGGAGAGTTGGCCAGGGCCTGTGAATTGCTGCTTGGGGACTGGCTGGGCATTGGTCAGCGGGTGGTGAGCAACTGTATTGTGCATCACTTCGTTTTTCTCCCTTCCCTTTGGATTTTATTCCTCTCCCATTCTCTCTCCTTTTGTTATCCTTACTATTATTGTTACTATTATTATTGTTTCTTTTTTTTTCCTATTTCATTTTAATTATTGAATCGTTCTTATCTCAACCCCCAAGTTTTACATTCTTTTCCAATTCTTCTCCCCATCCCTCGGCGTGGGGGCGAGGGGAGTGAACAAGCAGCTGCGTGGTGCTTAGTTTCTGGCTGGGGCTAAACCACAACACATTTCTCACAAATGCCAGTTTTCAGGTGTCTTTACTTGTATGAAAGAAGTTAGGTCCTGCTTTGGCATATCTTTTGAACTTCCTACTTCTGCAAGCTCCATGTTCTCCATTATTTGCCTTGTATTACTTAGGTATGTATGCACAAATTCCTTGTCCATTGAAAACTGTGATAGGTTGCTTTAATATTAAGCTTTACATTAAATTATAAATTGACTGCCAGAAATATGTGTCAATCTCTGAGCTCTTTTCCCTCAAGTATGGATGTTAACCAGCAGATTATTTAGCTTAAAGCATAAAATAGAATTTGAAACAACATATGTCAAGCTAATGCTACCTGATACAGTGCACTTCTGAAACAAATGGTTACACCTGCCACTGCTTTAGCTTTCTGTAAAGAGATCTATCTCCAAGTCATGTTAAGAGCTAAGCACTGAAAACAAAGAAAGTTTAGATAGGAAAATTACATCATGAAAACACTGGACTTCTGAAAATTTTAAACTGTATTTGACAGCAGCGTAAAACGAAGGTATTCCTTAGGTAAAAATGTTAACAAAGGAAAAAAATTACTACTTTACTCTGCTTTTTCTTCACAAAGAGAAGATTGCTGCTTTACTCATTAAATTACATAAGAGGACTATAGGCTGATGCAGCCTTACTTCTGGATGCTTCTGCACTGGCTATTCTATTTCCAAGTGCTTGGAAACAAGTGAGGTTGGTATTTCACTGACTCCTTCCCATCCATTATTTCTTCATTTTAATCTTCCTTACACTTTTTCACTCTCACTCTTTAGTGTTTTATTTCCCTCATTTCCTGTTTTTCTCTCTTTAAATTAATCTATATCTCTGCTGTATTTCTTCCCTCTCTTTCTTCCTTGCTTCCTGTCCTTCACATTTTCATTAGCCATCTCCTTGTCTTCAAGACGTGATAAGACCTTCTGGAAGTTCCTAATTTCAGAGCCCTCTCCCTGATGAATTTTCCCCACTCTAGTTCCAGGCAAGTTCATTGCTGACAAATGTGACCATAACTGTACTAGGAGAAAACCTTTGTGAGCCAATATATTAAGTGGTGTATGTTTGCAGAAAAAGGATTGCTGGACTCTAAAGAAAAATTCTTATATTAATTCTTACAGGGAAAAATTGCTTTGCTACCTTTCAAAATCAGCTACTTCATCTAGGAGACTGAAAGTTAACAGAGCAGGGTATTAGAAGCGTTGGGACCAAATCTTGAAATAATGGACAGAGAAGTGACAGCAACGTGTTACTCTGTCAGTTGTAACCGGCTTAGAAGTTGCTGAAGCATGAGACGCATAGAATATTGTGCAGTAGTTGCAATCTGATGCAACAGTGTCATCACAAGAAGCTGTACCTTTCCCAGCAGAACAGTGAACTCCTGAGAGACATTAGTAAATTAAAAAAACTGGAATATTAACCAGTCATGGGCAGGTTTTTATACTTTGTATAGGATAGCTTTGCTTTTCTGTGGTATTATATATCAGTTTGAGTATGGTTAATAGTAAATAGGTATAGATACAGAGAGAAGGTTGCAAGGCTTTGCTTCTACTGGGAACCTCAGACCTGTAAATCTGTTTTCTGCTTGCTCGAAGTTGACTGAAAATTATGGTTTTATAAAGACAGTATTGAGTTATCTTAGAGGCAGAGAGTATTACTTAAGGTTTAGTACTATGACAACATTGACATGGCTTTGTAGTGTGATGCTTCCCATTTTGTGTATTCATGCATAAGACTGATGCAAACAAGCTCTGCCTACCGTTTATAGCCATACAGAGTGTGTAGATATATGGTGTTTATGTACTCTGTATATGTGCTGTAGCATAGTTTAGCATGAGATGCTAAGAACTGCTGATGAAGTTAGGAAAAATAAATCGAGGCTGGTTAAGACATTTTTATTGAAAGTTAGCTTGGAATTCCCAACAATCAAGCATATTGAGTTGCTGCTTTGTAAAGATAGGTTCCTATTTTTGCCTCCAGACCTGGTCAATCTGGTAAGATTCACCTTTTAAAATGGCATACTCCTGTGGTGCCTGCAAACAAACAGGTGCCTACAAACAGGTGCCTGCTGTTTTGGGGATTGTCTGTGTTTCATGGTTGTCTATTGGAGAAGAGAAATGACAAAGGAAAAAAAAAATTCTGGAGTGTGATTGTTAATATATTTCATCTACCTGTTTGGACTGGAAACCTATGTATTTAAAAAAAGTAAAAAAAGTAAAATGTGAGTGAACTGGCTTTGGGAATACCTGCTTTCTCTGTGAAGGAGCAGATGAGATATTTTTAAGAAGAGTTACCAGTGAGCTTCCATCCCTATGACACTGGAAGATCTAATCCTTTGCTTCCTAGAGGTAATGGCAGGCTTTTGATTCAGTCAACGAGAAATGCACCAGCGTGTGTTCAAACAAATTCCTTTGATTCAGCAGTGCTCTGAATTTACTGGCATACCTTCTCAGTGCTGTTCGACTTGCTGTGAATGCAGGTAAGGTGACCTTTTACGGTCAGTGTAGTACAGGTCTGTGATCTATTGATGTTTTTTGTGCTAACAAAGCCATTACTCTAAGTCAGGCATTTTCCTAGTGTGGGTTTGTGTCTGTGTTTTGTATGGTTACAGTCACTTATGTAGGTCATCATTTCAGATGTGTAGTGAAAAGCCTGGAGTGGAGGAAAGGGGCCATGAGGTCATGCTGTTAACTGCTGTGAACATAGCATTTTGTGGAGCAGGCAGGGTCAGCTTTATGACAGAGTTGGTAACAGGTGATCCTGCTTATCTATTTAGCAAAAGGTATTGGACGTTGCACTGAGTCCATGGATCAAGCTGAGGGTCCGGACTGGTGAGGGCAACCAGGTGAGAGATAGCCCAGTGGTGTCATGGAGGCACCATGGTGACAGGGCAGGACTGAGCTCAGGAGGCCAGTCTGTGTGCTGAGGCCTGGGCCTGGGGGCCATGTCCAGGCGGGGGGGCAGCTGTGGCTGAGATGGAGACCAGTACTTGTATGACATAGCTCAGGAGGGACTGAAGGTCCCAGTGAGCTGAGCTGGGGCTCCAGGGCCCAAGGGTGGGGTGTGAATGGAGCCCCCAGATGAGGCTGGCAGGGCCTGTGAGGCCTGGCAGTGCTCTCAGAGCCCTGATGGGTATAAGCCTTTAAAACCTGTGTGAAAGTAGTATTATCTTGCCAAAAGTGACACAGCTGAAGAGCAATGGGGCAGTCAGTATCAACTCCAGATCTTTTTCACTTTCTGGTCTGTGAGATACTTTCTTCTGCCGAGTAAAACTACATAGTACTTATGAAATAGGTACACTGGAGCCTTACACAGATAAAGAGTGCATAAATAAATCTGGAAGAGTTCGAGCTTTGTTATTGTCTTTGATTCACCAAATATACACAATTTGGCAGTCACTTTTGACTGAAAGCTGAACACTAAAGCCCAAGTTTAAGTTGTGATAAAAAGTAATGCTTTTATCCCCTGGCCCTATAGTAGTATGAAATTGTGGGGTTTGTAAAGCTGTGTTTTTCCTCATAAATATAAAAAACTCAGTTCAGTGACATCTGTCTCTGCAAAGAGAGCTAGGGGACAGCAGCGCACTTTATTTGAAGCTGCCTTTGTGAACCTTGTGTTGACTGCAGCTGGTGCAAAATATGGCAGTGTGATTTATACCCACAGTGATGCCTGGTTCCAATGAGTTGTGCTGATATGAGTACTCAGTGAACAAGAGCTGGTTTCCTGGTGTATTGTGCTGTCAAACCTTAAATATATCAAGTGTGATAAAAACCAGTTGTTTGGGTATTTTTTTCTTATTACTGAGGTAGTGCAACACAAGCTTAACTGTGAAGGTAGTTTTCAAGTTTTCCATTTGAAGTCGTCTTGTCCATTCACCATGTTTGGCTGGAACAATCCACAGCTGGGAGTTTGTGACTATCCATTTATTTTATATTCTTATCAGGGACAGGCAGGTATGAGGAAGGCAGAATAGTATGTCCTGGGATGGGTGTGGGACAGAAGCCTGGGGAAGTATCACTATACCGGGCCTCTAAAATTGGCAAGGATTGGAGACAGGATTATCTTTGATCTCAGGTTGTCTCATGTGACGTCTCATCTAGGGCTCAGTTGCTAACTTAGTATGGAAGAACACATCCCAGACCAGTGGAAATAGTCCATTAGTCTAAAAAAGAGTTGAAATAAGAGGGAAGTGGTAAACTGTGAAGAAAAAGTAGACTAAAACTCAGTAGTGTACTTGGATGAACTACAGATGCTCAGATATTATGGTATAAAGAAAGTAGTAGTAAGAACTGGTTTGGAAAATTTCTTCTCTGTAGTTACATTTGTCTTCTGCCTCTGTGCAGATAAAATATGATCCATCCATGCTTACAACAATCTGAGTAACAAAAAACACAGGCATGGTTTGTGTTCTGTTCCTCTTGTTCTGGTGCCGTTTTACAGATACTTCAGTCTTATATGTAAACACTTATCCCTGTATGATTCTTTTGCACACTTAAGTAGCGTGTTGTCTTATTGCATTTTGTGTCAGAATTAATGTAGCATAGTTGGGCAAGGGTCAGCAAGTACAGAGTACCTATTTGAGTCCAAATTTCAGTGCAGCCAAATTTGACACTGAATGCTCAGACCTTTAGAAGCCTATGGTCTTAATTGGGTAACTTGACTAAAAGTGTGTATCAAAGGATAACTTAAAAGAAACTGTATACTTTCTCAGCATTGCTTTCTTGTGTTTCCTAGTGTTATATTATCTTTGACAAGTAAAAAAGGAATCAGAAGGTTTCTGCATTTTTCTCCCCAGTGGAAAAAGTGTATGGACTAGGGATTAACAATCAGTTTGCAGAGACTAACTTCCTTCTTCAGAGAACTGGTTACTATTCTGATAATGCACATATACAGAGATTGAATAGAGAAATCACTCATTTGTAGGGTTTTTTGGCCTGTTTGTGCAGAAGGCCAGACTAAAATTATCAACTGTCTCTTCTTGTTCACATAAAAAATCTTGAGGAATGAATTCTTCATCAAGTTGGGAAAGACAGTAGCCCTACACCTTCTTTTTGGGCTGTCCAAGGCTCACAACTGAACAATGAAGTAGTGAGGAATTTCATGGGTCTAAACATTATTATTTTTAAAAAATAGTTTTATTGAATAAATGTGAAGCTCTTCATAAGCAAATTTACCAATACCATGATTCTCAAACTCTACACAATATTGTGTGAAACAAAGCGTTCTGTGTTTTAAAAACATTAACACACTGAAATTTTTGGATTGTTTCCAGACATGTTTCCAGATGCTGATGACTTGCTGTTACTGGCTTTGTGCTGCTGGCTTGCCAGTTTTGCATTTCTTATGGACCCCTCATTCCTGCTTAGACAGCACTGTTAGGTTTTTTTTGGGGGTGGGAACAAGTCTTTTGGAAGGACTTTTGAGTTTGATTGTTTGCATATGATGCAGCAAAGTAAGAAATGGTTAAGAACAGAAGGCAGCTAGACTGAAGTGTTGTATTGGTCTGTAGCTTTCTTGCAGCACGGGAGAAAAGAGTGCATTCTGTTGTCTTTCAGTTTAGTTGTAGGAAAGGTAGATTTGCCAATTAGAGCAGGAGTCTGGGTTTAAAAATAAATACCAATTTTTGATGAGAGTGCACTGGATAAATTGCAGATGCTTTACCAAGATTGGAAGTGCAATAGTATTTGGATTTGAGGACATGGGGCAATAAAGTAATTCCTGCACAGTGGTGCAGGATTCAATTATATATTGGTTTATTGAAAATGTAAAAATATGTTAAGTATTCATAAGCTCCAGAAAATAACTCAGTTTTCTAATTCAGATGATCATCTGGTTAAGCCACTGTCTGCCTCTGTTTAAGGCTCCACTGCCTCCCTGTGTGTCCTTGTTTTTAGCTATAATGCTGAGATTTCCAAGTTAGCCTGCGGAAGTAAGATGCAATCCTATGTCCAATGTGTATCTTGCAGTAAATGAGATTTAAAAAACATAGGACTGGTTCATTTAATAGTGAATGCTCTTTTCTTCAACCATAAACTTACAAACTTGATGCAGTGAGAAGTGGATACTGTGATGCTTTTGTAAATAATGCATATAGAGCCTGATGCAATGCAAAATAAAATAATTAGAAAGACTTCAGCTTGCTTTAGAGCAGGCTGTGAGCAGTTTTGTATGCTTTTTGTTGTTCATTCTTCATTGTGCCTCTTCTTATCATTTGATGCTGGTGCCACAGGCTTTTATTGTTCTGTTGTGCTGTTTTCCCTTTTTTATTTTTTCCCTAAATTTAACTGTTTCCTTTACCCAAGCCATTTTGCAAATATCTCCTAGGTGTTTTTTTAAAGGAACAAGATGCAGAAGGAGAGTTGGGAGAATGTCTAGAGTAAAATAGGATGAGACAGGAGGCTCTTTGCAATCCTGATGTTGATTATATGGTTGTTCTAAAGTCTATAACTTTCACCTGTTCAAAGAACAGCTGCCAAGCTTGATTCCTAGGAACAGTTAAATCTGACTTGGCAGCTCTGTTGAGCTGTGCGTTCCTTGTTGTCTGGGCTGGCAGGAAGCAGCAGTGTTTCAATAAGATCTGGGTGGAGAAGGGAGGAACAAGATGACTGTGGCAAGATCCGTGAGTGCTTTGAGTGTGTACCTAGCAGGAAGAGAAACAGGCAGTGGCACTTCAGAGAAGGCTTCTCTCAAGCACCTTTCTCATTTTCACACCTTCCACACTTCCCATTTCCCAGGAGTACAGGATTCTCATCCCTGACCTGCGGTTCCTTTCTGCAATGTGCTCAGGATGTATGCTAGTGGGGCAGGGAAGCAAACACAGAAAACTTGTTTAGATGCATCAATCACAGAATTCCTTGCTTAACCCTGTTTGCACCTCTGTCCTCCGCTATTACTTACGAAGAAAGACCTGTCTGGAGGAAACACAGTTAATTTTGAAGCCAGTTTTCTCATAGGAAAACTATGCTTAAAACCAGAAAAATATGGACAGTTCATGGTTCTGATTACAGGGCACAATAAAAATTTGGGTTTTTTTACACAGATGTTGTTCATTTTTCATGAGATAAAGACGATTCAATTCTAATTACTGTTGTAGTCCATTTTCACAATCTTTGATGAATTTAACTCAATGTTTCCTTAGAGCAGAGATAGGGAAAATAATTGTTTCTACATTACTTGTCAGTTTTGAAGTGCTTTTGGAAATAAACAGAATGTTCTTTTGCTGACAGGATTTGAAATCTAGCAATCAGCGAGATGAAATTGCTGCAGCACGTGCATCCCTGAAGGAAAATTCCTCTCTCCTACATTCAGTATGTTCAGCTTGTTTGGAACATTCAGATGTTGCATCCCTTGCAGCCAGCAAGGATTCAATTTGCAATGAAATACAGAATGCTCTCAATGTAATTTCTAATGCTTCCCAAGGAGTTGGAAATAAAGTGGGACAACCTGCATCTCACACAGCTACTCTTGGAAGTGCACTTGATGAGCTTGAGGTACGTAAACCTGTCAGACTGTAACATTTTTGGAAAAATGGTGGTTTTTTTTTTTTTTTTTTAAATTAACTACAGCTATCATCAGTGATGGACCTAAAGGCATTAGAAACTGATGCTTTGCTTAGTCCTAGTCTAAATAGTATCACTCTATATTATTTCATGGGAAGGGGTCACTTCTTGCAAAAGAGTTTGGAATTAAGTCTTCATGTATGTTCAATATTTGGCTTCCTTCAAACAGCAGGGAAGAATTAGTTCCAAGTGTCTCACTAACGATGAAGACAGGTACATCCTCGAATAAGTGGGCAGAACCCATGAGTTCAGTTTACAAATAACAGTGGATATCAGATGATGGTGATCACTGCTACCTTGACTGCATTTGAAGTAGTACATCACAAATAGAAGTCCTTCACTCCAATACTTGTCAATGGGTTCATTATATAATTGGAGAAGTTGGAAACCTGATTATATTTTCTGCTTATCATTAAATAAAGTGACATAAACAATATGCTTTCACAAACTCTGCATTTCTACTTCCATTATTTAAGCAAATACTTGGAGAAGGTCAGTTATTTTTCTATTCCTGACCTGATCCCAAGCTTTTGTATGAAACTTTCACTTTTTCTCATGGCTGCTCTGGCTCTTACCAGTGTTGTTTTCCATTGTCTTGACAAAAACGGTAAAAGTTCTCCTGCAGATGAGATTACAGACCATGCTTCTCTTGTGGTGTAACTGATGTAGGCCCAGATCAACAAAAGGAATAAAAGTTTCTAAAAAATTTTGTAAATATTGGTCTTTTTTGTTGTAAATTCTTGGGCTTATCAGATCTCAGCCTTGTAACTCTAATTTTGTTGATACATTTTCAGAAGAATTGTGTTATGACTGATGCTAGTAGATTTTTTCCTAAAATTTTCAATGACAGAGTAGAAAAATACATTGAAATATGACACAAATCTTGTAGTGGCAGTTTGACCAAAACAGACCTTTCAGTCATGCTCAAAGCTGAATCTACACAGGTTGTTTCCCCTAAAGAAAAAGGCTACAATTGCATGTTGTGTGTCATCCTTCCTTGCTTCTCACAGTGGGTTTTAAAATTATAGTTTCTAATCTATTTTCTTAATAAATGGAATAAAAAAAAAAAAGTAAGAGTAATACATGATTTGTTACAATGAAGTTCTGAATGACAAATTATATACTTTAAATGAGAGCTATTATTTACTTGTCTTGATTACAATTTTTTTAAACAAAATTTGGCAAAATGATTGCATCTTTTGACCACAGACAAATTAATCTAGACTGTATGTGAGCAGCACTATTTTAATGATTTTTAAAAAGTGTAATTAAATTTACTATTGTTTTAAATTTTAAGATTTGTGATAATCATGAAATGAAAAAAAATTGTCTTTTGGATTGAATTTGGTTTTATTCAGAAACATAAGAACATAGAATTCTGTTGTAAAAAGCCATTTGTTTATGGAGTTTTAAATATATTTTTACCTAGGTAACCCAAATGGGAACTGAAGCTGTGTGAGTTAGATAAAGAACAATTTACAGAGCATTTAACTTCTTAAAACGATGCTATGAATTAGATGGTTACACTTTTCATTCTTAACAGCATGTTCTATTGGCTAAGGACCTAAAACAACCTTTGCTCTATCTTCTTGTTGCAAATACAGTGCCATGAAATAGATTGATGTAGTAAATAGTCTGTTGGGAACAGATTTCATTAAATGTTTATAGTGTATCATGAAGTTTACCCAACAATCTAGTATCTAGATGTTTTACAATGTCATTCTTCCTTTGCCAGTGCTGGCAGTGTGAAAGTTATTACAGATTTATAGGTGAGGAAGCTGCCAGTAAAATTAAAACAGCTAACTCTTAAATCAGGTGATTCTCAAGAATTCCTCTGAAAGGCTCCATATAACTACCATGTCATTCATAAATAAGCACAAAATTGTGATGTTAGAAATTTAATTACATATTAGGATCTGTGTTAGAAGAGCATGTAGGTCTTCTAACGTGCGGGTTATCTGATGCCTTTCACTGGTCTTGCATCTTCTGAATGTAAAGAGATTTCTCACAAAATGATACAGGTCTTGCATGCCTGACTCTCTGTCAGCATATTGATCTGATACATGGTCCTTCAATGACCATGGCTATCTAGCAGAGCAGTTACGTATGAGATGTCAAAATACTGTAAATCAGGCCAAAATGTCAGGAAATATAAGCAGGCTTCTGAATGCCCATGGCCCCTCTTTTTCACAGATCAGAAGACCAATGAGGGATAAAATAACTCCTTTTAAATGCTCGCTTAAGAACTCAGGTAGCTAACCCCTGTTTAGCCCTGTTAAAGCAAAACTGCAAAACTGCTTGTGGCTTGTCTGGTGTCTTGTGATTGGTTGGAAATTGGATCATCTTTTCTGCGTTAGATGTACTGATCACAAATATTTGATGAAATTGAAGAATTTAATCTGTGGGCAGAATCTTAAGTCAGATTTTCCTGGTTATTATTGCCTAGATTTATTTATTTATTTTTTTATTTGGAGATGAACTGTAGTAGCATTTTGCTGGTGCTGTTTGTCCATCTTTGCATGACCTTTCTACAAACTGTTTCCTAAAGGAGAAACTCTAGTTTCATCTGAGATTTGAAGGCAGTCATTTTGCTACCTAAATGACTAATTGGCTGTTAACGATCAATTTTCCACAATCTTCCACAAGCTGTTTCTTTCTGTAGTAACACTTAAATATTCTACTGGGAAGGACTGTTTTACACTATGGCAGACATTCTCTGTATAGGCTAGTGTTGAGGGTGCTTACCTGAGATATAGGAGCGCAACAGTGAAGTTGCTGCTCCAGTGGATAGTGACCAAGTGGCACAACTCCAGCAGAGGTGAGATACCACAGAGTGCTTTGGTATTAAGGACTGTGATGTGCATGACAGAGACAGAGTTTGCAAACTCTAACACAACTGAAACTGCCTTCCACATCAGAAACTAATGTCCTGAGCTCTGGAAACTGACAATATCTTAGGATATCTTCCTTTGTCATTCTTAGAAGATCATTGTGGACAAGTCTTTTATGTATAAGATTAGTTTGAAATTATTTATTTTGTGTAAGTTAATTATATACTTATTGAAAAAGTAAATATTTAAACATTAGCGAGTAGTTTTGTGCAGTTTTTCAAATCTGTATCAATATGCTAGTTATTAAAGTCAAAGGTTTTTAACTTTTACTTTTGCCGTGTCTTTGGATATAGAAAAAGTAATGAAGACCTAGATAATGCAGTTATTAAACACTTATTATGCAGGAAAACACAGTTCTTACTGCTGAGAACGTTTTGATTCTGCTTTTGAAGTTATGCATTCTTACTTGAAGAGGTAGCAGTTGAAAGGGGTTAATTTCCCCTGCATTTCAGAGTCCTTAATGCACTTCTTTCCACTCCCTTACAATTTCCTTTACTGCATTTCCCTAATTTCCTGCAATGCATATTGTGTTTGAGATATGTAGTAACTTTGCCTCCAGGTAAATCAGACGCAGTTTTCCTTTATATTCACCCATAATCTCACTATTGTAAGGAAGCTCAGCAAAAAGAAGAAATGAGGAAAAAATGGATGCCCCATTCTAATACTCTTAATATGAATCTAAGTTATACTTGTGTCTTACAGAATAGTGTCTTCAGGTACATTTTCTTCCTTAGGTGGAAATAGGTATTATAGAAAAGGAAGGCTTCTGATGACAACATTAAAGAGCTGGATTACTGCTCCTATCAGGCCTGGCTTGAGGCATTGCCAATTAAGAAATTGCCTGCAAAAGCAAAACTACTTCCTGTGCTGTTGCCTGGGAGAGCCAGTCTGGCTCCATCCACTGCCAGCAAGAGGTTAGGGTATATGGAGATATTTCAGAGTAGAAGAGAAGGCAGAATTCTTCATTCTGTCCAACCACTCTTTCTTTTCTTTGGATTTTAGCCTTCATGGCACAGTCTACCAGGCCCTGGCAAACTTTCAGCTTTTCTTCTCTCTTTCTTGGAGAGGGCAAAAGCTATGTTTTGTGTGGGTTTTTTTCTTTTAACTAGTGAGTAGTTCTTAACTAGCTTCAACTTCTCTACCCCTGCAAAGGGGATGAAAGCAGCGGACTGCCTGTTTCCTCTGTTCTGTCTTTGAGAGTAGGCAAGTTATTGTTCCATCCCAGTTTGGATTTGGTTTCAAAGTTGCATGTGAGATTAATGTGCCCATGATCAACATATTTTTTACATCTTTCAATTAGGAAATAATTGAGATAAAAATCAAGTTAATATGTTGCTTTTATGGATATACAAATAGCTGTGTTTTTAATCTTCAAAATATTTAAGTTCTTTCCCTCCTGGTTGCACATAAACTCTTTTTCAGTATATTATGTGAACATTGGTTTGAGAATATCCAGGAGATTGGAAATACGTTGTTAATACCTTAATGTATAGTTCCATCTGCTGGATGCACATAAACACCTGACATAGACCCATAAACCATTTTAATGGTCTGTCCTGTCACTTGCTGAAACAAGTCCATAAACTTAGTTTTAGACTTTTTATAGTCTCTCAGAATAGACAACAGAAAATTGTACTAGTAGTAGCACTGGCCTAATTTTTTTGATACTGTGCAGTGGTATGAAAATCCCAAAATTCAACACAGAAAATGTGGAGACAGACAGAAATTCACTAGTACCTCTTCTTTGTAGTCATTGTCTGGATATTTGAGGACTAGAGTTCATGTAGTCCCTGTTCTGGTACAAAGCATAACATAATTCTAGAACTTTAGGCCCCATAAGGTCTTACAGAGGTTGTTTAAGAAGGTTCGTTATCCCCTGTTTTTATGTGTGTTAATAGGTAGTAAGTATGGGGCCAAAGTGCTGAGATTACCTAAATAACTAGAATGCTTTTAAATGACATGGAGGGCTTCAAGGCAGTAGAACAGTGGTGGAGGTGGAATGTTTAGAAACCTACACTGGTATTGCAAGTTGGGAAATACAAGCTACCATTTCAGTGACACAGCAATGCAGAAAGACCCTGCACTTGTTTCCTTTGGAAATATTCAGATTATGAAGTCTGATTTTTTTTTTTTTTTTCCTCTGGTTTTTCTGGAGAATCTCCCAGCTGTCTGCAAATAATTTTTGTACATTTCAGAAAAGATGGGAGGATTGAACATGTAACAGTGTTCTTTTCACTAAATCATACCTAACATGGAAGAGATTGTTAATAATAACCAACAAGAAAATTTCAAGGTGACTGAAATCCCCTCTTCTAGCTGTTTAAGCTTTTATCTTACAATGTTCTAATAGCACACTTTCATTACTCTTAGAATTACCTAAGCTAGACAGTACCTGAAATTGTGATATTAAATCTAAATTGAAAAAATAATTAAAATTCTCTAGCTTAAAAATAGTCTGGCACATACTGGATAAGCATCAGTAAATCAGATGAGTTCTGATTTACCTGACCTAAATTCCACTTAGGTGTGTATGGCATAGTTCTCTTGTTTGATATTTTTTCTGAACGCTTGGAACCACATATGGATGTAACAGGTGAATGGATTTTTGTGTAATAAGTGATTTTAATAAGTATAATTTGGTGATCTGGACCATAATGACACTGTTTCAGATATTCAGTTAGATTAATAATTATTAGTTGAATTCTATAAATGCTGAATATATTTTCACATTTCATGAAAATACCACCTAATTGTCTTTCTCTTTAGAATATTTATTAGACAGACAAATGTCATTATTTTTATCATGCCAAAAGAGTTGTCTGCTTTTGTTTACTGCTTTTGTTTGTTTCTTCTCTAGTGAGAAGCCAAAGGACACTTAGACCTATGTCTTTTGAAAAAAGTTGTTGAACAAAAGCTACTGTTTTGATTTTTGCCCATATTCAGCCTGTTAAAGGTAGCAGCAATGACTTTTTGCCTCAGTGGGGGATTGTATTAGACTAAAAATCAACAGAACTAGACTGCACATGTAATTTGATTTAACATTTTCATCTGTGAGCTAGCACTGCTGGTTTTGTGTTAAATTCAGAGGTGGTCCTGATTTCTAAAAGACTGTGGGGGTGCTGAACCCCTCTTTCAAAGCCAAGACTCTTAGATAAAACATGAAATATTACTGAGTAGTACACTCATACAAAGAGTCATAATTGTACATAGACAGTACAAGCTTAATATAAGATTCATATCTTCTTCTTAGGTATTTACAAGGTAAATGTACAAGACAAGCCCACTGGCTAGGAAGACAGATGACCCTCAAGAAGTGTAGACAGACACAGGAAAGAGTGAAAGACATTTTCTCTGTGTGTGTGTTTTTATACACATAGAAACACATTTCTATGTTTACAACCACAGTGACAAAACTTGAAGAGGAGAAACAATCCTGGCTAAGAGCTTGGAAAGATGGCACACAGCTGCCTGTTTTAAAGACATACTTTCTGTATGGCTGTGAACCTGGCAGTCTGAGCATCAGTTCTTTGCTTATAAAATGGGGTTGATAGCTTTTAGTTCTAGATTAAGATGTTGTGAAGATTGATAGACCAAGTAGTGCGATGATAAGAATGCATGCATTTTTATAAGGGTAGACAAATAGTGTTTCTGTTCCTAGAAGTGAATTTGTAGAAGAAGAAATGCCAGATACAGGTGTAGGAGAGGCTGAAACTGAGGATGAAAATCTTGAATCTCATGCAGCAAAAGCAGGAAACAGGGGGAAAGACTTGGAGACAAGGCAGTTGTGGTTGTGTGTCAACGTGGCCTGCAGGGTGATGTGATGTGTTTCCACTTATTTTGTGGGCTGCTTAGGTGTGAACCAGCTCCGGATGGAATGCTCTGTTGCTATCTTAGCACTGGGTCCCGGCCAGTAGGATCTGATAATGTGGATATTGCTTAGAACTAGTGAGATCCAAATGGCAGGGAGAACTTGGCTTTGTCTGCAAATGACCTGTATGCATAGCCCCAGCAGGGAAAATGGGATCTGCCATGGTCAAAAATACCTTGGATACTTCACAGGGAAAGGGCTGGTTGCAAGTCTAGGGAGCATAACGTCCCTGTAGTTAGTGCAAGTAAAAATAAAGCGGCAACTTAATTGGGCTGACTTTTCTTATCTGCACTCCTAATGTTTTCCAGAATTTAATTATCCTGGATCCTCTTGTAGTGAATGAAGAGAAAATAAGGCCATCACTAGAGAAACGTCTGGAAGCTATTATCAGTGGAGCGGCTTTGCTAGCTGATTCTTCCTGCACGCGTGATTTTCATCGAGAACGCATCATTGCTGAGTGCAATGCTATTCGCCAAGCTCTCCAAGATCTGCTTTCTGAATACATCAACAATGTAGGTAACCAAACTGTTTTCCTTTTTTTAATGTCTGCCTCAAAGCCTGTTTTAGTGTATCTTAGAATTTACCTATAATTAGGGTAAATTAGTGTTTAACCTATATATTTCTCAACATGCACTTTAAAAGGTTGAAAGGAACATTTTTCTGCGTAGATCTAATCAAACGCTAAATACAGATCCCCAAAATGAGTATGAATCGTATTATATCATACAGTCTGTGGAAAATGCTGTATTGTAGATACAGTGGGCACGTTTAGGTGGTTTTATGGTTATTGTGAACTGTCACCAGTACAGAACAGACATAATCCATCATACTCTGGCAATAAGAATTTCTTCATAATGTCACTTCCTAGACCAGAGTTTTAAAATGTAATCTCTGTTTCTGTAGAAAGCAACAATTTAAATAATAATTTGTTAAAGCATAAGTAATCTGTTAGTATAACTTTTTAAAGTATAGCATTCACACTACTACCTTTGCTCTGTGTAAAATAACAGAGTTACAAGTGTAAAAATGACTCAATTGCTAAATTAGAAAGCTAGGACTGTTTGGTGAACCGAAAAGGAATCTGGTTGTTGTGCGTTTAGGCCAATTAATCTGTGAATTTTTGAAAAGGAATATAGTTTGATTATGTTTTAAAAATAACTATTTGATTTAAAGAACAGATTTGGCACTTTTTATGTCTGGCAGTTAAATGATAAACCAATGGAGACTCAGATACTGTTAATATGGGTACACAGTGTTAATATCATGCTTTTCCTCTGGAAACATTTTCTGTAGACATACTGTTTTCTACAACAGACTCAAGATGATTCTTCAAGCGCATTGAGAGGATAATTGTATGATACAGCTATTTGTTTCTTTCTTGGAAAGCTGAAATTCCTTTCTATTCTTTTAAGTCATACTGGTTATCCCAATCCAAAGCTGTTCTAATGAGACTGTTTTCTTGATCTTATCCTATTGTTATTAGGATAACAAGACAAAGGGACCAAGATAATCTATGCATAACAGATGTTTTTTCATTTCACGGATCTTGTACTTTTTGATACTTTTTATTTATTGGGGGGCAGGTTGGAATTTACAGCTGATTTCTTTCATTTTCTGTGACATCAAGTTGTTTCAATCCCTATACTGGATAAAGATGCTTTCATATTTTTACCTAAAATCTAGCTGCAGTTTCTGTTGAATGCAACAAAATTCTTGAACCTCTTCGGTGATGCTTTACACAGGGGTTAACTATGCGAGATTTCTTTAACATTCTAAGCTAACTAGAGCTAGTCTTTTATACGTTCTTGTAGCAGGTGTCTATTGTGGTATCTGTTCTAGAGTGGATCAGGTTTGCTATTAAATGACTGAAAGTTTAATAAGGGGAGGCATCAACCTTTACCAGTTGGACTTGATAACCTTAAAGGTCTTTTCCAGCCTAAATGATTCTATGATTCTAACCTGTGGTAGCCAGAGCACATGGCAGAATGCAGATGTGGTGTAGAGCAACCCATATTAATCCAAAAGGTCACTGTGGGTTTGTTGCAAGAACTCTTTATGGAAATTCTACGTCTTGCAGGAGTAAACCTATGTTATTGTAAGTTAAGTGGTGTTAGAATCTTGGACTCTTGAAATAAAATTGTGATTATAATTGCTATTTCAGAAATAATCTTGGGGTTTAGGGTTACATAATGCAGACTGAGGGGAAAAGAATACATAGGCCACTCCACTGATGAGAAAGTCAGGAAGCAGCTATTTAAATATGGGAAAAAGGGAAAGTGTCATATAATTTGCTGCAGAACACCATGTCTGCACAAGGTGGCAAAGACAAGGATGGAAGCAAAAAGGAAGAAATACATAAAATTTAAAAGTAATAGGTATTGTACTAGGGTTAAATGACAGGAGTGAATGTAAAGTTTTTAGTTTATTTTAGTACTCTTGATCTGCTAGTACAATTATTATTGATCTCAGTGGAAAAACTCTCACCAAGAATAGTTTATGGCTGTTACTGAGACTAGATTAAATGGGTTTTTCAATGAGAAAGATTATCAGGTGTCACTTACTTTATTTCACAACTCTAAGTCACTGAAGAATAGATGATAGATCCAGGAGACAGTGCTGATTTATCACGGTTTTCTGGGCTCTTCTATTAATAATTTCAATAAGCTATGACTGTGAATTGAATGAGCTATAAAAATTATGCCAGCCATTTGTTAACATAGTACAATTTAAGGATTAGGTTGCAATTCCTGTCTTTTCCTTTAGAACGCTGTTGAACTCCACAAGCAATCACATTGTCTATGTAATACTTTATGTAAGTTTATGTGTATATTCTTGTGGTGTATTTGTGCCCTGTGCCCAGTGAAGTGCAGGGGCTTTGTACCACCGCTTGAGAATGGAAAGTTTTCCTTGCCCACTCTCCACAAAGGGCATGCTTTTGCTCCTGTCCTCATCCTGATGGTGTATGGTTCACAAAACATAACCTACGCACTATCATTTCAGTTCTTCTCCGTCACTCTGCTGACTTGCAGGAGTCAGCTGCTTAGATTTTTTCTGGATATGTGTCTGTCTTTCTTGCTTGTATATTTGGTTACTTAAGGCTTTTTCCTATCCGAGTGTTGCTAGTGGGAGCTGCATTGCTCCAAAGACACCACACACAGTAAGTGCCACCTTTGCAAATCCTTCTCTAGCAGCTGGTTTGCCATGAAGCTGTATGAGTCGCATTGACACTGGCAACATCCAGTCTATCTCTAAAGCCCCTGGCTCTGGTGCTGATGGTAGATGTGGTTGGCCTACATGGTAAGTGTTCACCTTTAACAGGATCATTGCCCAGGACTTGAGTGCCTGCATTTTGTGTAAGTTCTACATCGTCTGGTGGTTTGTTTTTTTTTTTTTCCTTTGAAACTAGCCTCCCCCCCAATTATTCAAAGTCTCTAGTAAGCCTTAAGGACACCAAGTGAAATCAAGGGCCTATTGGTGTCAGTGATAAAATTTTGAGTTTTTATTACAAGCTGGGAGAAACATCTTTTCAACAGATAATGCCTTTTATGTCAGTGGCTGTTTTTCACAGAGGCTGTATCACAGTGAGATGATCCAACGGGAAGTTAAGCAAAATGTTCTTTACACTAATAAAGACCCACTCTGTCTCCAAGAATCTTTAAGTTTTTCTGTTTGCAAAGTAATTCAGACAGGTAGTAAATTGCAAATATATTTATAATTCTTCTGAAAGGCAGCAATTTTTTTTCTTGTATTTTGGAATTATTTGTGTACTATTGTTATCCTCTCTGAATTTTACTCATTGACATATATTGTTAAGGGATAAATTTGCATTTCAGGACATCAGATAATAGGAGTTACTACTGTGAATTTGAATGGCAGAATCATACTATGGTGTGTGGATAATAACGTATCCATACAAGCAATCATTTTGTTCCAGTAATAAGCACTTGTGTTTTCCTAATGACATGTTCTTGTCTTATGTCTGCTCATCCTTTATAATGAAAAGTTGTTTATTACATTGGAGTGCAGCAGTACTAACTCCATGTTTCTTGAGTTCTCTGTCTGCTTTTACTTCCAGTCACAATAGGGATATGCGCTTATCTGGGTGATCAAAAGGGATAATAGAATTATGATTGAGTGTAGGTTAAAGGGGCTGCTGCGAGCAGCAGTTAGGATGATTGCAGGCACTGCTTTCTCTGCTTTCATTAAATAGGGAGGGTATATCTGAATAATTATTCTGTACCCACTGTAAAGATCGCTGGCTAGATTTTTCAGACATGGCTGAAAAAAGGTTGGTAAAGAAAGGTCAGATATGGTATGATAGCTGCTTTCTTGAATTCTGGTTTCCTTACTTTTGAAATGTTGTTTCATGATATTTGACCTTTATTAATTTCTCAGCTTATTCTGGTTATTGGTTTTGGATGTGTGTGTATCTATATATACACACACACTGTTATGCATACTGGGCCAGTATACTTTACACCTGTTCTGATAGATTGTGATTTCATTCGTGTGTATTTCAAAACCTTCTGTTTCTTACCTAGGTTTTTAAGTCAAAATTACCTAAGTGTTTGGGTCAAATAATGTTAGTAAAATAGTTTGCATTGTAATTTTCAAAATTTTTACATGTTTTTAGGACTTCTATCCTTAAAAATAGTTTCAAATGAAAATCTGAAATGTTGAGATCTGAAAATATATTTATAGAAACAATTTTCTTTTCATTTTGAATACATTAGCAAACTTTATACAGATTTGAAAAACACATCAGTGCCGCAGAATAATTTCTCCTGTTAAAAAATATTTCACAGAATGTTTGACACAACATTCACAGAAGTGTGTGACTATGCAAACTAGCAACAACTTAGTAATTTGGTCTGAAGTTTTGGATGCCCCTGTGCTACTTGTGCCATACGTGGTGGTGGCTGTTGCTGCTTGCTGTACCACTGCTATACCGTGTGTGTGGCATTGCTCTACTGAGTGTGGCTTGGAGCAGAGCCAAGCCATCCCTTCTTATGCCAGCAGTGGTTCCAGTCTCTTAATGAGACTTTTAAGAATATGGAAGGAGACTGATGATACATTTTACCTGGAGACCAGATCAGGAAGTGGACTGAAGTTGACCACATTGTACATATTTATATTACATATCCAGGGTACTGATTATCAAGCCCTGACCATCTACGTAGTCTAAGGGCAGGCCAAGCTGACTATAAATCTCATCTGCTTTTGTCAGACAGCATTGGCCCACTCCAGGAATGGTGCTGCAAGGGAGATGAATTAGTTGGTGGCAGATAGCGAAGGACCTGTATTGCATGTAGGGCATACTTGAATCTCACTGGGAATGCAGTTGTTGGATCATTATCTCCTTGGGTTCCCTGAAAGTTCTCTGAAGTCTGTTGCTTCGCAACAGGTTTGTATGCACAGCTTCTGGCTGTGGCACACATTCGGATTTGAGGCATATTTGGATCTGAGCATGTAATGTGAAATGCTGTGAGGATGATACTAGGAGCTAGGATCCCTGAAAGTAGGGGGGCACTTGAGATGGGGAGTGAGCTGGACTGTGCTGAGCCCTCTAAGGAAAAGGTATGCAGTACAGAGTTCTCTGCAGCCGTGGGGAAGATCCAGCTGCAGGGAAGTGGATAGCTGGGACTTGTGCAGTTCTGTCTGTCTAGATTTCAAATTGTAATTGTTGTTCACTTACTAGAACCTGAGCATTGGAAATTCAAAACAAGAAAATGGATTGTAAGCCAGGAGCCTTTATTTATTTATGGCATGGTTCTGGGCCTTACCCTTTGTCTCAATTCATAAATTTGAGTGCTGAGAAGTGCTAATGCCTTGCTTTATGCCTATATTGAGTACTCTTCAACACCAGCTTAAGGTCTGACCCACTGTCTCTGTAGAGACTGCCTGTGATTGATAGCGTTTTGTGCCGTGCTTGCTCTTTTAAAGTGGAAGGACATATAGATATCTCAAACTTCATGTTATTTGTACTTTAATGGTTGCTGATGAAGACTTTTAATGGTTCTCTGGATAGAGGGAAGGCAAGACACTTCGGTTTATCATCATAGTGGTGCAGTGTATCTTGCTTTTAAGCTACTTAGTCTTGTTCTGAGCAACAGTTTTTTCATTTCAGTGCTCGGGGCAACATTTTCAGTAGTTCTGGAAATTGCAAGAATTCCTCAGAAAGAGTTGTTTCAGATTGAAAAAAAGATTCTGTTCAGCTTAAAAAGGGAACGTTCCATATTTTTAATTTAGAGAATCACCTTGTAATCTTTATTAGATATTTGCATCTCTTGGGACTATTTTCCCTTAATTATCCATGTGCTATAGCTGCAGAAAAGTGGATTACATAGTTAATAATATGTATATGAAAAGACTCGTAGTCCGTAAATAAGAAGTTAGGGTACAGAATGGTATCTCTTACCAGAGAAGATCCACATTGCATGAATCAAATAAGCAAACTTGGTAAAAAGCTCCAGACACTTCATATCTGCCTACAGCTCTTTATTGTAAAGCTTATGTTCTCCATTCACATAAGGGTTCACCTAACCTTATGCTATCGGACATGCTTCAGAGAACACAGGCTATTTCAGAAAACAATGTTTGCCACTATTTAAGTGTCATTAATATTGGGGTAATTTGCATTTAGGTTTTGGAGTGGGGGAATAGTGAGCGGTTTAATATGAGTATTTTTTTAATAGTATGCTGAAAATGGATTTGGAATGTATTATTTCATTCATAAATACATTTTTCATGACCTAAACCTTAAACCTTTTCATCTCAGTACCTGCCAGCTACTGTTTGCTCTTCTATGGAAAACTGCTATGGTGATGTGTGTTCAAATTTTGTTGTAAGAGATCTTCTTGCCAGATATCAAAAGTTTTACAAGCAGTCCACAGATCTTATATTGATAAGTATGTGTATTTTACCATCTTCACATTGTTTGTCCTTTTTTGTTGTTGCTGTTGGTGAAACTGCTGGAAGGACATTACCAGTTCTGCTAAGGCATGTACATCTTTTTACAGAGCTCCAAAACACTGTTTGATTGTGGCTTCCAGTGAAACTGTCTCTGTAGCTACATGGTATTGTGAATCTGTAAAACTGATAATTTGGTTCATTAATTAAAAAAATCTTAAGAGCTGTGACTGAAGAAATACATAAAGGTACAAAGCTGTATATGAAAATGCATTTAGCTTGATGAGTCTTTAACTTTCTCTGTATGGTGAAAATGATTCCAAACAATCATATGTGAGACAATTGAAGAGTACAGCAACTGTTTAGAGTTATGATAATGTGTTATTTGTTCAATAATATACTTCAGTGATGGATGCTCCAAAGTGTTGCCAGTAATATATGTCTAGGGAGCGAAGAATAGGGGACTGTTTGACTTGTCCTTCTTGGTTACTTCTGCTTTCTTTTACTAATATGTAACTTGAAAATTTCTGTGTAATTGCACTTTGGTTGAAGAAATGAGCCCAAACCTGGCAGACCAGACTAGCCAGGGGGTTCGAAGAAATCCTTTGTTAAAGTATTCAAGAACAGAATAGCTGTTGGTTATTCATGCAAGTGGGTGAACTAACTGACTTCCTGAAATCCTTTTTTTCTGTATTTTTATATAGGAACATGAACAAACAGAGCTTGTATTCACATCTTTTTGTAAAAAGAATGGATTCAAATGTTCTTACTTTACTGTCCTCTTCATATTCAAACATTTAAAAAACCCCTGCTGTTCCAGAGAAGTTTGGAAGTTAAGCATAGCAAAATGTAAACTATAAAAAATTCAGTGTGTGGATGGGAAGTGTCACTCAGATTATTCTTATTCAGGGTTTTTTTAAATGACTTTGTAGAGTATTATGTTTTCAGAAAAAAGGACTTCTTCCAGTAAAATTGGTGTGCCCCTATGGCATATTATGTTGTCATTTATGCAGGAAAACATGTAGTTTTCATAATTCTGTTGTTGACATTCATAGAATCATAGCAAAGTTTGGGTTGAAAAAGACCTTAAAGAACATCTAGTTCCAATCCCCCAACCATGGGCCGGGACACCTTCCACTAGACCAGGTTCCTCAGAGCCCCATCCAGCCTGGCCTTGAACGCTGCCAGGGATGGGGCATCCACAGCTTCTCTGGGCAACCTGTGCCAGTGCCTCACACCTGCACAGTAAAGAACTTCTTCCTAATATCTAATACAACTCTACCCTTTTTCAGTTTAAAACCATTCCCCGTTGTCCTGTCACTAGAGGCCCCTGTAGAAAGTCCCCCTCCAGCTTTCTGGCAGGCCCCCTTTAGGTACTGCAAGGCTGCTCTAAGGTCTCTGCAGAGCCTTCTCTTCTCCAGGCTGAACAACCCCA
The DNA here is from genome assembly GCF_023638135.1 of Falco biarmicus. Classification (NCBI taxonomy): domain Eukaryota; kingdom Metazoa; phylum Chordata; class Aves; order Falconiformes; family Falconidae; genus Falco; species Falco biarmicus. The sequence continues at coordinate 38,312,906 of NC_079296.1, forward strand.
AGTCTCCCAGCCTGTCTTAGCAGGAAGAGATGCAACAGCCCCCTGATCACCTTTGTGGCCTCCTCTGGACTCGCTCAACAGGTCCATGTCCTTCTTACATTGGGGGGGGCAGAGCTGAACGCAGGACTCCAGGTGGGGTCTCGTGAGAGCGGAGCAGAGGGGGAGAATCGCCTCCCTGGACCTGCTGGCCACGCTGCTTTTGATTCAGCCCAGGATGTGGTTGGCTTTCTGGGCTGCCGGGGCACGCTGCCAGGTCCTGGTGAGCTTCTCGTCCACCAACACCCCCAAGTCCTTCTCCTCAGGGCTGCTCTCAACCCATTCTCCACTCAGCCTGTATTTGTGCTTGGGATTGCCCCCACCCACGTGCAGGACCTTGCGCTTGGCCTTGTGGAACTTCATGAGGTTTGCCCAGGCCCACCTCTCAAGCCTGTCAGAGTCCCTCTGGATGACGACCCTTCCCTCCAGTGTGTCGACTGCACCACACAGCTTGGTGTCATCAGCAAACTTGCTGAGGGTGCACTCGATCCCATTGTCCCTGTCACCAGCAAAGATGTGAAATGGCACCGGTCCCAGTACCGGTCCCTGAGGAGCACCACTCATTACTGCTCTTCACTTGGACATCAAGCTCTTGACCACCAACTTTTTGACTGCGGCCATCCAGCCAATTCCTTATCCACCAAGCGGTCCATCCATCAGGTCCATGCCCCTCTGGTTTAGAGACAAGGATATAGTGTCGGACAGCGCCAAATCTTTGCATTGGCCAAGTACTTAGTTCAGTGGACTTTGAACACTCCTACAGTGTGTTTTCTTACATTTTATATGCAGTATGTGTAACTGAAAATTATTTTTCTAAATGTTAACTTTGGTCAAACATTTAGTTTTATAGAGAAATTAAATATGAACTGTTCAAGAAGATGTTTTTAGTGTGCTTAAAATACAAAAGTAGTCTCGTGAATTCCCCAAGTAGATTTACAGTTGAAAAATAAGCTGCATTTAAATTTACCTGATTATAGATGGTCTTATAGATTTTGCAACAAATTTTGGATCTGTGCATGTGAGCTAGAGAAAGATAATGAAAGATTTTTCTATTCTTAAGCCCTGTTTTTCATTTAACGGTTCTGAGCCAGGCTATTTCAGGATTAATCGGATCTTAACTCAAGGCTTGCATTGAAGTAATGTAGCGTGATGAGCGACTGATGGCTCTGTAGAGGATGATTCAGTACAATAGTCAGTAATTTGTATTTGGTATACCTGACAGGACTGGAAATATATTGGATTGCTGTAGACTAATTTTTTTCAGGGAACCTTCAATAAAGTAGGATTTTCTCTCTCCAAGATGAAATAAATCATTGGTTATGGTAATAAACAACCATTAAAAATAAAAATTAAAGTACTTGTTAACTCAACATCTACCTAGCTGTTTAATTTACTTTTTTTTCCCCCTTTTTTTATAGTATATGGAAAATGGTTGTCATTACGTGAGGTTTTTCTTAACCAGTTTCCTATTTTCTGGAGGATTTTAAAGACTGATCATTTTGCAAAATGTTAGTATGCCATTTCTAGGAACATTACCGGTCTGGTGTTTCAGAATGCATTTGTCTTGTCTTTTATCCTTTATCTAGGACAGCAGATTTTTGTTGTCCAAATATATTTCTAAGTTTTATTCTGCTTCAGGTTAAAAGATATTTACTTCTTGTTTATGCAACACTTTTTTATTGAAGAGATCAGTCATTGATAGTTTAGAGAGCTCTTCATTTGTCTGCAATATCTATATTCTCTTAAGACCAAATCCAACTTTTTAATGAAACACTTATTTTTTCTAAACAAATCCCAAATGCCTTAAATTATTTTTAAAAAACCCTTAATTGCTAAATATTGTAACTTACACTATCCCATATATCTCCATGTAATCTTTAAACACTGGTTCAGTGTGGTAGCATGCTGAGTGTTTAAGCTGACTTGAGTCAGACTTCTAACACTTTCTCCTGTAACGCAAAGTGATGAAGTATGGACTAGCTACATTGTGAGGTGGTATGAAAGTGCTGTGCTCAATGGGGTGGGATCAGCAGCATAGATTCCTGCTAGGGGTGTACTCCTGGGGTCAGTGCTGGGTCCAGTACTGTTTAACTCATTAATGTCCAAAGTGATGGAGAGTGCACTGTCAGCAAACTTGTAGATAATGCAGAACTCGGAGGAACGGCTGATACACCAGCTGATTGTGCTCCCTTTAGAGGGACCTCAACAGGCAGGAGAAAAGGGCTGACAAAGAACCTCATGAAGTTCCACAAAGGGAAAGACCAAGCCCTACACCAAGCTGGGCACGAGCCAGCAATGTGCTCTTGCAGCAAAGGCCAAGAGCCTGCTGGGCTTCATTAGGAAAAGCATAGCCAGCAGGTCAAGGAGGTGATACTTCACCTTTACTGAGCTCTGGTGAGAGACATCTGGAGTGCTGTGCCCAGTGCTGGGCTCTCCTTTGTACACAGCTATACTGGATAGAGTTTAGTTGGAAGGCTGTGAATCTGGCTGAGGATTTGGAGCATTGACTGTACAAAGAGAGGCTGAGAGCTGGGGTTGTTCAGTCTGGGGAGCAGAAGGCTCTAGGAACATCTTACAGTATGTACAAATATCTGATGAGAGGGAGTAGAGAATGCAAAGGTAGACACGTCTGAGGGTTTCCTAGTGACAGGACAAGAGGCAGTGGCAGAAACTGAAATACAGGAAATTGCATTTAAACAAGAAACTTTATTTTCTGTGATAGTGATTGAACACTGGAACAGGTTTCCCAGCGAGGTTGTGGAGTTCCAATCCAAAACCCAAATGAACATGGCTGTAGTTGACCGTGCATTGAGCAGTGTGTTGGATTGGATCATCTCCAGACATCCCTCCTGACTTCAGTATGAGAAGTTTGATTCTAAACATTTGAATAAATCCCAAAGTCTGTGCAACTTGTGCAACTTCCTGGATGTCCCTTCCAGCTTCTTTTAATGTAAAGTAAATCCTGTTATTTACTAATTTAAGATAAAAAGATACTCCGGTAATGAGGGTAAGACAAGAAATTACGTGAAGTAGTAAACCCAAAGTTTCTTTAATTTGAATAATCTCTGACAATCTTAAGGTAGAGAAAGGAAGAGTGGTTACTAATTTGTGTGCTGGTTAATCCTCTATATAAAACAAAGGTTAGAATGACACCTTGAATTCCTTGTAGAAATAATTCAGGAAGTGGTTGATTAAAGCCTGTCCCTATGAATTTCATCAGCTATAATGCTGAGATCTACTGTGTGGATAAAATCAAATGCTTTTTCTTGTAGTTACTCAATTTTTAGATATTTGCATGCCAGCAACCTATGAGATGCTGCAGTTCTTAATTTATAGAACCAAAGGTGACTTCTTTGATGGAAATGGAGATAGCTGCATAGTTCTGGACTGGCTTTTCAACTTAATTTCTGGCCTAATTTCTGCTGATCTTTTTTTGTGAGGAATGAATAGTGGAGCTTTATGTGAAATAGCTTATGTTCACTTTTGATTAAATCAGTACTGTATCATAAAACCATCGTTGCATACAAATTTCTAATGCTTTGTCTTTACTGTTCAGCCAGATCTTAAAACTGTGATTTAAAAGAGATCGGGGACACGAGGATCTAAATCCAAATTCCACATTTCCATTTTCTTTCTGAGAAGAAAATCAAAACATGTCTTAAGGAACAAAACCAGATCCTTTTCTGTGGTCATAAACAACATTTATTGGCACTTCCTTTTTAATTTAAATTTTATTTCAGTGGATTCATTTCCAGTTGTTGTTTCTCTATCTGATGTGCCACTCTTTCTTAATTAACTAAAATGGAAGAATATTCTTTTGTATAATTGCATTTGTGACCAGTGTGTGATCAGAAGACTAGAGAAGTAAACAATCAAACCAACCACCACCATCGTATTAATTAACAAAAACAAAACCAAAAAAAGTTCTTTCACGATCAGCTTTTCTCAAGCACTGTTTCTCGCAGTTGTTTTCTAAGCCTGTGTTGCCAATTGGCACTTTTTCTTTCTGTTTGAGTTTGTGAAGAAAATAAATGTTTCAAATCAGACAGCTGCAATGCTTAGTAGAATACATTAATGTAAATTATTCTAATTACTCTGTTTACTTGAAAATCCTTGCTATCTTAGGTTATTCTAATTATTTTTAACATTGTTCATTATAAGTAGCAAAAATTAAAGAAAATTTATATGAAGATGGAAAGAAAGGATAAGCCAGCTACTTAACTAGGGGCTGTACTTGAGAATAATCAAGGACTATCTTTTCTATCAATTAGTGATGCCTCTGATTTTCTTAAAACCCTTTATATTGTATAGGAGGTACTATCAGTCTGCAGAAGGAGATAACTGGTAAAGGAATCCCTCCCTCTGTTCTCTTACTGAATGTATTTAGCTCTTTGCAGGAGAAGTGAATAATATTCAATTTGAATTCCATGTAAATAGGAGAAAATAAATATAGTAATTAAATACACCCTGGAAGCAGTTAATGGAAAACAAAACTGGAGTCCAAGGTAAATGCCTTCTCTGGAAACTTGATTAGGACTCTTTTTTTGGTTTTGTTTTTATTATTATTATTATTTCTTCATACAGAAAAAGATCACTGTATTATTAATGTGTCTTTACTAACTGTACGTATGCACAAATGGACAGTGTATACATGATAGAAGATATGGACACAAGCAATAACTGCTTTGGTTTGGTAATGATGTTTCCAGTCTATTGGTTGGAATAATAAGGAAGAGAAGTAGGTGAAAACTTTGCAAAATCCCTGTAGAAAGTGTGAACTAAATGAAAACAAACAACGACTGGGTAAAGGAATCATGAAATGCTGTATGACAGTTTATAGCCATTTTTTAAGCAGGCAAGTTCATAATGACATATTTTATCCTTGCTACAATTGGCTAGGAAATGGAGCTTTTATTTCTTGGTTCTCAAGTTACTGGAAAACTTTTTTATTCTAATTCTAAAAAAAGAAAAGGCCTCATAATCTTCTGGATTCTGCCAGGCACCTCCTGTGTTCAACTGTGCACACATTAAAGCAAGATGTCTAAATGAATCACACTGCGATGTCTTAGGCGATGGTGACTGATATTACCAAGATTATTACCATTTTTTTACCTGTCCACTCCTTAACAGCTGTGGACCAACTGACCAGACTGTTGAGATGAGAGATGAAGTATTATTCTAGATGCCAATGGGAAACCAGAGTGCTGTTGCGTATAAGTGAACATGCAAAATCTGAATAAGCCCCAGGTAAGGCTGCCAGGTTCTTAGGCTGTTTGGCTCCTTAGTTATTGTGAGCCTCAGAACACCTGCCTCTCTCAGCTGTACGAACAGAATTTTTGTAGAGCAAGATTACTCAGGGACTGGTACCTCCAGGTTCTTCCCAGAACTGACTGGGAGCAGTGGATCTGAAACTTTCAGGTTTTGGTTCCAAGGCCATCTTGCAGAGCTGGCAGGGCATATGCTTGTGTTTTGTCAGCTGTTGTGCTTGCTCTGTTTCCATGGAATATTCTGCTTTTGATAAACTAGAAAAATTCAATAAAAGAATGATTCCTCTGGAGAATTTCTAGTCAGCTGTATTCTGGATTTCTGATGTTGTGCTTCGATTTCTACTATGTTTGTTTTCCAGTTAGTCTGTAGACTGTTAGTGCCATTTTAAATGTTTGATAGAATTGTAAGCAAGTAGTAAGCCCTCTGACTACTTAATTTTTTCTCTGTAGCTATCATCAATATTAACTTAATCATTGAATCTATTAGTTAAAATACAATTGTATGATGTTTTAGGTTATGAGGGACATCTGACATCTGGTGACACTCCCTGCCCTAGATCAGGTTACCTGAGGCCATGTTCAGTCAAGGCCAGATTTTTAAGGATGCAGATTCCACTGACTCTAGGTGCCTCTTCCAGTGTTTTATCATCATTGTGAAGCACTTTCCCCCTGCTCTGTCTCATCAGTTTCCCTTTCCCCCTTGCTTTGCTTTGATCTAAGTGCTCAGTTCAGCTGGAATAGGTAGCCCCATTGTGTACCCACATGTTTGTGCTGTCAGCCACTCAGGTCCATCCCCTTGCTTGTGCTAGTTCTGATACTTGTTACCCTGTCTGTCAGCCCGGTCAGCTTGCCAAAGTGACTATTTGCTTGTTCTTGTTGGATTAATTTTCTTTCACTTTACTGAGCTGAGTCAACCTCTGAGAAGGGCGCACAAGCTCTATATACACGCCCAGGGAAAGAGGAATTAGTTACTCAGAGTGCTGAAGTGGGCTACTTGAGCAGAACTGTCCTTTTTGTGGGCTGTGAGCTGTTAACTCAGTCCACCCTAGGAAATCAGAAAGACTCCTGCACTTTCTTCCTTATCCACCTGACTCGTTATCCTTTCCTGGCAAGGTGTGTGTTATGAACTCATTCTTAATACTTACTTTAAGCCTCATGTTGCACCCTTAGACACGTTCTCGTGCACCTGCTAGTCCTTACAGCTAATTCCTCCTTAGAAAGCTTAGAGGAGTTTTTCCTTCCTGAGTTTTCTCTAGTTTTCTCTTCCATAGGAAAATAATGTGTATTTAATGCAGAAACTTGAGCCTGTTTCACTTGCTTGGATATGCCAACACCTCATTTCACATTAACAGCTGCTCTTCTCAGAAACAGCAGAGTCTACTGACTCCTTTCACCTGTTTTTGTGCTTTACGGATTTGCTTCAGTATAAAAAGAGTTTTATGCTGGTCTATATGTTCAGCATGTATCTGTAGATTGTAATCGGCTCTTGGTTGAGACAAAAAATAAAGATGTAATTAGCCAGATTGGGGAAACTGTTTTTTTAGAAACACACTGTAACTGAATGGCATGTGGGTTGTGTATGAGCTACATGTTGGCAGTTTCCAAGTATGAGGTTAAAGAAGGAGGCAGATGACATTCCCTTGAACATACATCAAAAAAAGAAAAAATGTATTAGTAGGAGTATCACTTGCAACATGGGGAGGTGGCAATCCTATTCTTTAACACTGGTGAGGACAGCAGTTAATTGGGTGATATAAATCAGTCTTCTGTATATTCATAGACATTGTCAAAGAGTTTGGCTTTTCCATGTCTGGAGCAAAAATGATATTTGGCAAGTTATTCAAATGTGGCAAAAAATATTCAGATTACTTGCCTGTCGTTTATTTAGATACAGCTCCAGTGGGATACTGCTACAAACCCAAATAGTTATTACAACTTAATTAAAATATGGAGGTTGAAAAAATAACTCAGAGGAGTGTTTTAGATTTTTGTTTTGACCATTAATTCAGGGTAAAAGTTTTAATTTTTTTATTCTCTAGTTCATTATTGTAGTGGAGAAGCTGTGTGTGTCTGTGATATAGATCTATAGGCCAACCTGTAAATCTGGAATCATGCATCGCTTGCAAACAGCCAGGATATGATCCTGTTCTTAGTATTCCCTCTGGCTGGTGGTGACAGGAGCAAGTAAATGAGGAGGAGTTTGAAAATAGTGTCATGGGATTGCTGTGAGATCTAGCTCTGTACTTAGGACAACCTTATAACATAGTGCTCCTGTGGGGGCACTGGGAAACCATTGCCACCATCTGGCTGTGAAAGTCACACCTTCCCCTCAGATCTGTAAGGCCTGACTGTTGGCTAGATGAAGATTTTTGTATGTGGTTTCTAGGTTAGAATGGCTGCTTGCTTCTTTGTCCAAATAACAAACATTCTATTGCAAAAATGATACAGCAAGGCACTCTCTGGCCAAGTTTTGTATAGCATCAAAGATTTTTTTTTCTCTGTTATAAGAAAGAACTAGTGAATTTAAATATTGAAGAGGAAAGCAGAAATCTGAGCATTAGAAGTAAGAAACATGTTTCTAAAGATTACAAATGAAACAGCAAAATCATTCATTAAAAAAGATTGTAGTGAAGACAAGGGATTCAAAAGAAGGTAGAGGGTAGAAGCTAAAGCACAAGAGCAAACTTATGGTAAAGTGGAAAACATAGAAAGACCACCTTGCCTGCATCAGGAGCTTTTTAGTGACTGGAAAATAATGTAGAGATGCAATGTAAATAGAGATAAGCATTGATTGTGGACACAGCCAAAAAAGCTGTGGCACAGAATGTGTTAAACACAGTAGAATTTGCAGAAGGCACGAAGTTTCTACTAATCCATTATTAATAAGAGAAACTAAGAAGGAAAGTAAAAACCTTTCTAAATGGGGGACAGTAACTCAAAAATACTGTGGGTTTTCTATCTGCTTCAGGCTTGATGTAATAGTTAGCTGGGAGTAAGCGCTTAATGAAGTTAGTAAGGCAAAGTGAAATACGTGCCAGAAAGAGGTCATAGAATATTTAAGAAAGGAGTTTCTGAACAGTTGGCCTTGATTGTAAAAAACAGTGAGGAATGAGGATTTGCAAGTAATGGAAAAGCAAAACTTATCTTAAAACTAAGGAATTTGTAGATCAGTCCCTGTAACTTGGATAACCAGGAAGAAGCTGCAGGAAACCCTTAAATGTTCATTTTCCTGAAAATCTTCAGGGTAAGAAGGTGGTGATAAACAACAAGCATGAATTTTCAAAATACGTTTTGTCAAATACATCTAGTTCTTTAACAGAATAGCTGGCTAGCAGTTAAAAGGGAAGTAGTAAACATGATGTAGCTCTTCACACAGTGTTTCACACTGAGAGAAGGACATTTTCATAAGCAAACTTGAGAAGCATAGTTAACTTAGAAGTTCCAAGTTATAGTTCACTGAAGAATAACATTCCTAGTGAATTTATATTTTTAATATCGCAGATCAACTTGGGATAGTTTAAGTGTAATTCTGCAAGGACTGGCCTGGGTCCACATATATTACATGTTTTCATTAACAAGGTGGCTAAGGGAATGAAGAATGGACTTAGTGAGTGTTTGAATGATGCTACCCTGGTGAGAGCTCTAAGTATTTTATGGGACAGCAAAAGCATTCCACCACCACCACCTTCTTAAATTTGGAGAGATGGTCTGAAATCTGCAAGTTGAAATGACAAGTGCAAATGATTATCCTGGGAAGAAGTCAGCTGTATAAATAAAAATGCAGGATTTCTGGTTTAGCGGTGATACTATTCATAAGGCATCAGGAGCTTAGAGAATTACAGATGAAATGAACCATCAGTAGGGCTCAGCTCCATATGTAGTTTTGGGCATCACAGTTTAAGAATAGTGTGGACTGAAAAGAACAAAAGGAAACAAGGATTTTAGAGTATATAAAAAGTAAGAAGCAGCTGATGACTACAGAAAGGAAAAAACGGAGAAGAGGAACACGATAATGTTTTCAAATATGGAGGAGGTTTTCATAAGATTATCTGTTGTTAAGTTATTCTTCATATCTGTTAAAAGAAAAACAAATGTATTTGGCAAAAGGCAAAATTTTTGTGATATTAGGATAAAAAATCAACCATATAGATGAGTAAACACTGGAACAGGTTACCTTCGGAGGCCACAGAAATTTGTTTATGGACACAGTTAATGACTGGTTAGATAAACATCTGTTTGGGCAGCTCTAGGAACATTTGTGCTGTTTCAGAGTGGTCAGGAGGGAAAAAGAGACTATGAGGTCCCTTCTTTCCCCACTGGTTATTGGCTTACATTCTTATTAAAGTAATATTCCCAGACTTCATTGTGCATTTTCTTACTACAAATTGCTTTTTTCCCATTTTTCCCAGATTAGCGTAGAATTGTCATGGTGAATGCTTTTCATATGCAGTCATCAAAACTGGACTGAAATTTGGTGGGGCTTTTAGGCTTCTGGGTTATCTACAGATAAAAAACTGTCCCTTCTACAATTTTGCCTTCAATATCTGGGGAAGGCTGAATATACAAGAGGAGCTATGAATAGTTGTATGCGTACTAAAAGTATTTTCTCACGAGCTGTTTGCATGAACGTAGTGCATTTAACAGTGATTCAGCTTATCATATCAGCAGGATTTTTTTACCCTGCCAAATTTACATTAGAAAGATTTATCTAAATGTAGTATTTCAGAATCTACCTAACAGTTTTACATCATATAATCTGTTCATGATCTAGAACTGAAATGCAAGAAATAGAGTAGAATTTTACTGTACAAGATTAAAACTTTAGCAACCAAATTCAATTTGTGCAATGTTCTCTCATATTAACATTTTTCTCTGAAGAAGGTTGATATGCATCATAGAAAAACAACCAGCCAAGCAGGAAAAAAAATCTTTCTAGAATTTGGTTGTATGGCAGAAATCCACAATAATTTCCCACTGTTAATATAAAATACAATAGAAAATATTTCATATTAAACATTACTCCTTGTACTTACTATTACTTTAAATAGTAATTATTTAACTGCTTATTTAATAATTTAAAGAATGTCAATATCACTGTTCTTAGTGCTTTTATGTAAAAGGGAATATCACTTTGTTTTCTTTTGACTCTGTCTGGAGGAGCAATTTACCTAACGTTTTGTCAGGCACATGAAACTTCGCCTCACCTGTTAGCAGGGAATCAGCCAGCCTGACAGGCAACACATGACTGCATTGTTAAATGTTTATGCTCTCAATGTATTCTGTATGCATTTCATATCACGCTATTTTAACATCAGGATGAATTGACCTGTTCTGGTTATTGCATTTTGGATTTGAGAGAGCTCTGCAAGGCTCTGGAGGGTGCTCCTGCCTTTGAGCTGTGTGCAAGTGAGAGAACTGCCTGGAGCGTGGGGTGGGCTGGGGTACACCTGGGTGGCAGGAGGCTGCCCCAGGCCTGCACAGCTATAGGGAGTGGACCTCCAGTCAAGCTCCACATAAAATCTGGAGAAAGGAAAATTTCCCCAGGTTCTAGATGAGGCTCTTTAAGAATGCTGCAAGCCAGGAAGCTGCTGGGAGTTGTTGGACTAGGAAGCAAGAAAGGAGTAAGCTACCCACTGTCTCAGGACACAGATGAGGGGGAGGTAACCTTTTCCATATGTTTTGAGTCACTTAGCCACCTGAGCTTTCTTTCTTAGATAGTTAGTCTGTTCAACTTGTATAATTTTCCTGTTCTAATAAACAGAAGGCTATAGTAAAGATAACTTTAGAGACTGAGTGTGCTTCTGCTACAATCACATGAAGGAAAAAAAAGATGGTCCCATTCCACGCCAGGACCCTGTCACACTGTGCCCTTTTCTGAAATCTGGTATGCCAAATGAGCAGAAAATTTGTCAGGGTGATGATGCAATTTTGTGTGACTAATGGCAGTGCTACCCTCTCCATGAACTTCTGCCAAGTGTCCAGCAGATTTCCTGTAGGAAAGCTATTCAAGAAAGTGTGTCTGCAGAAACAACACCATGAAGACTGGAGCAGGGCACTGTGGTAGATATGTCGAAGATGTGACTCCTGTTGTCAGCAGAAGGGTCCTTTTACAGTAGCTGGTTTAACTGACTGGAATGTAAGAACAACCCAGAATATGTAGTTGCCTTTCAGTGGGCAGAAATCATGTAAATATTAGAGAGCTTTGTAATTTTTCCAGAATTTCTACTGGAGCTTTAGGTACAAGCTGATGGATTTCTTCTGGAATAAAGTGTAATGCATTCACCTGATTTAGTTGAAGCACACATGCACCCCACCCCATCCCCCCCCACCCCCCCACCCCCCCCCATCCCCAGTTGGGTTTGGCAGTTATAAAGGAAGAATGACTTAATTATGTGTTGATCTGACTTTTCCACAATAAGCCTGAGAATCTAAAACCATTCTATCAAATGTCACTATTTGATGATGTATTTCACAGTTTAAAACATAAATTTTTTTCCAGAGTTGAAATTAGAACTGCTGACAGTAAGGAAATAAAAATGATTGATGAACTGTTTACACTTGACCAGCTGCTAATGAATTCTCACTCAATATCTTGTTAGCTTGTGCTGAAATAATACATAAGGCAACCTAGAAAATAGCCTGAAGTTCCTAAAACTACAAAGAACAACAATTTAAGTTATTCTGATGCTTTTGATCTATGAACTGTGATATAAGTTGTAACTTTTGATGTTCTGGGATGATGTGATCGATAGTATAATTTTTGTTTACTCTTTACTGAATGTTACTATATGTTATATTTTGGCTCAGAGGCAGGGAGAAAGGTCACTTATTTTCCTTCTTGGCCCCTGTAGCCCTTGTTCAGGTGGGGCTCTCTGAAAGGAAGGGAGAATGCACTTGCTTTGAGAACAGCTGAGCATGCTCAGCTGAGAGAAATTTCTGGAGTTTCCTAAGCTAGGGACTAGCATCTCTTGGAGGAGACTTCAGAGAAAGAAGGCAATAATACTCTGGATCCTAAGGGAGTTTCATAAAGTTATTGCATCTCAAAAAAAACCCATAGAGAATTCTTAGCCTGGGAACAAGCTTGTAGGAAAGGAAGGGTACATGATGAGCAAGGGAAGGATTGGCTAACACTTTGATTTTTAGTTCCTTTTATCCAGCAGGACAGCTTTTTTGCTCTTTCAGAATTGTGTTGCAGTAAAGCATAGCTTTGATTCAGTGTCTTTTTGATTCTTTTAAGAAGGTGGAGGAGGTTCTGGTCAAGAAGGGGAGCAGTCATCTCTGGGAGGCTTCTAATAGCCATTTCTCAGTGATACATGAATTGTAAATACTTAAATCACTATACGGATGAGTTGTTTTTTTCAGTGTGAGAAGGAAGGAGTTACCCTCTCATCAAATATGCTTTCAAGTGTAGGAAATATCTCAGAAGGCTGCAGGTGAGTGTTTAATGATGAGATTAGCAAGTCTGTTATAGCTACTGTCTGTGTCAAACTGTGCTATGCAAAAACCTCATTTTTATCTCCATTGCTGACTCTTGACTATCATCTGTAAAAGTGCAAAAATCCCACTACTTTAAAACGTCAACTCTTCTAAAGTCAATGGTGGAACTTCAACTGACTTTAATGGAGTCAGAGTATGTTGTTTCAGGGAGTTAAGCTCAGCTCTGTGGATATAAAAGAAAAGCTGTGTAGCATCTGGTAAAAATAAGGGGGAGGGGGTAAAGGGGCTCATTAATTTTTTTAAAAGTATGGTTGGTGTTGAGTTTTTCATGCAGTGCTTTTTGTGTTTGCCTATATTGCCAGACACCCATGTTTATTGTAGTGCCTTATAAACATCCTTTGAAAAATATACTTAATATTTTTGTTACAATGCAGTCCTGGTTGTATTTCTTACTGGTACTGTGTTTTGTGTTTTTTGTTTTGACATCCTTTCTATGCAGTTTGGCTATTACTTTCTTGTTCTATTGACATTCATGATGTAAGTTGGAAGAATTTTTGCAAAGCAGAAGGAAGAAATTGTGGTTTCACCTACTGTTTAAGTGAAGCAAATTAGGAAAAGAAAAAACGTTGAAAAATTGTGTAAATTCATTCTGTTTTCCTCAAGCATTTTTTATCAGTATTTTGTGGCAGCTGAAATTTTTGACAGGACTAGACTCTATATGACTCTCTTGGCCTCAGACTGCATATAATTATTCGGAGTACGCTGTTTCTCCTTGTAGGAAGCCTTATTACCCACAGGCAAATGTAATCTATCATCTTTTCCTTCAACAGTTCCCCTTTTCCCTCAACCCCAAAAGAAATCATAAAAGATTTATAAGGTTCTGCAGCACACAAAACCTGCTTCATTATCCTTAAATCAAGTGTATCTGATTGCAGAGCTCTTATTTTTATAAGAATTTTGGGAGCAGAGTATTTTACGGTTTTTGGTGTGCTTTTACTAAAGGTGAAATATGCATTTTTAAAACAAATTCTTCTGAGAGATATTGCTGCAAAGTAAAAGCCCGTTTTGTCAGAGGGGGGAAAAAAAAAAGGGATCTACCTTGAGATGTCCAAAAAGTATTCAAGCTGAAAAGATAACATCAATTCAGATAGTATGGTCTTATATATATATGTGTATATAGTGTTACATCCTATCTTTCTGATGTAACATAACATCTTATTCACCTATTTTTACTGGCATGGCAGATGAAGTAGACAGCTTGTTGAATCTAGACGTCATTGTGTTCACCCCCTTTTGCCAGTAGATTAAATCTGATTTGGGACCAGTCAATATGAATAAGCACTTGATTTGTGCTTCCCATTTTCATTACTTCATCTTTACTTGCTGATCTTAATCTGTTACCATAATGACCGATTACACAGTTTTCTCAAGTCCTTCACAGCTGAACCATTTTGGTCTTCCTTTTGTGTTGGTCTCTCAATCTTTTCTCTCTTTTCTTTCTCCATTTTGTACATCTACCTCTTCTCCTGTGCAGATAGAATTATTTTTTTTCCTGGTTGGATGTATTTCCTAAACTTTGTGGTATAGGAGAATATGTTTTCCAGTGAAATGCTGATTCATTTTTGCACTGCTTTAATGGAGATACTGGCTTTGTGTGAGAAATAACTGTAAGGATTTTAGTTTTTATTGGTAGTTAGCACATTTCACCCTCATTCTTAATTACTGGTTTGCTTATTTATCTCTTCAGTCAGACAGTAAATGTATAAACTCATACTATTTCAGCTTAGTTCACCTGTTGATGCTACAATATATATGTTAAAGATTTCTTTTTATAATGTTTGCTTAATTTTTTAATTATTTTTCATGGTTACCTTTATAGCTGAGAGTCTTGAAAATTGTTGTTGATGGCAAAATATGCCACTAAATCACAGCAGACTTCTGCTTTTGATAGAAGCAGCATTGTGTGTCCTCGTTGCCCCATGTAATTGAAATAATTCTCATATAAGCAATCTATTGGTGTCCTTAGCTACATTATTTATGTATGTATTTATAATTCTTTGATTTACTTTTCCACTTCTCTTGGTTTCCCTCTTAGGTGAAACAGGTTGTTAGCAATAAGATATTTTTAACATAAACGCAGTTGTTTGAGACTCTAATGTAGAGTTATTTGCTTCACAGAGCAGTTAAAGAATTAAGATGTCAATGTTTGCATATGTGGGTCTTGTCTTTATTTCTCTGTGGTCAGTTACTCCTAGTTCATTTATATAAGGCCAGCTTTTTTATCTCTCTTAATGATTTACATTTGCTTACTCTCTTTCTGCTTACTCAGATATACAGAAGATATTTGGTACTAGAGAAAATGGAAAAAAAATGTTTTTCATTTGAGTGGAAGGTAGAAGGCTTTTTCATTTTCAGGTTATTTGTTTGTGTATTTTCAGTCCAGACTTAAATTTAATCCTTCTCATCTCCTGTTTTATTTAGTGCCTTATTAACCTGTACGTCCCTTTAAAAAACACCCTTAAATATCTTCTATTCTAGCTACATATAATTTTTGAGAATATATTTTTTTTGTTCCAGCAGCAGAACTTAGTTGCGCCTGTGTTTATATCCCCTTTCTTTACATCCTCTCTCAGGAGTAATACTGAATTTTCGCTGCATTTAAATCACTTCAAGTTTTAGCTAGCAATATGAGTGTTTTAGTTCAGTAACTATTGTATTTTTGTGGTATTAGCAATTGCCCTGCCTAAATTTCCTTCCCCTTCTTCGAATTTTGTAAAAGAAAAACTTTAAAGCAAAGTCTTACAAATAGGCCGTTAATTCTTATTTCTGGAAGCACAAATCAATTTATTCTTTTTCAAAGAATTTTCGGTAAGATACTTGCATATTACATGAAGAAATCTTTGAATATAATTTATAGCAGTATAAATGATCTGAAATAAGTTCTTAATTTCAGTGGGTCTCTTAATTCCTTTGCTAAAGAAAAGGTGGAACTTCAAAAATCCTGAGGCAAAATGCATGCAGGCAGGCACGAAAAGAATGAACAAGAGCCAACGCTTGTGAATATTGGAGAAGAGACTGGCAGCAATTTACATTTGAGTTGTCATTTGAAATTTAAATCATAACAGTGATCCTGCAGTGCAGAACAGAGGCAGATCTTTATGCCTGTTTAGGATCCAGGTATTTTCATGAGACTTTGTAGATTCAAGGAGTTATTCAAAGAAAAAAGAAATGGAGGAAAGCTTCAGGAAAAAAGTAGCCTACAAATAGCTATATTTAAGCTAGACATTAGACAGGATTATGAATCCTGTCTTACAAATCTTACGAATGGTAACATCTTAAAAATGGAAATAGAAACTTAATCAAGAATACTTATTTCTGATCAGGTTCACTAATTCCATTCCTATTTAAGTATATAATTTTAAAAAGATTTTTTTATAAAAGAATGTACTGGTCATTTTCACAAGTGGTGCATCTGTTTTTCTGGAAGCTCAAATTTTGGGAAAAATCTTACTTTCTTCTCTTCAAATATTATGAGACTTTCAGTCAGTAGTAACCTGTATGGCATTTGTCAAGGTGGCCATGACACATACGGGTTTAGACATCCGAGAGTTGTAAGCAGCAATTACGTTAGGTGTAAGGAAAAATATTTTAATAGCAAGAATAGTTAAGTATGGATACAAATTGATGTAAATACTGTGTTTCCCCAGAGACTGAAGGTTTTTGAAGAAGTTAGAGAAACATCTGCCGTAGTAAAGGTGATTTTGCTTTGAGTTGGGGAGGACATTGTGTTCACCCCTTCCAGTTCCACTTGTGAAGCTTCTGTTTTAATCACTTGATAAAAGTAGAATTAGGACAGTTTTTACTGACATATATTCATCATGTATTCAAGGATTTAGGGTGCAAAAAGTTTTAAAAAAACTCACCCAAAACAAAAAAAAACCCAACCAAAACAAACCCAAAACCCAACACCACCTTGTGTAGTGTAGTGGTAGAACAACAAAACCAGGTTGATTTTTATTAGCATCTTATAGCATTAGCATATTTATGAGGTTGGTTTGTAAGATCTAGTGGTGAAGCAAAAGGCACTTAAGTCAGACAAGCCTGTGTTCGGTAGGCAGCAAACCTGTTCAGCTCTGGAGACTGATACCTGAAAGGCATTTAACCCTGGGTTTTTTCCCTCCAGTAACTCAGTCTGAATATTTTTTTATTTATTTTTTGCATTCTCAATTGTGACAGAGCTTGGAGAAAGGAACTAGCAGAAATGTAAGGAGAAATATGAACTGTCTAGATAATGCTAAAGCAGAAGACAAGAAAAAATAATTTTCTTCATGAAAACTTGCATATTCAGATATAGCATTGATAGTTGTATTTTTTCTTTCTTGAAAATGAGAATAAAGATTTTCGATAGTGAAATCTAGACTATTTGTGTGAGTTGACAGATTCTTTAAAAATAAAGTTACCAACAGCAAGATGTAAGAGGGAGATGCATCATCATTACTAGAAAAATAAAGCAGTTTCATTATTTCTTTTGAAAGAATAAATGACAACAAAATGTATTCAGTATGAATGGTTCAGTTAATGGCTTTCCATGCTTCATTTATAACATACTCTTGTATAAAACTACTGAAATTATTGAAGTACCGAGTGCTAGAGGGACACATCGTTTTCTTTTAATGAGTATTCTCATCCCCAGTTGATTAGTTTTGGTTCTCTAAAAGGCACAGAGTTAGTATATACAATGTTCAAACTATTTGACTTTGAAATATGTTTCATTGGTGCAATCATTTTATGATTAGATTGTAGATAGAGCTATTGCTAAATTGCATCCACCTTAAAAGTCTGTTTCTTAAGGAATACAACATGGAAGGCACTCTATGAAAGCTGGAAAAATCATGTTCTTATGTAACTGAACATTTTTAATTCCTCTAGTGTTTATTACAATAACATCCATCCTGTTTACATGAGTTGACCCAAGGGAATTAATAAGGCAGTCATCAAACATTAGTTAATCTAAATAAATTCCATACTAATGCAACATTAATTAATGCTCACACGTATATTGTTATTGTTACATGTGTGATGTCTATAGTGGTGACACTTTGAAGTGTCCACTATCATGGATGTATTAGAGCTTTAATGTAACAGGACTGGGTATAATGAATTCCATGTTGCAGGCTCATTTGCTACTACACAGCAGGTGCTCCTGTGTATTTAACCATCTAAAAAGACAGTTTTAGGGAGGAGTTATTTACATAGAAAATTGATGTTGATAAAGTAGAATATAAGCTTTATTGCCATGTGGGATTTTCACAGTTGTGCATGCTGCACTTCAGCTTACATAAAAATTCTTGGCAAGTTTCTAGTGGCAAAATGTTAATTCCTTAGGTGTTCATTAAAATAACATTAATAATGAACTCTGATGTTCACGTTGATTTATTCTGAAACTTTATAATTAAAATTAATCAGATTCTATACTTAGGTAGAACAGGAAAATGGAATTTGGCC